>NC_081290.1:184243170-184546201 GCF_030435805.1 Mustela lutreola | reverse complement strand
AGCATTGTGGTCTGAAAATATGCAGGGAATGATCCCAATCTTTTGATACCGGTTGAGTCCTGATTTAGGACCGAGGATGTGATCTATTCTGGAGAATGTTCCATGTGCACTAGAGAAGAATGTGTATTCTGTTGCTTTGGGATGAAATGTTCTGAATATATCTGTGATGTCCATCTGGTCCAGTGTGTCGTTTAAGGCCTTTATTTCCTTGCTGATCTTTTGCTTGGATGATCTGTCCATTTCAGTGAGGGGAGTGTTAAAGTCCCCTACTATTATTGTATTATTGTTGATGTGTTTCTTTGATTTTGTTATTAATTGGTTTATATAGTTGGCTGCTCCCACATTGGGGGCATAGATATTTAAAATTGTTAAATCTTCTTGTTGGACAGACCCTTTGAGTATGATATAGTGTCCTTCCTCATCTCTTATTATAGTCTTTGGCTTAAAATCTAATTGATCTGATATAAGGATTGCCACTCCTGCTTTCTTCTGATGTCCATTAGCATGGTAAATTCTTTTCCACCCCCTCACTTTAAATCTGGAGGTGTCTTCGGGCTTAAAATGTGTTTCTTGGAGGCAACATATAGATGGGTTTTGTTTTTTTATCCATTCTGATACCCTGTGTCTTTTGACAGGGGCATTTAGCCCATTCACATTCAGGGTAACTATTGAGAGATATGAATTTAGTGCCATTGTATTGCCTGTAAGGTGAATGTTACTGTATATGGTCTCTGTTCCTTTCTGATCTACCACTTGTAGGCTCCCCCTTGCTTAGAGGACCCCTTTCAATATTTCCTGTAGAGCTGGTTTGGTATTTGCAAATTCTTTCAGTTGTTGTTTGTCCTGGAAGCTTTTAATCTCTTCTTCTATTTTCAATGATAGCCTAGCTGGATATAGTATTCTTGGCTGCATGTTTTTCTCGTTTAGTGCTCTGAAAATATCATGCCAGCTCTTTCTGGCCTGCCAGGTCTCTGTGGATAAGTCAGCTGCCAATCTAATATTTTTACCATTGTATGTTACAGACTTCTTTTCCCGGGCTGCTTTCAGGATTTTCTCTTTGTCACTGAGACTTGTAAATTTTACTATTAGGTGATGGAGTGTGGGTCTATTCTTATTGATTTTGAGGGGCATTCTCTGAACCTCCTGAATTTTGATGCTCGTTCCCTTTGCCATATTGGGGAAATTCTCCCCAATAATTCTCTCCAGTATACCTTCTGCTCCCCTCTCATTTTCTTCTTCTTCTGGAATCCCAATTATTCTAATGTTGTTTCGTCTTATGGTGTCACTTATCTCTCGAATTCTCCCCTCGTGGTCCAGTAGCTGTTTGTCCCTCTTTTGCTCAGCTTCTTTATTCTCTGTCATTTGGTCTTCTATATCACTAATTCTTTCTTCTGCCTCATTTATCCTAGCAGTTAGAGCCTCCATTTTTGATTGCACCTCATTAATAGCTTTTTTGATTTCACCTTGGTTAGATTTTAGTTCTTTTATTTCTCCAGAAAGGGCTTTTATATCTCTCGAGAGGGTTTCTCTAATATCTTCCATGCCTTTTTCGAGCCCGGCTAGAACCTTGAGAATTGTCATTCTGAACTCTAGATCTGACATATTACCGATGTCTGTATTGATTAGGTCCCTAGCCTTCGGTACTGCCTCTTGTTCTTTTTTTTGTGTTGAATTTTTACGTCTTGTCATTTTGTCCAGATAAGAGTAAATGAAGGGGCAAGTAAAATACTAAAAGGGTGGCAACAACCCCAGGAAAATATGCTTTAACCAAATTAGAAGAGATCCAAAATCGTGAGTGGGGAGAAAGGGGATAAAAAGAGGTTCAAAAAGGAAGAAAGAAAAAAGAAAAAAAAGAAAAAAGAAAAAAGAAAAAAGAAAAAAAGAAAAGAATATTTTTTAAAAAAGAAAACACCTAAGAAAAATGTAAAAAAATATATATATATATATATTAGATAAACTAGTAAAAAATCGTTAAAAAAGAAAAAGGTAACAGTTAAAAAAAAAATTTTACCCGAAGGCGAGAAAAAAAAAAAATGAAAAAGAAAAAATTAAATTAACTGCAAGACTAAAAAAAATCACAGGAAAAAAGCCATGAGTTCCGTGCTTGGCTTTCTCCTCCTCTGGAATTCTGCTGCTCTCCTTGGTATTGAAACCGCACTCCTTGGTAGGTGAACTTGGTCTCGGCTGGATTTCTTGTTGATCTTCTGAGGGAGGGGCCTGTTGTAGTGATTCTCAAGTGTCTTTGCCCCAGGCAGAATTACACCGCCCTTACCCGGGGCCGGGGTGAGTAATCCGCTCGGGTTTGCTTTCAGGAGCTTTTGTTCCCTGAGCGCTTTCCGTAGAGTTCCAGAGGACGGGAATACAAATGGCGGCCTCCTGGTCTCCGGCCCGGAGGAGCCGAGAGCCCAGGGCCCCACTCCTCAGTGCGCCCTCAGAGAACAGCGCCCAGTTACTCCCGTCTGCCTGACCTCCGGCTGCGCTCCGAGCTCACCGAGCCTGCGACCGGTTCAAGGTAACACGGAGCTGCGAGCTTACTGTCGGCTCTGTCTCTGTAGCCGGCTTTCCCGTTCCAATACCCGCAAGCTCTGCGACACTCAGACACCCCCGATCCTTCTGTGACCCTGCGGGACCTGAGGCCACGCTGACCCCGCGTGGGCTTCGCCCCGGTTTAGCCTCTGGAGCGATGTCCCTCAGCGGAACAGACTTTTAAAAGTCCTGATTTTGTGCGCGGTTGCTCCGCCGCTTGCCGGGAGCCGGCCCCTCCCCCCGGGGTCTATCTTCCCGTCGCTTTGGATTCACTTCTCCGCCGGTCCTACCTTTCAGAAAGTGGTTGTTTTTCTGTTTCCAGAATTGCTGTTCTTCTTCTCTTCGATCTGCCGATGGATTTTCAGGTGTTTGCAATCTTTAGATAAGCTATCTAGCTGATCTCCGGCTAGCTGAAGCAGTCTCAGCTTGCTACTTCTCCGCCATCTTGACTCCTCCCAAGCCCCACATGGCTGCTTCTTAATGTTTATTCACTCATTACTCAAAAATTGAGCAACTACCAGATACTGGGCACTATACTAGATTTGGAGGCCCCTGTACATACCATTGTACATACCAGTCTTCCAGCAACCCAGACTCATGAAGGATCCCTTATGTGGAACACAGGACCAGGGCAGGTGCTGAAGTACTGTATCAGAAGGAAGACATGCTTATTCAGTCCCTGACTAGCTGGAGCTTGCCATCTGTGGAGGACACATGACTGACATAAGTCTTCATTTCCCAGGACAAGCTGAGCAATGGATGGGGACACTGCTAAGAGATATGTTTTCAATTATGGGAAAAGCAGAGTTAAAATACCAGACTCTTCCATTTAAGTCATTGTTTGATCTTGGCTGAGTTTCTTATTCCTCTGGGAACTTCAGTTCGTCAGGCTGTAAAATGAGTATAATAATCATCTACCCCCAACATTGTTGTGAAGATCAAATGAATTGATGTCTCTGGAAACCTTTTACAAACTGTAAAGAGAGGCAAGAATTATGATTATCTACAGGTTAAAAAAAATTGTGTCCCAACCCTCACTCCCAAAGGATAAGTTGTAGTGGTGGTTATGTTCCCCCATGTTATCCAGATCTCAAAACCAAACAGACTGGCTTCTGAAAGCTCTGTAAACATAGCCCTGGGGGAGAAACTCTTAACCATGACTCTCTCCAAGTTCCTACTGTAAATTCCAGTAGTTCCTAGACAGCCATGGGATGCTTATACCTAACCAGAACCTCTGAACATTTTGGAAATCCTGTCTACAGAAAGCACGCGGTCTTAGACAGCAGAGCTGAATGCCCATCCAGATAAAGAGCTGCACAGCTGTGCGGCATCAAATATTTCCCCAATTATGGTGGCATTAGAGAAAGTTATTGGAAAGGACTTTCTCCCACCATTGAGTAGTAAATGCTTTGCTAATTTGCCTGATGATACATTTATGATGGTTGCTTGCTGATCTTCTTCCCCAATCCACCTTTAATGGTCTGTTAGGAGAGGCCAGTCTTCTCCAACAAACCAACTTTATTTCATTATAGTTTATTATTATATTTTATTCAGGGAGTGCCCACAAAATGAGAAAGCAGCCTACAAAAACTCTCTCATCGCAGGCGTAATTACTGCCTCAGTGCTTAGAAAGAAAGAAAAACAAATAGTAATCTTTGCTAATTGAAACAGTAAAATATGTGCAGCTCAGAGCTATTCTGTGTAGAATTTTAAGAGGAAAAACCCTTACCCCCACCACATATATACACACACTCACACAAAATGGAGCATTGCCCCTGAAACTACAAATCACAAGCAGGACCTTCAATCCTCTTTCTTCCTCCCTCATCTGACTTCTGCAACTCCTTACTGTGTGTGTGTGTGTGTGTGTGTGTGTGTATGAAACTCAGTGTGCTGGTATTAATTATTTTTCAAAAAAATTTTTTTTTGGCAGGATTGTTCTATAATTAAATCCATTTCCCTTGGGGGGGATTTACTTCGCTTGTTTGCATTTCTTGTGTTCTTTTTGCAGAATAAAATGTAAAAAGAAAGTTTTGTTTGCACTTGGTTCTGCAATTGATCCACTCTCACCCCCCCGCCCCGGGTTCTTCAAACCTCTGTCCATAGCCATAGTATAGAAGCAATTCAACAATTCTCAGGAAAATTATGCACAACTTGGGTGGGGGGTGTTTCTGGGAGTATAGGGGGGCTGTCATCCACAGGAGAAGCCAATTGTTGGGTAAGTGAGCAAATCATGTAATTAATTTGTTTCTACAGTAAAGATAAACTACCTGGGTCTGTGCTGGTTCTGCCTCCTTTACTGAATCACAAACACAGTGTGCAAAGGTGGATAACTTTTAGGCCAATTTGGTAGTCATATATTTATAAAAGCATAAGAATGGTGGTGTAGTACATAGAAACATGCAGTACATAGAAACATGGAAGCTCTGTGGTCAATTTTGCATTCAAACCCTACCTCTACCATAAGGATATCCCAAGATGGAACAAGCCCAGAAGCCTCTCTCTGTCACACTGATTACAGCTAAATGACTCTGGACAAAACACAAAAAAGCAACTGAGGACTGGGAAAGGAAACCAAAGCAAGCAGACTGTGAAAAGGAACTAACACCTGGAGATACAAATAATATAGGATGACCTCCTGGGGCTTTCTTTCCCTTTCCTCACACAGCAACACTGTAGGATGGCTCACACAATGGGGCCATGACCCACTGCTGGCATTTGCCGCTACAACTCTGATGGAAACACTTTTTCTAGCCAGTGGAATTGGGAAAAGGGGGTTTTGGAGGTGGGCAAGGTGAGGGAAATAATAGACAGGAGAGAGTTGGAGAAGAAAATCTCTTAGTTCTGTATACAAACCCACACAAATCCCAGGGTCAGCTCTGAGCTGTGGATGGATGCATATAGCAAGGGCTGAGAAATGAGCTGTGAACCACTACCCACAGAAAGGAAGACAAAATTTACAGTCTAATCCTGACTAAACCAGATGAAAACAAAAATTAAAAAATCAACATTCTCTAGAGAATTTGAACAGGATGCAGGCGAGGCACAACACAGCATTTATACAATCCAGGATGCAATCTAAAATCACTTGACAAACAAAGAAGCAAGAAAATGTGACCAAATCTCAAGAGAAAAGACAATCATCATATGCTAAACAAGAACTGATCCAGATGTTGGAATGATCAGATAGGCACTTTGAAACTTTAAAAGAGCTATTAGAACTCTCTTGCATGAGGTAGAGGCAAAGGTAAACACACCCAAAATGAGTGGAAAGTTCTCAGCAGAGAAACAGAAATCATAAAAAAGGACTAACTGGAAATTTTAGATCTGAAAAATAAAACATCTGAAATTTTTAAAAATGTTAACTAGTGGTCTAAATTGAGCTTAAGGTAAATCAGTAGAAATTTTACAATCTGAGAAAGAAAAATGAAAACAAACCAGCAAACAAACAGAGCCTTGGGGACTTGGGATGACATGAAAAGGCTATTAAGTCCCCTGAGGAGAAAATAAAGAATCTTTGAAGAAAAAATGACTAAGAACTTTCCAAATTAGGTGAAAGACATAAATTTACAGGTGCAAGAAGCTCAGTAAGTCTATATCTAGCAAAAATATTCTTTAAAAGGTAAAATGAAAACATTCTCAGATGAAAGAAAATTCATAACCAGCAGACATGCTATAAAAGAAATGCCAAAGGGAATTCTAAAAGGAAATGTAAACACAGAACCTTGGATCTTCAGGAGACAAGGAAATGCAACTGAAATGATAAATATGTGAATAAATATAAAAGGCTTTTTTTTTTTCCTCCTGAGGACTTTAAAATAGATGTTCCAGTTGAAAGTAAAAATTATAACATTGTTTGGTGGGATTTTCAATGTATGTAGAGGTGATATATACAACTATAATACGAAGGGGGAGGAAAAAGAGACCTGATGATTCTAGTGTTTCTCCATTCTACTTGAAGTGGTGAAATACTAACTTCAACTAGGCTGTGGATAATTAAGTAAATACATTGTAATCCTAGAGCAAGTACCAAAAAAATAACACAAAGAAAAGAGTCCAAAAACCTGATAAATAAGTTGAAATGAAATACTAAAAATAAATAAATCAAATAATTCAAAAGTAACTAAACAGGTAACGAGGGGATCAAAAATAGAAAAGACCGACAGAAAATGAATAATGGTAGACCTAAATCTAACCATATCAACAACTGTATTAAGTATGAGTAATCTAACCATACCAGTTAAAAGACAGAGACTGTAAGGTTGGATTTTTTTTAACCTATCTACTACTCACTAACTATATAATTTGGAAAATCACTTAATTTTATGATCCATAATTTAACAATTACAGGAGAGTAGTATCTACCATGTAGGGACTATTATGCAGATAAAATGAAGTGGTGTCAGTTAAATGGCCAGTGAATAATAAGTAACTAACAAATAATATCAACTGTCTGCTAATGACATTAACAGTGACCATTAACATCTAACTAAATTCATTAACAGTGGTTCAAGGCTACTATATTTAACCCTATTATCTTTTGTTTTTAAGAAAAGTACCACCAGAAAGGTATGACCACAAGATTAAAGATGTATCTTCCCCAATAAAAGATGGGTTTCTTTCATTCTACTCTGAATCTGACACACAATTACTATATATTTTTTCTTATAATATCACTATGTATTTATAATGTCCTTAGCATTATGAATTGGCAAATTTTATAGATTGTTTACACATCTTCTATCAACTCTAAACATTTATTTATTGGAACTAACCCCTTCTGCCCTCACTAAAATAATTCCTGGTCACGTAAAAGTAATAATTTTCATTCCCATAAGTAAACTGTAATTTTACAATACTGAGTGTCATAGAAAGGACCCAGGCCCCTCAAGTTCTTCTTTTACTGATCTTTATCATTAAGGCATCCACCAATGAGCACGAATCCTCCACAGGAAGGCACAGCACTGATGCATTCTCCTTACAGAGAAGGCAGACTCACTGGATTCCAGCCAGAGAAGAAACAGGAGGATTAAGACTGGCTGTACATTTAAGAACCCAGAGTTGGGGCACCTGGGTGGCTCAGTGGGTTAAAGCCTCTGCTTTCCGCTCAGGTCATGATCCCAGGGTCCTGGGATGGAGCCCCAGCATCGGGCTCTCTGCTCAGCAGGGAGCTGCTTTCCTTCCTCTCTCTCTGCCTTCCTCTCTGCCTACTTGTGATTTCTGTCTGTCAAATAAATTGGAAAACAAACAAACAAACAAACAAAAACAAAAACAAAAAAACTTCCTTGGAAGTATGATTTAAGAAGCCAGAGTTGCCAAGGTGCCAAAGAGGTCATGGACCATAAGATCCACCAGTGGTTGTCAAATTTCCAAGGGTAAAAATACAGAGAATTGCATCTCAACAATTACATATTGAATGCTACCATGTGCAGGGCACAGGACTGGGGGCCAAAAAAAAAAAAAAAAAGAACAGAGATAAATCAGGAAGTGAATCAGCATGACTGCTACTCTCAGGTGGCTGAAGATCTCCTGGGGGAGACAGCAGGTCAACAGATTATTTCAGACAAACATGGTCATTGCCTCATTCATACCCCCCTTGGACCTGCCATCTGAAGGCCTGGAGACTCATCCCTCAAACCCTGGATGTCCCAGAGATCACTTTAGAGAATCCCCGCTCTGGGAACTGGTTTTCTTTAGTCATCGACACATACACAGGGAGGTCTGGGAGTATGTACTTCTTGGTGATGTTTGCAGTGTCAATTTCCATTTTTGTCACCTGTCATAGGAGCCATTATAATATTTGCTTAAGTATTTAAATCAAGTCCTTTACTTTAAGCCAGTGGTTGCTGAGCTTTAATTGAAGCATATTTGCATACGTTAATATCACCCAGCTTCTCTACATTTTAACTGTATTTTCACATTCAAAACATGACATTTCAATAACAATAGTTGTCAGTGGCTGGGTGCTTATTTATGCCACAATTACAGGTCCTGTTAATTACAGCCCCGGCTGGCTTCTCCAGCTCCTTCTGACAGCCTGTGTGCAACCACATCTTCAACTCTGAGCGTGTGCATCTCGCCACTTACAGAGCAACTCCACAGTCTGCAAGGGGCTTAAAGATACCAGGCTCCCTTTATCTCCCACCCTGCTGACTTCCTACACCTTTGGGGGTCAAGAGGCACAAACATAGCTTTTACATCAGAGACTATTGTTCCTGGCAGCTCTGACTATCGTTCAGTCTCTACTGAGGACAGATAGGGAAGTTCCCACCTCATGAGTATTGCGGAGTATTACTGGAGTCTAGAAACAGTGGGAGTGGAGAGCTGCTTCTTACCAAGTGTTGTAATTTGCTGGGCTCCCAGAGAGGGTGTGATCACATACTGAATTCCTGCTCCTACCTGAGGATATGGTCACGTCTCCCTTGTCTTGACACGCACAGTCCCTCACTCTCTCCTCCATGCTCTCAAGGAAATTTGTACTAGCTCTGTTAGAGCAGTGACCTCTCATCACTATTTTTCTATTTCTCTTCCCAAATGAACTATGAACTCTGAGGGAAAGACCATAATTTATCTCCTCATTACCTCCCCACATATGGGCTCCCAATAAACATTCTTGGGGGAAAACATGAGTAAGAAACCAAAGTACCAAAATTCAAGATTCTAAACTAAAGCCCCAAATGAGGAAAGGGGACTAGCTGTGAGAAATACTAAAACAAAAGGTCACAACCACCCTTGACATAGGGCAAACTTGTTCCCTCTATTGGACTAGCTGGCCAGCCAGCCAGCCCAGATGCTGCCAGCGCATGTGGGGCACCCATGACCCTCCTTCTGCCCCAACAGCCTTGTCAATCAGACACTGAACTTCCCCTACAGATGGCCCCGTGGAAACATTCAGAAACCAGAAACACAAACAACTTGTGGTATCCCAAAACTGCAGAGACAGTCAGAGAAAGGAAGCTCTTCCAAAACCTCCCCTGTGGGCACTGTGCCTTTCTGAACCCTGTGGTGAAGCCAGAGGAGTGAAAAGTCAGCCTGAGCCTGACATTTCCAAACACTGAGGCTAGAACAATAAACATCGAGCTCAGCAGGCAGAGAGACAAGCCTAATCTGGGTTTCTCATGTTTCTCTCCAAATACTCTCCTGCAGGCCCCAGCCCACAGAGGGTCTGTTTGTCTACTGCAGGCCCCTTAACTGTCACTGACCTCTGAGGGCCAGGCAGAGCTTCCTGGGCCTGACAACAAGGTGACAGAAAATATCTCTGCAGCATGAAGAACAACAGAAGGACACTGTGAACCAGAGACTGCTTTGGGCCAAATTGGAACCTTACAGGGATGGGGGATGGGAAGGCTGCTGAAGGAGAGAATGAATACTTGTCTTTGAGCTCACTGCACTAGACAGGGAGGCTTGGTCTGTCCCATTTTAACAGCCACTTTTAAACCCCAGTCTGTATATTGCCTTCTCTGCAAGCTTTTGTGTCTCCTTGCATATCAGTTCACTTCAACAAAAATATATGAAACACATTTATTCTTCTACCCACTTAAGCCTCCATGTTGATTATGGACATTGGGGAGGGTATGTGATTTGGTGAGTGCTGTGAAGTGTGTAAACCTGGTGATTCACAGACCTGGGGATAAAAATATATGTATATAAAAAATATATGTTTATAAAAAATAAAAAATTAAAAAAAAAAAAAAAAAAAAAAAAATATATGAAACACAGATTATGTGCCAAGTACTGTGCTGGATTCTGGAGATACAAAAATGAATTAGATTCAGATTCTGTCTTAAGAGATCTTGCCATCTAACTAAAGAAACAAGTAGTTAATATTTCTATAGAGTAGAATGTGGTGATTTTAGAGTATACAAGATGTATATACTTGCATATGAATACAAGAAGGAATAAAGAAGAGGATCACTAGGCTGAGCCTGGGCATCCAGGAAGGCTTCCTGAAGGAGGAGACATCTGAACTGAATTCAGAAAATAAAATAAATTGTATCCAGATGAAGAAAGATGTAAAAGGTATTTCAGGTAGCACAACCAAATGAGCAAAGTACAAATGTGTGAAACCATGTGGTGTATGCTGAAAGCAAGAGGCAGTTTAACGAGACTGGTTGTACTGTACAAGGCAGAACAAGTAAAGGTCAGGTTGAAGGACTGGAAGAGGTAAGGTCATGGAGGGGGTTTGTAGGATCCTTCATGCCAAGGGCAAGAGCTTGGATTTTCTCCGGAGAAAAACAGGGGTTCTCTGAGCAGGTTTAGGTAAGCATGTGGCATACAGATTATGGCTTTTCAGAAAGCACCTCTAGGCTTCAACGTAGGAAACAGGCAATTACAGGACACTCTTGGAGGTGAAGAGGCCAGTTAGGTGGCTGTCACAATGATCCAGCAGGGAGCTCAGCTAGTGGCAGAGTACAGAGAGCACTGGACAAACTTCAGAGATATTGATAGGACAAGCTTGACTAGACTTGGTCATGAGGCTTTCAGGAGGAGAGAGAGGCATTAAGATTAACTTTGAGATTTCTGAATTGGAGAGCTATGGAAAGGGTAGTGCTCTTGGTTGAGATAACAGTGGTAATTATACTAAAAGCTTACTATGCGCCAGACATTACTGTGTTTTTCATGAGAGATTTCATTTAACATTCACAACAACCTTATGAGATATGACTATTACTTTATTTTATAAATGAGGAAAGCAAGACAAAAAGTGTTACATAACTTGCCTAACATCACACAACTACTGCATGGTGACCTTGACACTTAGAACCCTGGACAATCAAGGCTCCAGAAGTTATGACCTTGATTAATGCTCTTTGTGGCCCCCAGGACACAGGTAGTACCACAAGTGCCTCCCAAGAGTCTATCTTGGCAAGCATTTATTCAGGAGGTTGTGACTTAATAAGAAATATATATTTGGTCTCTGCTTTCAGTTCTTGACAAAGAGCTTTTAAAACCTTTTAATTTCCTGAGTAATGGGGGTGATAGAAGAATCTTACAGACAGAGCTCCTAAATCCCTTGGACTTCCCTAGATTATAGAAGCATCTTTTGCTCTAATGAGAGGACTCTTGGTCGACTCCTAGGTAGCTGCACAATGGGGGCTGGTCACCAGAAAGACCAAGCCATGACAGTTTAGAACTCTCAGCTCCATGCTCCATGCTCTGGGGAGGGGAGAAGGGCTGGAGATTGAGGTAATAATCCATCTTGCCTACATAAAGTCTCCATAAAAGTCCCTCAGCTATGTGGTTCAGAGAGCTCCCGATTTGATGAATACTTTCATGTGCCAGGAGGTGAGCATACCCCAACTCCATGGGAACAGATACTCCTGTGCTCAGAACCCTTCTGGACTTTACCCTACGTACCTCTTCATTTGGCTATCCACCTGTATCCTTTATCATACACTTTATAATAAATGGGCAAATGTAAGTAAATGTTTCCATGAGTTTTGTGAGCCATTCCAGCAAATAATTAAACTGAGGATAGGGAACCTGACTTCATAGCCCAGTCAGAAGTGTGGGTTCCCCAGGGACCCATTATTTGCAACTAGTATCTGCAGTGAGGACAGTCTATGGGATTGAGCCCTTAAACCTGTGAAGTCTGAATCTCACTCCAGAATTGAATTAAATTGTAGGACACCGGTCAGCCATCTGTTACTGGGCATCATGGCTGTCCTCAGACTGTTGGGGAAGACCAAGATCGTTAAAAAGAGGACCAAGAAGTTCATCCGGCACCAGTCAGACCAATATGTCAAAATTAAGCAACTGGTGGAAGCCAAGAGGCATTGACAATAGGGTGCGCAGAAGATTCAAGGGCCAGATCTTGATGCCCAACATTGGTTACAGGAGCAACAAGAAGACAAAGCACATGTTGCCCAGTGGCTTCAGGAAGTTTCCAGTGTACAACGTCAAGGAGCTTGAAGTGCTGCTGATGTGCAACAAATCTTACTGTGCAGAGATTGCTCACAATGTCTCCTCCAAGAACTGCAAAGCTATTGTGGAAAGAGCAGCCCGGCTGGCAATCAGAGTCACCAATCAAAACACCAGGCTGCGCAGTGAAGAAAATGAATAGACAGCTTGTTGTGCACATCATATTTGTGTTCATAAAACTATAAAACTACAAAAAAAAAAATTTTAGGACACCTAGTTGGATGTCCAGAGAGTTGGGCAGTTAGTTGATAAGGGAAGAAATCTCCCACATATTTGGTGTCTGAAGTGTAGAGAGTAGAGAAATAGTTTTCCTTTAGAAGTAATCTTATGAACCATTAGTAGGGAAGGAGAGAAGTGAGGTTGGGGAGGTAAGAAAACAAACAACAGTAAAGTGATGTACAGGCTATAACTATAGCACTTGGGGCTCAGCCCTCCTAGGGAGCGCTGCAGTCAATGTAGAACACGTGCCTCCAAGCTGTCCTCTGGGAAGGATGAGGAAGCTGGGGACTGTGCTCATTCCCAGACACTTCCAGCCAGCTGTGATGGCAGGCAGAATAGGCTTTGGTAGCCATAGAAAGCCTACAGGTAAAATATCTTAAGTGTTGGCAGTAGAAGACTGGCCAGGAGGCAGGTGAGGGCCAGGAGGCATGGGTGGGACATTGACAGCATCTGCGACCAAACCCAGTAAGTGCCTTTGAAAAGTGTTAAGATTCTGGAATGCCTAATAGATGACTACTTCCATATGTCTTGTCTAAGCTAAGCAGGACAGAGACATTACAAGAGATAACCAACAGATACCCAGAACCTCTTAAAGTAGCATCATGAATTTGCAGGATTGAAGGACTCTAGATAAAGTTATTCTCTGAAAAGGGGGCAAGGAGAAAGGGGGAAAAAAAGGGAGGGAGAGAGAGAGAGAAAAGGCTCTGAGGGACTTTTTCACCTTTTTTTATTCCAAAACTATGGATGAAGAGGATGTCATGAAGCCAGGCCTGCCAAAAGGTCCTCCAAACAGAAGCACTGTCATGGGCTCATGACTCCACACATACAGAGTCAAGTCTGGGTGTGTGTGCTGGGGTGTGGAATGCCTCCTCTGCTTGTCTACAGCCCAAACTCCCTTTGGTAAGGTGTCCTCACAAGACCTCACCTTGAACACAGCCATGCCCACCTCACTCCTGGCTCCAACCACCTCCAGGTTTCAATTTCCATTCACTTCTCTGAAGTAGAAAATGTAGGCTTTTCTGTGTCCAAGTTCAAAAAAATGACCATGCAGCCACATTTCTGAAGTTTGGTGTGGATGTAATGGAAATATTGCACTCAAGTTAAATGTTAATTATAGTCTTAAGAGTAATGAAGGCTTAAAGGGTTAGAGGAGGTGCTTTATATCCAGATCTGCCCAATGAGATAGGACTCCAGGATCACAACCTGAGCCGAAGGCAGTCACTTAACCATAAGAGCCACCCAGGTGCCCAAAGTTGGACTCTGGGTTCAAAGCCATGCAAAACTGTCTTCTAAAGAGAGAGAAAGAGAGTTATTAAAGGTGGGTTGACTAGATGTCCCTTTAAGGATTAAACTTCACCAAAGCCATCCCCTTGGTCACTATGCTGTCAGGCAAACTGTTTACAGGTCAACTCACTTCAGATACCAGAATTTGAAGCAATACAAATCCCTCCACCTCAAATTTCCAATAGATTCTTTAACAAGGACAAAGAGAAGTATTAGCTGAGAATGACCCAACCACTATAATGTGCTACATGTAGTTTTTTAAATGGTTATCTTTAAACATGAATATATACATATATATTCATATGAGGTCAAGTAAGTAGTGAAGAGGAAGTTCAAACTAGGTGGGTCACACACCCAAGTTCATTGCTTTTCAACTATATCCTGTCTCCTAGATGAACCATAAAATGAAGGGACACCACTGTCTGAGGAGTGACTGAAGAAGGTGAGGACATATTAGGGGATGAAAGAAGAGAACCCTGATGCTGTGAGTAGGTGAGAATTCCAGAAGCCTCTGCTAAGGGCAACCCTACACATACGTTGGCTTCTCTGCTCTGCTACTGGGAAGCTTCCACTTGGAAGGATCTCTCCAAATATATCATAGCTCCTCTCCTTAACTTTCCACTACCACAACCTAAAGATTGGGGAGTGTTCACCTCCAAATGCCACCCCTTTAAGATTCTCAGCTTGGCTACTTTCTCTTGTTCCTCTCCCTGTTATGAACTGAACTGTGTCTTCCTAAAATTCTTATGTTGAATATCTAAATCCCAGTACCTCAGACAATATGACTATAATGAAGACATGGTCTTTAAGATGGCAATTAAGATCAAGTGAGGTCATGAGTGTGGGCCTTAATCCAGTAGGACTGACATTTTTTTAAGAAAAGATTTGGGGTGGGATAGGGTGGAGTGTCTGGGTGGATCAGTCAGTTGTGCCCATTTTTTTTTTCAAGATTTTATTTATTTATTTGGGAAAGAGAAAGAAAATGAGAGAGAGAAAGAGAGAGCATAAGAGAAGAGAGGTCAGAGGGAGAAGCAGACTCTCTGCCAAGTAGGGAGCCTGATGTAGGACTCCATCCGAGGACTCCAGGATCATGACCTGAGCCGAAGGCAGTCACTTAACCAACAGAGTCACCCAGGTGCCCAAGTGTCCAACTCTTGATCTCAGCTCAGATCTTGATTTCAGGGTCATGAGTTCAAACTCTGTGGTGGGCTCCACACTGAGCACAGAACCTACCTCAAAAAGAAAGGGAGGGAGAGAGGGAGAAAGAAAATATAAGACAAAAGGGACACACACACAGAGAAAAGAGTGCAGGAAGAAACAGTGAGAAGGTAGCCATGTGCAAGCCAAGGAGAGAGGCTCTCAAGGAGAGACACCAACCCTGCTGGAACCCTGATCTTGGATATCTAGCCTCCAGAACTGTGTGGCAGTAAATTTCTGTTGTTTAAGTCCCCCCAGTCTGTGGTACTTTGTCATGGCAGCCCCAGCAAATTAACACACCCCTCCTCCTGCCCCTACCACTCGTGCCGCCCAGGGAGCTCAGCGCCAGCATAAAAGGCCAGCTGCACCCAACTTCCCCCATCTCTAAAAGGAGGGGTTTTGGTAGCACCTCCCTAAGTCACCTCTAGCTCTGGCATTCTGTCTACCTGTAATATGTATTATTCCACTGGAGTGAGAGAATCTCAGGGTAACAACCATGAATGAAAAACACCTCTCTCGCCCAACTCATTTAACTCAACGGATTCTGCTGACTTCAAAAGCACTGCTTAATTGCTTCCAGGAATTTATTTTTCATCCACTTTATATGTGCTTAGCACCCATCAGGTGCCACAAGTAATACTGTACTGCTGACCTCTCTGTTGCCATTCCTGTTCCCCCGCGAGGTCCAAGTGACATGTTCTTATAAACCTTGATTCGTCGCTCATCTTTTTCCCTTGCTCTCCTTCTCACCTCTCTCTCTCTCATTTAGTACTCTGGGGAGAGCCAGGGGCCAAGTCATGAGACACCCAAGCAGTCCTATGGAGAGACCCATGGAAGGAGGGACCTGAGAAGTCGTGCCAGCAAGAAATAATTGAATAAATAATAATAACTAGCAAGAAACTGAGGCCTGTCAACAACTCCATGAGCAACATACTAGAAAATGAAATTTTAGAACTGAGTTTTCTGATGCTAAACAGCAAACTTTTTCTCTATCTTAAATGTGGATCCTCAGCCCTGGTTAAACCTTCAGATAACTGCAGAAAAGCTGACATCTTCACTGCAGACTGAACGACCCTGAAACACAACAACATATGTGCTAAACAGCAACTGTTTAGCCACTGTTCCCACAAACAAAGTGTGAGATAATAAAATACTGTTTTGCGCCATTGAGTTTTAGGGCTGCACCAAAAATAGCTACTAAACTCCTTGAAGGCCACTTTGTGGTACCTTTTACAATGCCTCACCCTGGACTGGTCTCCTAGGATGTGTAGGTTTAGTATTTGTCCCCCAACTGTTTTTTTTTTTTTTAAAGATTTTATTTATTTATTTGACAGACAGAGATCACAAGTAGGCAGAGAGGCAGGCAGAGAGAGAGAGGAAGGGAAGCAGGCTCCCCACCAAGCAGAGAGCCCGATGCGGGGCTTGATCCCAGGACCCCAGGATCATGACCTGAGCCAAAGGCAGAGGCTCTAACCCACTGAGCCACCCAGGCGCCCCAAGTCCCCCAACTGTTTTGACCAAGAAAGACTGCCTGCTCCCACGGGGGGGATAAGAAAGTTAGGGAAGGCTATAATTTGTGGACCTTTAAGGCAACAAAGAAAACATAAAATGGTGAACAAAAGACATGGCATGATATAGTGGTTTATTAGTTTCCTATGGCTGCCGTAACAAATTACTGCAAACTTAGTGGTTCAAACAATGCAAATTTATTTTCTAATTCTGAAGGTCAAAAGCCAATAATCAGTTTCACTGGCCCACAGTCCAGGTGTCATCACAGCTGGTTTCTCCTGGAGGCTCTAGGGGAGAATCCAACTCCTAGCTTTACAAGCTTCTAGAGTTGTATTTCTTGCATTCCTTAGCTCATGGCTACTTCCTCCATTTTTAAAGCCAGTGGGGCGGGCGGGTAGCATCTTCAAACCTGTGCTATGGTCTTCATATCTCCTTCTCTCTATAAGGATCCTTATGATTACATCAGTCCCACCTGGATATGCCAGATTAATTTCCCCACATTAAGATCTATAACTTAATCATATCTGCAAAGTCTGTTGTTGGCACATAAGGTGATAGGCACAGGTTCTGGCAATGAGGATGTAGACATATTGGGGGGCCATGATTCAGCCTACCACAGCAGGAAAATCCCACTTCTAGGGGCAGACAGATCCAAATTCCAATCTTCTGATTAACGATTAACTGTGTGAAGTTGAAAAAATACCAACAAAGCTTAGGTTTTCTCACCTCCATAACACAGATGAAAAAACTTATTAAAGTAAAGGCACTGGCACTTACTGCTTTCTAAATAAGTGCCAGCTTTTCCCTTTTTTAATTTTACCAAGTAGCTAGAATGACAAGGACCTGGACCAAGAAGAAAGAGGGCTCCAAGTTTGTGGCCTTGTTACTAGTTTTGTATGGCACTTTATGTTTGCAAGGCAGTTTTATGCCTATTACTTCTATTACTTCATTTGACTATTATTCCCATTTTACCAAATGAGGAAAACAGAGGCAACAAGAATTATTTTCCCCAGTCTTATTTTCCCTAGTGTCATAATTGGCTTTCTGATGCTAACTCCTAAGCTCTTTCCTTAATCTGCCAGGTACCTGGGCAGGGCTTGCAAAAATCAGCTACCAAACTAACTACATGAAATGAGAAAAGAAGGACAACAGAATAGGGTATGATCCTGAATGCTTGGAGGGTGCAGGAAACCTTTGAGAGGACAGAAAGGAACAATGACAGTGAGCAGTGATCTCCAAAGCAGGCCCCGCTGGCTCCTGAGAAAAAGGAAGAGAGTGAGACCAGCCTTCATCCCCACCACCCACTCTCATCCCTTTCCTCTCACAGGGGCCTATCTCAGACCTTTGGTAATAAATAACTTTCAAGATGTGGCTTATCAGCTTGGTGTATCTGATAAGACACCCTGTCAGGAGTCAGAGGCCCACTCAGGGGACAGTTTCACTATTCCAGTAGGGAATTATAAGGGATTGTTCTGTGGCAGGACCTGCCTGGCTCCTGAGTTTGGAGCCAGACCCAGAAGGTGGGAGAGATGCTCTGCTGGGGGGTTGAGGTTCATGGACTCACACAGAGGGGAAAGGGCTATCTGTTCCCTCTATAAAATCATGACAAAAACACACCACACCCTGCCCTGAACACCTCCAAAGCACTCTAGCCTACATTTTCTCATTTGTCCTCACAAAATCATGTTCATTTTTACAAAGAAATGGATACAAAGAAAGTGAAAGCGGTTATTAAATGTTTAATATTTGCTAATACTGGAACAAAAGCCTTATAAGCATTATGCAAATGAAATTATCTCAAGTTCTCCATGAGGTAGGTCTTCTCATCTCCAGATGAAGGACCTGAAGCCCAGAGAGGCTAAGTGGCTTGCACAAGAAGACCACAGCTACTATGTGATTGAATCAGTACTGCAACACAGGAAGGAGGTCAAGGTGCTGACTAGCAATCCCCTTCCAGCTGAAGGGACAGAGCCCCTACGTGTGTACTTGGAGGCTCCTCTGGAGAAGTCAGAGGGCCCTTGGCGAGGAGTGGGGGCTTGAGATGATATGGGTTAGCTTGGCTGTGTAACCCAGAGCCTGGCCACTGTGCACATATGAAAACACATCTTCAGTAAAACATGGTAAATTAAGTTAGGCTTCCAAAGGTTTCCTGAGAGTTAGTAGTCAAGGCCTCTGTGGCAGCTAACTTAATTTTTTCCTTAGATCTGCATGTTCTTAAAGCAGGTGGACAGGCCCAGCCAGACTTCAAATGGCTCCACATGGGAAATAGGATTAGAATAGCCCCCTGAGGACCTCTTCTGACATTATCTCACCCCTCCTGGCTAATGTTCTATTTCAGTGTTAAGGAGAGAGTGTCCCTTTAGGCCGCTCTCCCATTTAGTTTAATTTAGAAAAGAAGCCTTTGCAATATTGAATTGAAAATTATTTTCGTGGTCCAGGAAAGAAGTCCCAGTAGTGGAGGGGGGAACAGGAACTGGAACAAGAACTAACAAGGACTGGAGTTCAGTGACCTGCACCTTTCCGCAGGCCAGGTTAGGGAGCCCCCAGATAGAGAAGCCTCAGCGCCAGCAGGGTCACAGGGCTGAGGCCAAGGTGGGGAGAACGAAGGCACGGGGTGACATGGCAGGTGGAACGGGGCTGGGGGACCGGTGGCCAGTGTCATGGGCACAGGGCCAGGCATGGTGAAACTAGGGGGTGGGGTTGGGTGGAGTTGGTGGGCACACACCCAGGTGAAGTTGAGTGGGGGCTGGAGCCAGGACCAAGTGCAGAAAGGTCAATTCAAAGACAGCAAGTGGTATCAGAAGAGGTGGGCTTTGAAGCAGAGAGAATCAAATCCAGGCCCCCACTCACTGGCTGAGTAGCTGTGGGTAAACTGCTTAATTCCTCCATGCCTCCCTTCCTTCTTCATAAAGTAAGGACAATGATATCTACCTGAAAGGGGTTTTGTTGAGGGCCAGCAGAGTTTCTGAGCACACAGAGAATAGCCAGTGGAGGGCCGGACGCATAGGTGCATGATAAATGTCCTTGTCCACTTTCCCTTTCCTCTGAGCAGAGAGAGGGTGGGGACCCCGACCTCGCAGCATTTGCTGCCAGCCCTCATGGCACTTGATGCGCTGTGGCTGAGCCTCCCACTTGAGGGGGCATGATCCACAGGGGTCAGGACAGAGCACCAAGCCCTGAGACAAGGACAGTCTGGACAGATGCTAGACATCTGCTGGGTTCTCACTTAGCAGAGAGCCCCTGGAAGTCACCCAAGAAAGCACCCACAGCTGCCCATATTTGCCTAGCATATTATAAACCTCAAAGCACCTTTGCATACATCCTCAACATTAGCTTAACACCAGATATAGTGCTAGGTAGATAGAGCAGATATGTCTTTTTTCTAGTTTACAAATGAGAAAGCCAAGGTTTCAACAGTTTATAGAAAATTTTCAAAGCCCTATAGCTAATAAGATGCAGAGTTAGGGTTTAAACCCTCTGTGCATGGGTCCCTGTACCACACCCTTTCAGCTGAAGCTATACCTGAGGCTGAGAAGGAGATAGGAATCTGTCCAAGGTTAACCACAGACTGTAAGTTGGAAGGCTGGGGTGGGGGCTGACCCCTCCAGAGTGGCTTGTTAATTTAGTGCTAGCTTGACCCCTTCAATTAGGTGCTGGACAGAGCCAGGCCCAGGGGAGATGGACAGCAGGGCTTAATGGAAATGGGGATGCTGGTGACGATATGAACAATCTGAATTATGGTCTCAATTTGCACAGAGCCTGATGGATTTGCAATAATTCCAAACCAGGTCAAGTGTCTGTGTCTCCTCTTCTGCTGATCTCACACAAAGTCTCTCCATTTGTCAGGCTCTGACTTGCTCTGAGTGGCTGCCCACCCCCTCCTTGCCTCCATTAGCTATGCTCTCCCTGCAGTGCTCTGACCCCAGGGCACCTCTGCAGCTGAGCCCAGAGGGACTGGGGCTGCTACCAGCAGGGCTCAGGAACCTAGGAGCTTCGAGGCCATCCAAAGAGATAAACTGCACTCTGTAGTGAAGAACGGGACAGCTCTCCACTGCCCAGGGACTACAATCTGTGTTAGCTTTTAAGACAAAGGGACAGAATGACTTGGTGTCTTAAGGGTTCACAGTGTGGGTTTAACACTACTACAGTGAATGGATTCTGGGAGAGTCGAGTCCTCCTGGTAGAGAGACCAAGGAGAGCAGAGGGATGGAGCAGATGCCAGAGCCTCCTCCAGGCCCAGCTAGAATAACTGATACACATCACAGTTGAGGAGAATTCTTGAAAACTTCAAAGATACTATGGTATCTCCCATCTTCGGGAATCTGAAGCTGGGGCCTTTGAATATGGGAATGGTTGGCTTCTTAATGGGGGTGTGTAGTGTTAAATGGAGGACAGTGGCAGGTTCTGGAAGAGCTGCTGCTCTCCAACCCATGTGTCCAGTACTGGCCTGGCTCAAATGGTAGAGGAAACTGCTCGGTCACCTTGGCCAGCCACCTGCCTGGCTTGCAAATCCTATCCACAACATCCCTAGCAAGTGGCCATCTGGCCTCACTTGAGTGCCTTCTGTACTGGGGAACTTGAGACTTTATGGGATAACAACCCATGTCATCTTCAGGTTGCTTTAATTTTCAAACATTTTTCCTTCGATTAAGGGGAAAAAAATCTATCTCCCTACAGCTTCCACACTTTCTTACCAAGAGCCAAACAATGCCTAATAAAGTAATTATTAAATTTATTTTGATGTTTTTCTTGGGGGTCATAGGATAGCATCCTCCCTTTCTTCTCCCAGGAGGACCTCCTTGGTCTACTTCACAGTATGGGGAGAGGGAAAGAGTCTTAGGCTAGCATTCATTAGACCCAGGCACTGACCCCAGCTAAACTATATATACGGTCTGGCAAGTCTGTTCAAGGGTCTGTCCTTTACACCTCTTAGGTCTTGCTATAAATTCATCTGTGGATAAGCCACAATTGTTGGATGAGAACCTATTATACACTTTTCTCTCAATGTATGTGTTGTAGAATAAAGGACTTCAAAAACTAATAACCATTATTATTATCACTGTAATTTTCTGAACATTTATTATATCCTAGGCATTTTACTCAATGCACGGCATACATTATTGTTTTGTTTCTCACATTTCCATCTGAACTGATAAGGTCTATTATTATCTCCACCATAGATGAAGACATAGTGTCCCAGGGAAGTAACTAGTTAAACATTACTGATCAATAGTAGAAGTGCAATTTGAGCTCAAGTTTGTTTGTATGCTCTTAACCACTATGCAAAGACACTATCCCAGCTTCAGAAACCTAGAATATAGAGGGAAGAAAAAACTAAGACACAAGAAACACTGGGATATACACAAGTATCAAATCATTATGTTGTACATCTAAAACTAGTATGTTACACATCAATTAAACTTCAATTTAAATTTTTTTAAATAAAAAAACATTACAGACAATAAAAGGTAATGAAAGGGGAAAGTAGAACTGATGTCTAAACTTCAGTCTAATAAAAGTGCTGCGTTAAAAACAGTAGCAAATATGTATTTGTTGAATGGATGACTCTTCAGGCAGACCAAGGCAGAAATGTCCCAAAGAAAACACATGAGAAAATTGCAGGGTACTTTTTCCAGGGGATTAAAAAGAACTGAAATGAGGAAATCCTGTGCCCCCCCCCCAAAATAAGCATACTAAAGAAAATACACTTTTACTACACATTCACCTATTCATTTACTCAACACATGTTTTTGAGCACCTCTATGGGCCAGGCATTGTATTAGTAATATTGTAATTTCTAGTCTTTGCCCTTCAAGGAACTAACCTAAGGGCAAAATCAGGTATTCATGGTAGTGGATATAAAAACTAAAATAAGAAGCACTAGGCTAATGATGCAACACAGCAAAGAAGATGTAACTCTATGCCATGCAAACGATAAATGCCAGGAGGAAGGAGAGAGAGAAGAATGGGTCAAATGGAGGTAGGATGGCTTCTTGGAGCAAGACTAAGGATGGAGAGAGTGAGGCAGGGAAAGGAGAGGAAGTTAGTGAACAGTGGGACCAAAACAGAGGGACTTCTAGTGCAGGAGGCAAAAGGCATAGTGAGAGTACTTTCTCTCAACAGTCAATTGAGATGTAAATGTTGAGGTAATGTTGAGGTAAGAGATGTAAATGTTGAGAATGTTGAGGTAAGAGATGTAAAAACTGATCTCAGGAGCAACGTGAGGGAAGAGCTTTCCAGCAGGAGAAAAACTAGAGGCAGGACTGCAGGATGGTGTGTGGAGCAGGGAGCTCCAGCCCCACCTGGATGACACAGATTCCCGGACATTCAACCCTTGCACTGAATACCTACTACAGTCTAGTCTGTGAGACAGGATGTGGAGTCTCCATGAATAAGGAGATCCATGAAAATTGCCTTTCTGGGTGACAGAAGGTTAGGAGAGAAGACAGCGAGCCAGAGGTGGATGAGACAGAAGGCAGAAAGGCAGGACGCAAGCCAAGCTCTAAGCTCTGAGAAGGCTGGGGACATGGCCAGGTGAAATCCCCAGAAGCACCACAGGAAACAAATGCTCCCAAGCTGGGAAGTTTAAGGAAACTGTTTGGTAAAGCAACATTCCCAGCTCATTCCTGAGCTGTGAGCACTGGGCAGGCAGGTGTTCTATATGAGGCTCTGTATCCGTGGGATCTAAGATTATAACAGCCAAGCCAACAGAAGCGCCTATGTAGACACTGCGGGAGCCAAGGCTGGCTCCGGTTCCCTTCCAGAAGGGCTAAGGGTGGCAGGGGCGTGCTGAGCAGCAGGTGTAGGCTATTCCAGACCATCAGCCTGGCAGACTCAAACAGAAAATATCACCCGCTGGTTCGGGAGCATGGTTCTGTCCCAATGACCAGTGAACCCCATGTTCTATCTGACCTGCCAGATAGGAACTGTGCCTTATGGAGCAAACACTAACAAGTTTGTTCATCACCAAAAAAAGGGGCGGGGCAAGTAGTGCCTTGGTGTTGGGAGTGGTAAGAGACCACAGGACTTCAGCGAAGCCCCAGACCAGCAGAAGTCAAGCACTATGTAAGGCATTCTGTAGATCATTCCTCAGAGGGATCTGAAAGTCACTGTTTACTTCCTGACAAGAGCTCCATGAAACTCCTGGAAATCGTTTATTCAATGCTTTACAATTTACAAAGGTCTTTCACTTACCACCACAGCCCTTTGAAGTAGAATAAATAGGTATTACTCTGTATTTTAAAATGAGAAAATGGGAAAGACAGAGACAGCTGTCTTGCCCAAAGTTACACACTCATGAGTGGCAGTGCTGGGATTCAGTCAACACATCCTCCCTTCACCACCCTGGTTTCTCTATTAAATCATATTCCTTACTCTTCAGTGACTGTTGAATTGGAGGCAGCAAGACAAATCCTAAAAAATAAGAACCCTAACTGGTTGCTTTTGGTCTCCCACTAATCTTCCATGAGAAATAGTTTAAGCAATTTCAGGATAACCACTTATATCCAAGAAAGGAAAAGACTCTGATGGAAAAAGAAGCTGAGATCCATGAACAGTATTGAATGGGCTGGATGCACTGTGTATCTTTATTTAACACCCATTATTAATGCATCCGTTCAACCTAGAAATGTTTCTGAAAATCAGGCACTCTACCAGGCATAGGGGACATGATGAGAAACACAGAAGACATAGTTCCTGCTAACAGAATTTAAATTCCAATAGAGATTATAAAACATAAGCAAAAAGCCCCTGTGCATTATGCTAAGTGCAGTGAAACAAAGAAATAAAAGACGAGATAATAAGGGGGAAGGTGGGTATGTTCTTTAGATACAAGGGTTAAAAAAAACCTCTGTGATGAGGTCTCACTGGAAAGGGGAAAAGAAAGCAGGTATGTGAAGAAACCAGGAAGATCATTTCAGGCTCATAGCCTGGGGCGGCTATCCACACCAGAGGAGGAAGACACTGTGGCGTGTTTAAATGAAGCCAGATCTGCTGGAATGAATAGAATGGGAGTATGGTACCTACTGAAGGGGGAAAGAGGGCAGACTGCACAGGGGTGTGTTTGCCAAGGAAGAGTCTGGACTTAGTCTCAGCTCAGTGTACTAAAGGGTATTACACAGGTGGAAGGCATGACCTAATATATATATCTTGTAAAAGTCATCCCTGATGCTATTTAGAGATTTAAAAAGGTAAAGGGAAGCCTCATTAGAAGGGTAATTCAATAATTCCATGGGGAAAGGATAGTACTGCGGATTGGGGAAAGCAGTAGAAAAGAGGTAAGTGAACATAGAATGTACCTTGGAGGCAATATTGACAGAATTTGCCATTGGACTGGATAAGAGGGAGTGAGAAAAAGGAAAGAATCATGAACAATTTCTAGAATTCTGCTTCAGGTAACTGGATAGGTGGCAGTGACATTTATTGAGACAGAGCAGTCAGGTTTAGGGCAGGTTTGAAGAGGTAGAAGTGAAGAGTTCTTTTAGACATGATAATTAGGAGGTGTCAGTGGGACAACTGGGAGGTGGATATTTGGATACACAAGTCTGGCATTCAGATGACAGGGCTGGGCTGGAGACAGAACGTTGGTAATTGTCAGAAGACATGTGACAATTTAATGTCATGAGAATGAGGACATCTTGAAAGAGACTATAAAGAGGGGTTCGTGGTCCAGCCTCAAGAAAGTCCAGCCTTTAGAAGTCCAGCAAAAAGGACAAATCCAGCAAAAAGAAAACTAAGAGTGGATAATGGGGTAGTAAGAAAACTAGGAGCCAAGAAATCATAGAATCCACAAAGGGCTACATGTTTCAAGAAGGAGTTGTAATCCATGGTGTCAAATTCTGCCGAGAGGTGAAGGGATTGATCTGGCCATCTGAAAGTCACTAGTGACCTTGAGAAGAGCAGTTTCAGAAGTGTATAAGCAAAAGGAAAATGGGAATGGGATAAGTAGTAAATATGAGGTATGAGACTAAAACAACAACTTCTCCCAGCAAACAAACAAACAAACAAAAAGAAACAAACAAAATCATTAGATACATTTGCAGGTTCAAGGAAAGGTTATTGTTTTTTATGTTTTGTAACGTTGGAGGTGCTAGTGCATGTCTGATGATGTGAATGGTTTGGTTGAGTAGGAGAAATGAGTGATGGAATAGAGGTGGGGTAACCAAAGAAATACAACCTTTGGAAAGCTGAAAGAAGACAGAACCAGAGACTCTGAGGAAGAATCGGCCTTTCGTAAGAAAGGGATATTTTCTCCATCATAGTAGGAGGAAAAGAAGAAATTGTTTCTGATGCAGGTGGATTTCAAGGTTCAGTAGGGAGTTAGAATGTAATAGTTTCTATTTCCACAATAAAGTCTGAGGTCATCAACAGAGAAGGACTGTGAGTACAGGAATGGGGAGTCTGAAAAGAAAAGGCATGAAATTATCTCAGGAAATGGATCGTGAGTCCACCAGAAGGACAGCATAGGTTCTCCAGACAGTGGAGAGTGCCCAAGTGTAATGCATCATCATGGATTTTACTTTAAAAAGTTTGTTTTGTGGGGCACCTGGGTGGCTCAGTGGGTTAAAGCCTCTGCCTTCGACTCAGGTCATGATCTCAGAGTCCTGGGATCAAGCCCAGCATCGGGCTCTCTGCTTGGCAGGGAGCCTGCTTCCACCTCTCTCTCTCTGCCTACCTCTCTGACTACTTGTGATCTCTTTAAAATAAATAAATAAAATCTTTAAAAAAAAAGTTTGTTTTGTGACTCTCTTCATTAGTGTTCAGCTGCTGCTCAGGAGCAGGTACAGAGAAGGAAAGCAGTATTTAGAAGTCCAACAGAGGAGTTTTGCAAGCCAAGTTCAATAGAGGGAGAGAGGCGCGAAGGAGCTGGAGCCATCTGTGCAGGAACTGTGAGGACAGACCATAGATTCTAGGCTGGGAAGGGAAAGAAGTAAAGGTAGGCAGGTGCTGACAGAAAATGGGAAACAAATGGGGTCAAGGGATTAAGGGTCTCCATGAAGTCAGAGATCTGTGATAGAGGAGGGACCTGTGCAAGAAAAGGAGAGCAAGAGGAGTGGGCTGGAAAATCAGTAGGTTTGAAACTGAGATCTGGGAAGTGGTCTAGTTTCTGTTTATGCAAAGTGCATTGTATGGTCATAGGAATGAGGGCACCAAAGAACAATAGAAGAAAACGTGACGGGATGTGAGAAGCTCAAGGAGCAGACACCAGGGTGTTGAATGGCTCGTCCATCTGCAGAAGTTTCTTATGTTTGTGTAGAGGTGGATAGAAATGTTCAGAAACACAAACCTTGAAATGGACCCACCATCTTTCCAAGATGTAAATGCCCCCCTTGAGGTAAGAAGCACATGTATGATCTATTCCAGTGTTAATCAAGCTTGTCCTTTATGGTTATACAGCTAACAGTTGCAGTGCTCTTTATGGAACATCATGAAATATGGACATATTAAACTTAAAATAGCGCAACATAAAATTTTTGCAGGATCAGGCACCGTCTACTACTAGATTCTAGTTTAGATAAGTGGAGTAGCTGTTGTCAAAAGCTTAAGAGAAAGAAATTTAATGTAGAGAAGATTCCATCCATTAACTTAATGTATTCCAAATACTGGGAAAAGACACCCATCCCCCACTGCTCTGATGCACCTGATGCTCTGTCCGAACTGGTTTCCAGGGCTTGGAGAGGAAAGGGAGTCCTGGCCCAGTGGAGAGGAGAGCTGAGAAGCTCCACCCAAAGACTTAGTAATAAAGTGAGATAGAGCAGCTCCTTCTTAGTTCTTGAAGGAGGGAGCCCGAGGAAGCACTCTGAAAAACAACAGACAGCCCCATTTACATTTCTATATGGATCAAAGAATAACACATGTCTTCAGAAAACTGGCTGAATCCTTATACCTGGCATGGGCTTGTTGGTTTTATCCCCCAATTTTTTTTCTATTAACTACTGATTTAAAGTCCCTTAGAGTGAGAGGCACTGTCTATATGCTTCACAACAGTGAGGAAATAGAGCAGCAATCTTGAGGGTGCTGGAGGATGACTTCAGTGGGCTAATTTCAATCATTTATAGCCTATTTCTATTCTCCTTGGTCCACTCAAATGGCTTATCTGAGTCAAACACTCTGTAACATGAGACAATTAAAAATAGAAAAGAAGTCTATTTATTGCATGTGTGAACAAAAGGAAAAGACAGAAAAGGCACCAGCTTCCCAGCCCCCTTGTCTATTCTGAGCCCCTGGGTAAATAAATCACACCCACAGATCTAGGCTTACAACAGACCTGATGTTACAGGCTGATGAGAGAGCCAGAGTGAAGCACTGAATCTTAAGTCCTTACCATGACAGGATGGGTCTAGCGCCACCAACAGCACCCAAGGACATCACCAAAGCCCAGACCTTCTCTATGTCCCTTCCCCGAACCCCAAATATCATTTGACTTCTGGGGATGTTCAGTAAACCAAAACATTCTTCTGCTGAATCATGTGGACCACAGAAAATTGTTTTGAGCTCATGACACCTTTGGATTGTCTACCAGAACCTTGGACAACCGAATGGCTTTGCCTTCTGTCTTTTCCCAAGGTGAAAAAAAATCTACCAAGATGATCCCATGCACAGAGTGCACAAATTGAAATTTATTCAACTTCTTCCTCTTAATCCCCAAGGTAAGATAATCATAACAATAATTAGAATTCTAAAAGATATCTTCAACTCAAGAAAGGAAACCCCAAGAGGTAGAATAGGCTGTGGCAGCTATAAAGAGACAGAAAACTAGCAAATCCTAGACTCTTCCAGAAGAAAGGGAAGGAAACCAGTCTGAAATACCTTCACCACAGGAGGCTTCTTGAAGTTCTCCTGACAATAGGATGACAATTTGTGGAAAGCATGAATCTGAGACTTGGGGGATCTAGCAGGTAGTGAATCTGAAAAGAAATTACTTTCTCAACCCCCCAGCAAAGAGGGTATTATTATCACTTGATGGTTTTTCATTGTCTAAAACATTTCTTGGGGGAGGCAATGGAACTGAGTGTCTAAAACCTCAATAAAAGGGTAGAAATTGAAAAAAAGCTCAGAAGGTGATGAAAGTTGGGATAAATGGAGAAGAGGCTGTTTGTCCACCCCCAAGTCAATCAGAGCTCACTCTTGCCCAGACAGAGGGAGACAAATGGGATCAACTTCTCTCCTTTGTAGCTCTACCTTTGAGTTCTGGGCTTTTTGCCTCAAACTCTGACTCAGCTCCCCCGACAAGCTGCTTCTAATGTGCCAGATAGGCTGGACAGTAACAGTGTGGCTGATTTTACTGCAAGATGCCAATAGTATAGTTGTGTTCAGGTTATATGGGTTTAGATGTATTCACGTCATGTTCTGCTCCAGCTACCACTGCTTCACATTTTAAATTAACATTGAGACTCACACACACTGTAGGAGTATAAGTGAGTACAGGGTCTTTAGAGGATAAATTTGAATCAGCAAGTCCTGTTCTAGGAATTCATCCTGTTAAGAAACCAGACAACAGGCTCCAAATGGAGTTGCTTGGTCCATGCACCACGTCAACAAACCAAGACTTTCATACCTAACCTACCTGCAAGCTTCACTATCTCCCAGGAATGTAACCTTTAACCAATCAATCTGGAATTACCTGGTCAGCGTGGGTAAGGTAAACTGCCTGACAGACCCTTTCCATTCCCCTTAGGAAGGTTAACTTTGCCTGAAACAATGCATTCTCTGCTAATAACTTTCTCTTTCAGCCCCCTTCCCTGCTCTAGAGTTCAGCAGAGCTCCCTCTCTCTTGCTTAACAGGATGCTGCCAGATTCATGAATTGCTGAAAAAAAAAAAAAAAAAAAAACTTTATCTTCAATCTTTAAAATCAAGTTTTTGTTGATTAGGGATGTGCAAAAAAAAAAAAAATTCATATGAAGGTTGTTCACATCAGCAGCATTTATAATTGTGAAAGCCTGTTAATAGGCTAAATATCCAGCAATAGGGGATTACTCAAATTGTTTGCATTCAAGAAAAGGGATGTTAGGCAACCACTGAGAACAATAATAAAGGGAAATATTTACTAATTTAGAATTTGATTTACTATGTATGTTAAATGGAAGAAGCAGATCACAAAATGTTATTCACAAAAAGTACCATTTTGGTAATCTTTACATAGATGAATAGAAAAGATAAATACTAAGATATTAACAGAATTATTACTGGATAGTGAGATTAAAAAGTTTATAGTTTCCTGCTTTATCTGTATTTTTCTGATTTTTTCTACAGTGAGTACAATTACTGCTTTCATAAGAAAAAAAATTATCTTAATGGTTTTCCTTAAGAGTTTAAAAACATTTTCTAAGGTAAATCTCCCTTCCTCTCTCCCTGTCATTCCCATTTCCCCTCACCAAAAGCAACCTATGTTCACTAGTATCTTGTATCACTTTTCAATGATACTCAGTGTACATACAAGCATGTGCAGGAAAGAATATATATATTTTTCAAAACCATACCAAATGAAACCTTAACCCAAAGGAGTCAGGAAGGGCCAGCTGCTGAGGAAGGAAATCTCAGATTACTTTTCAACCACCTTTGACAAGCAGGGCTGGTATCAGGGTGAAAAGCAAGATGGGGCACTTGCCTCAGGCACAAAATTTAAGAGTACCAAATACTCAGTAATCAAGATAAAGAATATGCTAATGTAGTATTTTAAAAGTCAAAATCAATGCAAGAAATCTGTAAAGAACAGAATAAAGACAAGACCAGTATTCCTGTTTTTTCCTTCTGCCTCAGGCTCCAATATGGCACCATCTGGCACTGATTCTATCAGTGAAGAGGAGAGGAAACAGAGCAGGACAGAATACTGGAGGCAAGGGGAAAGGGGAGATGGGACAGAGACCTGACCTACTCTGAGTTTTCCCTCTGTGTCAGACACTGTGGCTGGCACTTTCTATCCATTATTGTAGTGGATGGAACACATCTATCCCACTCATGATGAAGGAAGCTTCACCAGGTAGCCCTGACCTTCTCTCCTGACAGCAGTACTGGGGGAGAAGGTAAGAGGGAGAGGGAGAGAGAGGGAGAGAGTTTAAGGAAGTGGCTCAAGCAAAATGACTGGTTGGATGGGTTGGGAGTGAGGGGCTGCAAAGTCCAAAATTTATAGACCTGGTGGGTCCCACCTAGAGATTCAGGTAAGAGTTGTTGTTGTAGCTCAAGTCCAAACCTTTCAGGGCAGCAGGATGGAAACTCAGGTAAGGTTTCTATGTTGCAGTCAGGAGGCCCAATTACTTCAATTTCCAGAAACCTCAGTCTTTGCTCTTAAGGCCTTCAGCTGATGAAATGAAGTCCACCCACATTAAAGAGGGATAATCTGCTTTACTCAAAGTCTGCTGATTCAAAGATTAATCACTCAAGAAACTACTGTCATAGCAACGTTTAGACTGGTATTGACTAGACAATTGAGCACCACAGCCTAACCAACCTGACACGAGGGGATGCAAAATTTTTATTCTACCATTCTAGGTTCTTCATCTGGTCTATTAATTGACTTAAGACAAATTAATAACAACAACAAAAAATACAAATGTAATTACATGCATACAGAAGCCCCATAAAAAATATGAGAACCAAGTCAGTCAGTTGAAGCTTACTGTGCCATCCTGAGCTAAGAAATGGGATGGGGGGGAGGGGGCATCTGGGTGGCTCAGTTGGTTAAACATCTGACTCTTGATTTTGGCTCAGGTCATGATCTCAGGGTCCTGAGATCAAGTCCAGCATTGTGCTCCACACTAGGCAGGGAACTTGCTTAAGATTCTTTCCCTCCCTCTAACCCCTCCTCCTACTGCTTGTATGCTCTCTTTTTCTTAAAAAAAAAAAAAAAAAAAAAAAAAAAAAGGGATGGGGCTTTGGGCTTCAAAAGGGAAGAAGGTAATTCACAGGACAATAAGAATAGATGTTTGGTAATTAGATGTTTGCCCTGACATATAGATACGTCTTTCAGATAAGTTATCCCTGGTATAAGGTATCTCTCTGAGCTAAGACCCTATCTAAGTTCTTTTAGGTAGTTAAGGGAGAGATCAAAGTTTTTCTTAAGTGTGCTGGGTCTTAATCGCCTTTAGCTCAAAATAATCCACAGTTAAAAGTGCCACATTCTAGGGTCATGTCTTTTGCTCACCTTAACATACGAAATTAACCAATCACAGAGGAGTTTCCACCTCAAGACCCTCTGCCTTTTTTTGGCTCTTGTAGTGGGCTAAAATGGGCTTCTCCATCCCAAGATTTAGAAGAAGATATCTGGGAACAACACCTTTAATTATCATTAAATACAAAGGAGCTTTGCGGGCGCCTGGGTGGCTCAGTGGGTTGGGCCGCTGCCTTCGGCTCAGGTCATGATCTCAGGGTCCTGGGATCGAGTCCCGCATCGGGCTCTCTGCTCAGCGGGGAGCCTGCTTCCTCCTCTCTCTCTCTGCCTGCCTCTCTGCCTACTTGTGATTTCTCTCTGTCAAATAAATAAATAAAATCTTTAAAAAAAAAAAAAAAAAAAAAGGAGCTTTGCAATTTAGTCTCACATATGAGAGGAATTTTTTTTTTTCTCACAAGAAATAGAAATGAAATTGAACTGCTAAAAAAAAATAAGCATTGTTGAAAGGAAATCAATCTCTATTGTGGGGATATGTGTTTAAAGACATTAGAAGGGAAACAAGCCATTACTTCAAATGGGCTTTGCCCCCAATCCCTGCCACCATGTTTTTCCCCACTAATGAACCAGAATTTACCCTTTCATCCCCCCCAACCTTCATAGAGGCAGCAACTACTAAGGTGACAGTCCACCCTCCCCATAGAGAGCCACAAGAAAGTAAGGTGAAGAGAATAGCTGTCAAGCCACATGGACACCCAAGACTAGAACCCAGCCAGAGAAAGAAGGTGCTGAATTCACATGGGCTTTGCTTTTCTGCAGAAAGGAGAAATGTCTAGGGGAAAAGAGAGAAAACTGGGACACCAAATAAAGCAAGAATTAAAAGATAATGAGAAGGAGGAAGGAATACTGTGGTCCAAACTGGAATTCCACCCATGGCCGAGGAATGTCTACAGAGAAGTGTCAGAAAGCTCAGCAGCAAGGCTTCACCCCAAGTGTGGAAAGAGGGAGCTGGGCGACTAGACAAGAGTTATAACACCCAATTCCTGGGTAAAAATATGCTTAAATAATCCTTTGGCCCAGCAGTGATACCCTTTTAGAACAACAGAGGAGAGAATACTTGCAACAGGCCAAAGAAAGAGGACACCCTCCTTATAGGCAGAGCAGCAGCTCCCCTGGGCAGAGAGAAGAACAAACCTGTGGCAAACAACTCAGCTCGAGAAAATGTAAAGCTCATCAATCCATTATGCCTCTGCAGAGTGGGGGGCCAAACATAGACAGGAGGGACAGAGATGAATGGAGAACACCATATGAATTACAAATGAAGCTAGCCAGTGACCATCACTGCCAAGAGAGTCTCTTGCAGTCACAAAGCACACTCAAATCAGGAGGACTCAAGGAGGATTTAACAACAGACTCTTTACAAAATGCAGGCAAGGCCCAGGGGAAAGGGAGAACACCTAACTCAAAAGGATAGGGAAGGCGCAGTGACCAGAATCCAGAAGGAATAATCCAGCAGAGGGCTGCCTTGAGAGGGGCAGTGGTCAAGGAATGTGGCCAGCTCAAGGCAACCCTGCAGAAAAGAGGCCAGAGGATAAATGCCCTGCATTACACTTCTCTTTCCCTCCCATCAGCCACTGGGTCTCCTTAATGGCCAACTCAGCAGAATGCTAGAGGACAAGGAGCACACTGACACAGTCCGTCAGGTCAGTCCCTGGTGAGAGCAGGGCAGAAAGAGCTGGAGAGTGAATCTAGCAGAGCAAACAGCAAGTATCTGACTTGGTCACCAACATCCAGCAAAGATCCCTATGTGTTAGGGATCCTGCAAGGGGCAACCAGTGCCTATCAACAGTTAACTGGTCTGCATTCCTCTCTGCCTCCTCCCCTACATACACATGTAAGCATGCCACATGCACACTCAAACACACATGTGTATGTTCCATGCTTATTCACAATCTATAGGGTCTCCTCCAGCTCAGTCAAAAATTACCAGGAGATGAAACCAACAGAATTTAAATAAGGCAAGAAAAGGAAAAAAAAAAAAAGAATGATGGGCAGACTTCTGTAACTGTTACTATTTTTAGAAACCGGACAGTAAATGGCAGACAAGAGAATGTGCCTCCTAAGAACAGGAAAGCTGACCAAAGAGGTCGTTCTGTTACTGGAAACAAAGAAAAGAAGCTGAGGAGGATGACTAGAAATTGGGACCAGAGAGGCAGCCCCATGAAAGTTGACCTGGCTTTCCACTCTGGCCATATTACTTCCTAGATGTGCGACCTTGAATGTGTCCTGAGAGCCAGCTCCAGATTAGGGTGTCTTTGTGCAAATCATAAAATGGCATCCCTCTTTGAAATGATAAATTTAAAAAAACAAAACAAAACAAAACAAAAAACCTCCCTCTGGTTGGCTACAACACCTGAGGGTACTTTTGTGCAGTGTCCCAACTGCCCAACTATATGTGGTAGTCAGGTGTCACTTCACATCCGCACACCTTGGCTTATTCTCTCCATAAGTAGGGATAATATCTGCCAAAAAGGGAAACCCAGGGGCGCCTGGGTGGCTCAGTGGGTTCATGCCTCTGCCTTCAGCTCAGGTCATGATCTCAGGGTCCTAAGATCGAACCCCACATCAGGCTCTCAGCTCAGCGGTGAGCCTGCTTCCCCGCCACCACCCCCCACCCCCGCCTGCCTCTCTGCCTAGTTGTGATTTCTGTCAAATAAATAAATAATATCTTAAAAAAAAATCTCAACAAGGACTGACCAAAAAATTAAAAAAAAAAAAAAAAAGTGGGGGGGGGAATGCAATGTAAAGAACCAAACATTACATAAGAAACCAAGGACTCAGAATAATTCAGGACCTACTGTCAGGCAGAGACTACAAGGAGCATGGAGTTCTCTGCCACATGAGAGAGGGCAGTGATGGCCACATTCAGGGAAATCCGAAAGGAGGAAGATGCTGGATGTAGGGATATCCAGTGACCAAATTCCAGTTTACATCATTATCATCATCAGTTTCTTGATCTAGATTTCTGCTTCCTAGTCAATGCAGGGTGAAGGCCAGGGACTCTGGGGTCCCAGCCCTGCCAGTTACTAATTCATTTGGGGTAACTCTACTCCTCAGTCTCCTCATCTATAGAATCAGGTAAATGGAGTACCTTTTCCACAAAGAATTATAAGAATAAAGTGAAAGAATGTATGAATGAAAGTATTTTGTAACTCACATAACATGAGTCTCCTTATTACTGATGGTAAAATGCTATTTCTGATGACCCCTGGGCTTTTTTCCAGCCTCCACATGGGTCTCTTGTTCTTTTTTTAGGCACTTCACTATCAGCTTAGGAAGTGGGTTTCCAGTGTCTGCCCCAGATATGGGAGAGGAAAGAGAAGTCTTGTGTTCCAGCAGGAAGACTGTAGGTTAGACTTAAGGAAGGACCTTCTTGTGCTGTAGCAGGTAAGTAAATGAGAAAGTGGGTTTTCTTTCTGGGAGAGAGGGGAAGGGGGTCCTTTGAATTAGGAGTGAGACCCTCATCTGATGAGGTAAGTGATTTAGAAGTATGTTTGAAATTACTCCTGGGACACTCTGAGCCTGGGAGATAAGAGCCATACTTATGAGCCCCTTCTAGGCTCCTCTCCAGGCTCCAGAGGTTAATGTTTCCATTTAAATGGAAATTGAGTGCAAAATTATTAGCAACTGTTCAAAAAGAACCAAATTACAAGGGGCTGTTCTTTGTACAGTACAAACAGAACTGCCAGAGATGTTCTGCACCTTAAATATTAAGGTGAGCCTGGCTGAAGGTCACTCCTCTACCGGCTAAGGAGCTAAACCCCAGGAAATATTTCATTTGGAACACGGACTCTGTGCAACCAGAAAACCCTCCAGGATCCTAGTGAGCCAAAAAGGATGGTCAAATGCAGACCTTCCAAGACTTCTACAGAATATAAGTCACACCCATCTTCATCTCCTAGGATGGAGCCTAGCACATCCACTCAATCCTCATTGTTCGCAGTTTTAGTATTTTCAAATTTGTCTACTTGCTGCATTTATTTGTAAGCCCCAAATCAATGTTCTTTGGCCATCTTTTACGGACATGCACAGAGCAGTGAAAAATCTGGCACCTGATGCACATGTTTTGGCTGAGAGTGAACAAGGCCATGCTCTGCTTTCTTGTATCAGCTTGCACGCTGGAAACAAGCAACCTTTTCACGGTCTATCTGTGCCACATTATTCATATTTCCATGCATCTGCGTGTGTGTGTATGTGTGATTTCTCTGTTTAAAGGGGCTCCAAGCTTGGTGCTTCAGTGCTGCCTGGAGTTCCCTCAAGCAAGACCAAACGTATAGAGAAAATGTGTTAGATGAACTTCATTCAAGCATGAGATACAGCACTGTGGGCTGTGAGTTCGATGTTAGTGTATCAACAATATATATTAAATAAGGTGTCTTTAGACAGAAACACATACAAAACAAGAATATATATTGAATGGTTGACAACAATACTATGACCAGAGTCTCACTTAACCCTATATTTCCCTTAGGAAATATACATTTCATTATGCAGTACTCCAGCATTCAAGGAAACTTTATAGAACTCCTACAAAGGAGAGAATCGACTGTAGTAGGTGTTGTATCAGTAATTATAACTTCACAGGGTTGTCTCTTGGCTCAAACATGGAGGTACTGTTTTCAATAAAAAATAATCTCTTGCCAGGGGGTTTAAAAGATCTTTCCACCCATAAAAATGCCTTGCTTCTCAGCCCACATTTTTCCCATCCTCAGATCTGCATAACCTAGTAAACAGTGTAAGGCCCAAAGGGAGCCACAGTGGGTTATGTCTTGAAGGCTTTGACCACATAACCCCCTCCCTGTATGCCCAAGGGTGTCCAAGAGATTAATGGGAAGATGTTCAGTGATTGATAGCTAGGGCAGGGTCCTCTCATCTGAGGTGACATGAGCCTCTCCAAAAACCCACAGTCATTACAGCATCACATTGTGCAGAATCTAAAGTTCAAACCCCAGGAAGGGTAAGTATCACCAGAATAAAAAATGCTGGAGGAGTAAGTTCACCTCTCAATGAGCAGAGCCCAGAGTCAGGACTGAGCCTGTGTGGATGCAGACAGGAGCTGGAAAGGAGCCTGCACGTGACAAGAGGCTGGGGAAAGCAGACAACAGGCTGGAGTGGGTTTGCCTTCATGGGCCCCTCACAGAGGGCTGGCAGAGAGGAAGCCTCTTGAAGGGTCGAGGAGAAAAGGAGTTAGCCTTCTCAATAAAAGCAATGTGTTCCTATAAATCCATCAGAGGATTGCTGTGACGACGCAACCCAAGGCTCTAGGGGAGAGCCAAGCTTGAGATGGGGAAGGGCAGAGGGGAAAAAATATTGCCATCTCTCAGCCTCCCTGAGCAATTTGCTCCAGCACCAAACACAAGTACCACTACCATTAAAACAAGATCCCCATGTTAACTGGACCCACCCTCTTTAAATGGCAACTTAGCACTTTTGTTGATCAAACTCGCCCCTTGGGATCTCATTCTTCAAGTGGTTTATCATAGCATTCCTCATGAGTTCATGGAATACCCTTCTTGAGGGCAGTGTTTTCCATCTTAACCACATTTTTGGTGATGTTTTCATACTCTGTAAAGACTGTGGTCTAAGAAATGGCCCAGCGGACCTAATTTCTTTCTGAGTCTGTCAGTGGGGCCCTCAGAGTTAAGCAGACAGGCTAAACTGCTTGCTCGAAAAGCCCAGTCCACGTCAGTACCTAGATTAATCCATGCATCCTGCACTGTCAGGCTGGGTGCCAGATGCCAGCTCTGGATGAGGGTCTGTAACAGTGGGAGCATATTAGTAACTGTATCCTTTCCCACCCAGGCCAGTCATTGGAAGATCTTTCAGTGGCTTACCAACTAATCAGAGTCACAAGGACTGGGGCCCAGGACTTGGGTTCTGAAAGAGCTGGCTGGCTGGCCTGGAACTGTCTGCTCCTCATGTCTCCAAGGCCATTGTAGCCAAGACTCTCGGCAGGGAAGCAAGCCCTGCACCAGGAAGCACTTGGATTAGAGCTGGCCTCTGGGATAATGGCTTTTCCATACAGAGTTCCAAGAACTGGAAAACTCACTAAAAGCATGAATCTGCTTGAATTTTTTAAGGGGGAAAAAAACTCTCCACAACCATTCCTACTAAAACCTAATATTGGTAAAACCAGGAATCAGGACCCTGACCCTGAGAGAGTCCTGCACACTTAATCTGTGATGGACCTGAGGGTAGAGTAGGGAATGAAGAGCTGTCTTCTCTCTTTTCCTGCTTCTCTCTTCCTGCTTCCTACTCCTGTTCTTCCTCTCTCTCTCTCTCTTTCCCCCTCTTCCTCTCTTTCCCTTTCTTCCTCTCCCTCCTTGCCCAGAGGAATGAAAATATAAAACTGTGTGGTATCCTGATGACTACCATGACCATCTTATCTTCCTCAACTGTAGATGAGGTGGCCCCAGGTGCCTTCTAAAAATCCTGATGCCATCCTCTTCATTCAGGGAAATTCTGGCTCTTCTTACCAACTTTCACCTTTTTAAAGCTTTCTTGTTTTCATGTAATTTCCCATTTTCTGCCCAAGTGCCTTGCACCTGTATTTGCCCTCCCAGCTCCTTTTGCTTCGTGCCTTGGCTGGGTGTACCTGTCTTTAATTTTCTTCTTTTTCACTGGGTCTTCTTGGGTTACTTTTTCTCATCTCTACCACACCTCGGTCCAAAGCTGTGTCACAGTACAGGCATCAAGGTGTGCCATAGGAAAGCCCAAATGCAAAGGTGCCCTGAACACTCAAACCCTGGGAGGCTGGTTGCACATACATAGGACCGGGGATTGGGGATGGAGAAGAAGGTTTAGCGGACTCTGCATTAGTGCTGTTCTAAGTGGACTCCGTGCACTGCTCATTAGACCCACACAAGACAGGTTAGGGGAGAGGGGAAGAAGAGAGGCAGAAGGGAAAGCAAGTGAGTTGCACTAGAGGAACATTTTGGGATTTGGGGCATCAGAGAAAGCTGTAGGGGTAAGACAATTAGGGAGAACAGGGGTCTTCTGATAATTGTTACTGTGGTTGGGAAATGGATCCCTCTTAACATTACTTAAGAGACCGAAGTAAACATTTAAGTTGTCATTTAGTGATTGGAGTGCCCTTTTCAAAATATAACCCTTTAGAGACACTAAGCTACATGGGATCATGGTTTTCTGACAATATCAAGACAGAGTCTAAACTCCTTCCTATGGCTAGCCACGTCTTACACTGCCTGGACTCTCCTGGTCATCTGTCACATTGTTCCAGTCAAAATTCATATCCAGCCACACGGAACTTATTTCAGATTTGTTAACAAGCTAGCTTTTCCCCTTCTTGTTTCTATAACCATCTTCCCTGGCAAATTCCTGCTCAAGGTTTTAGCTTCCATACCACTTCCACCTCCCCACGTTTGGGCTCGGTCTCCCTTAGCATCCAGTACCACTCCCACATGGCGTTCTCTGACTGCATCAAAATTGTGGATTAACTGTCTTCTCTACCTGGTTATAAACACCAGGAAGGCAGGGACTGTCTCCCTCACTGCTCACTGCTCTGTGGTTAGCAGTGTCTGATACATAGCAATAGATGCTCTAACTGAATAAATGACTCTAACTCAGAAATCCCAAGGCACCACGCTGACTTTTGACATTCCTTCTGCTGGAAAAGCAAGAATGCAAATATCCTGTTCTCCTGGCTGTTATGCAGGGGGCTCCATCAGCACGAGTAAGCTCATGGGGTGAGAGAGGGCCACATGGGGCAGCAGCCACCTCCAGCAGGCAGGTCACTGACCAGTGAGGTGTTCACCTCTGGGACTGCCTCTGCCGATGAGATGTTGAACATAGCTTTAGAGAGATTTTTTTTTTTTTTTTTTTTTAAGGATTTCCTTTCTCAGGCTGGATTTTTCTCCCATTCCTCCAAATCCTTGCCATGCTTAGATAAGACTTACTCACTCATCTTAAACATAATAAAAAATGTAGAAAGTAGAGGGTCCAGAGGAAAAGCCTAATACTGCTAATACTGCCTGGGACTTGAGCTCCCCAAGACTTTCCTGGGTGATCCTTATTTTGTTCTTTACCAATTAAGCCTCCTCTCTCCATCATCTCCTTTCCAGTGATTCTTCTCTTTCCCTTTTGGATCAGACACGTGACTCCTCCTGCTCGTCTAGGCAGTTTCTTGGTTCCTCTCTAAATAGAAAGAGCCTCAAACACATGAACCTCCTCCTGGAAGGCTCTGCCTTCAGCCTCAACTCCTCTATACCCTGGTCATCCTTTGCTCACAAATGAATGACTTAGTCAAGCTCCAAATTTAAGTATCCGAGGGTGATGGGCTATGTGATCCAGGAAGGGGATGCCACTCTGTCACGGAGGGTTTTCTATGTGTATGCAAGATTTAACACAGATATCCCTACCTAGGAGAACTTTTTCTAATCTTGACTGAGACTGAATCCTAGAAAAGAAAACGAGACTCTGAGGCTCACATTTGGGGAGTCAAAGTACCTACCTGGGCAACACCCCGGAGAGGGAATTTAGCAGCGTGGGCTTTGAGATCAGGCTGCTAAGGTTCAAACCCCAGCTCTGCTATTGACTGGCCAACTATCAGCTGAGCTGTTTACCCTGTGTAAGCCCGAGTTTCCTCAACTGTAAAACAGGCGTAATAATAGCTCATACTTCATGGTGTTTCTATGAGGATTAACTCAGATAATTTATGTAAAGCCCTTCATACGGTGCCTGACACGTGGCATTCAATAAATGTCAGCTTTATTTTTGGAAACCTGTTTCAGGTATTGGATACCACAGTCTCCAATTAAGACTCTGTAGGAGCCACATCTTGCTGGGAGAGCTAAAAAGAAGGTATTTTTAAAAGACACGGCAATGATGGATTAAGTCCTACTTTGGAGCTCCCCATGTTGCCTTCCTCCTTTAAGTTTTTCTAGGTGAATCTTAGATGGCCACTTAGCATTTTATATCAAATACAGCTCTAGGGAGGACACACTCTGGAAAGTTGGCTACTCTAGCCTAGCAATCCAAAGCTGAAAGGCAAGGACCCAGTGGAATGAACAACAGGGAACCTCATCATCTGCGTCTGGAGATACTGCTGACATCACTGCAACACCCCTGCAAGCCCCCCTCCTCCCATCAGTACTACCAGCAGCAACTTCCTGCTCATGACTTGGCCCCAGAGGCCTCAAACTCCTCCTCCACTCCCCAACTGCCACACCAAAGATGTGGTCACTACATGAAGCCTCTCAGGCAAAGTCCTGAAGTGAAATGAAAACTGCTTCCTCACAGGGGTAGGGGAGCACACCTCATCCAGATGGTATAGTGGGCACTTGTCAAGTTTTCTGGCTGCCCAGTACCTTGTTAATGCCCTTCTCACATTTGAGGAATTCCCTACCCTGTGGATCATGCCTTCCCAAGGTAGAAAGGGGACAAGTCACTTCCCCAGCCTCCTTTGCAGCTGAAAGACAAGTAGGGGACTACAAGGCAGCAGGGATGGCCGAGGTCACATTCCTGGGCCAGATGTGGCACTGACCCTAAAGGCAAGGGTGGTGATAATCAGCTTCCTGGCAGTGTTGCAAATTGTAGCATCCAGTTGGCAGCAGTGGTGGTTAACAGCCGTTTTCTCATTAGACCAGTTCTGTAACGTGTAATGGAACATTATCCTGGATGTGTAGCCTCAAGTCTGGCTCTCCAGGCTCTAGTGATTTTGTAAGACACTCAATATCCTTTTTACCAAATGCTTCTTGATTAATCAGCCAGAATTGGCTTCTATTGCTTACAACTAAGAATCCTGATTCTTACAGGTGAGAATCACAGGGACACATGGTGACTATTTAGAAACTGAGTCTTATATCTCTCCTGCTCAATAAATCTGCTCAGTTCCTTTAAATTCCTTGTGCCTCTGGCCTTGCCTTGAAGGGAAAACTCAAACACAAATGAATTTTAAGCAAATAGTTTATCCTTGAGAAGGGATGAAGAGTGAGCATGTGGCAAAACAGCTTCCTCCAGAGAGGAAGTCCACAACATCTTTGTTGGGATGATTCCAAAAGCAGGCTCCAAAGGCCACAGCTACAGGCTGAGACCAACTCCCTCCACCAAACCAAAGGACTAAGCTTGCAGCTGAGTCTAGAGCTTGAGGGGTCTGAGATGTCAGGCCAAGGGAAGGCAGGAAGAGTGATGGCAAAGGCTGAGAAGCTCAGGCCAGCTCAGCAAGATGTGTTTCCAATGCCTTGGCTGCAACTCTTCCCATCCAGAGCTGGGGAGCAGCCACCACTTTAAGCCCTTAAAGAGTCCTGTCATTGCTAACAAAATGCTGGCAAGCTGCCTAGTTGAGCATAAACAAATTAACCTTCTCAGACTCCTGTGTAGCTGAAGGAGGAGGACAGGGCCCTGAGAACCATACTGGGACATGTCTACAAGCTCCCTGCTAAGGGTCTTCCTGCTTAGTAAAAGCCTCTGATCAGAACAATTGTCTAGGAGAGAGCAGGCCTTTAGGCTCAACAACAGAGGAAAAATAAAGACACAGGGCGGCTGGAATGTGAGCTGTGGGTATGGATCCCCCTTGAACTATCTCTCCCAGGCAACTGCCTGGCTAATGTGCAAAAGGAATCAAAGCCAAGCTGAGAGAGAGAGAGAGAGAGATGACAGCCCCCATGGCAAAGTCCAAGGCTGTGTACCTCTGTGCCAGGTCTTTTTCAGTTTTCAGGAGCCAAGATGGATCTTCTGCTGCTCAAGCTATTTTGAAGTGGCTTTTGTCACTTGCAACCAAAAGAGGCCAGACCATCACAAGTTCCTAAGACAGAATCCTATGCATGTTTCATGTCCTCTACATGCTTACCATTGATTTCACCTTCATTTCATGGAAGGTTAACCATGTGCATCTTCTAGCTAGAGAGGCATCTCTTATTCATGCTTTACCTATGAACACCTCAAAAAAGAACCAACATAAATCCAAATACATATACAAACAGTCTAAAGTCAAGACTGAGTCACAGCTTGCTGGAGAAATTTCAGCATAATTCTGCATAAAACGTTAGTCTTTAATTCTGCATAGACTTAGAGAAAAGATCCAGTCTTCTTTTTCTCCTTTGGCCCTTGTCCTTGCCTCTGGGAACCTCATATTGCCAGACTAGTCTCATAAGATGCAGGGAACTGGCTAACTGCCCCTACAGGTCCAGCGCTACAGGAGTCAAATAAAACAAGGCCCCCACCATTGCAATTCCCTGGCCCCCACCTGCCTAGCACTGGCCATATTCAGGGCTCAGCTCCAAGCTGGAGCCACACTCCCTGCATTCTTTCCTTGGGATGCTGGCACAGAACTCTAGGCTTCAGCCCAGCAACAACCATGGCTTTGTTACCCTGGGGCATGGAAAATTTTCTCTCTGACAGCCTAATTCATTTGACTCTTATTAAGACACAGAGCCCCACAGTGCTATGTCCTCTACTGTAGTCTTTGACAAGCCCCTGGAATGTCTCCTCTGTCTCCCTAGACTCATGGGGTCAGAAGAGGGGTCCTTCAGTTCAACCTCCCACCCAGGACCTGCCCTCCACAGTCGCAACAGCTGCCAGCCTATGAGGCAGTGACTTCCCTAGAGGCAGTCATTCCATTGCAGGCATTTCAGTTGTTAGAAAGTTCTTTCTCACAGACTCTAGCTAAAATTGACCTCCCTTCTAGCCCATTCCTTCTCTATCTTATCATAGATATAATTCACTTTTACATCTATAGGACAACCCTAAGTTTAGCTGAAAACAGATCATTTTGTCCTTTAAAAAAATGACCCAATGGATTGTTTATCCATTTCCTCTCCCAATTCTTATGGTTTTCAGACTCAGAGCCATTCTATCCATTCTTGCCTGGATATTTTCCATTACATAAGCAATGGATTTATATTGTAGCATCATAACCTAGGCCTACTCCAGATAAGACGTTTAAAAAAAAAAAAATGCACATCAGGGGCACCTGCATGGCTCAGTGGGTTAAAGCCTCTGCTTTTGGCTTAGATCATGATCCCAAGGATCCCAACAGAGAGGCTGCTTCCCCCGCCCCCACCTCTCTGCCTGCTTCTCTGACTACTTGTGATCTCTGTCAAATAAATAAATAAAATCTTTTTTTAGAAAAAAATGCACATCAGACTTTCAGGGAAGATAGCAGAGTACAAGGATCCTAAGCTCACCTCATCCCATGGATATAACTACATAATACACTTCTGTGTAAAGAACCCAGAAAGTGACCCAAAGTCTGGCAGAACAGACTTTCCACAGTTAAATACAGCAAAGAGGCCACAATGGAGAAGGTATGAAGGGTGGAGAAACAGGAGCCAAATGGACTCACAAGACTATCCGGGGAAGAGAGGACAATGTGGGCAGAGAGGGGAGAGAAACAGACCCTTACACCAGGAACCTCAAGCACAGGGAACCCAAACCGGGAAGACAAATCCCCACATTATTTGGGTTTGAAAAGTAGAGGGTCCGTAATTTCGTGAGTTCTTAAAATTAGTGGAGCTTAACTCCTGGAACTTTAAAAGTCAGTGGGCTTAGCTTGGGGAAAGGTGAGTGAAAGGAAACTGAGTTCCCACCCTTAAAGAAACATCAGGACAACAGCCGCTCAGAGACAAAGCCCAGAAGCAGCAATTTGAAAAACACCTGGGGTATACAAGGGTGATATTTGTTTACTAATCTCAGAGCTTGTGCTGGAGGAACAAGGATCATCGGGAGACTTCTCTGGAAACAAAGGAGTTGGCAGGTGACATTTGTTCTCCCATCCCCCAATCCAGACACACAGACACTAGCAGAAACTGGCATAACACCAACACTCTCCACCTAACTTGCAAACAGTACAGACGCCACCCCTGCAGTTCTGCAGAACTATACCTAACAGCCCAGCCTAGCAGGAGTTTTCTGAGGCGGCTGCAGATTCCCTCCCTGTAGCAGGCTGTATGGACCTTGTTAACACAATGCACTTCTTTGTTTTCCTGTATATATGCCCCTTCCAATACACTGTTGGTCACAGCCCATCCGAATAGTGCCACAAATCTAGCAGTGTACAAGCAGCCCTGACACAGGCCAGAATCTCTCCACAGTGACTCCTGCCCTGGGGAGAGGAGAAAATAACCACACATCAGTCCAACTGCTGGCCCAGCAATGTGAGCTGAGAAAGATATTGGTTTGACTATAGGCTCCACCCACCAATGAAACTTCTCAGAGCACAACACAAAGAGACTTGCAGTTTGGTGCTACTGTCTAACATTTGCCACTAACAACACAGGAACAAAACACTGTCCATAACAAGCAAAAAGAGCCATCACAGACGACTGGACTAAAGGCAAAAGCGGCTCAGCCACTACAGTAGAGCACACACAACATGTATAGGAGACACCCCTGAAGAGCCAGTTTCTGGGGAACAGAGGATATTGCATTGGAGGGTACTACAGGATCTCTTTTTCAATAAGACCACTACTTTCAAGAGGTATATAGCTGACTTTCCTAACACAGAAACAGACCCAGAGAGTTAGACAAAATGAGGAAACAGAGGAATATGTCCCAAATGAAAGAACAGGACAAAGCAACAGGAAGAAAGCTAAATGAAAGAAGTTGCTGTGGCTGATGTTGAAGAGGTTACTCCCTATCTTCTCCTCTAAGTTTTTGATAGATACCTGCCTCACATTGAGATCTTCATCCATTTCAAGTTTATCTTTGTGTATGGGGTAAGAGAATGATTAAGTTTCATTCTTCTATAAACAGCTGTCCAATTTTCCCAGCACCATTTATTGCAGAATGTCTTTTTTCCATTGGATATTTTTTCCTGCTTTGTCAAAGATTATTTGACCATAGAGTTGCAGGTCCATATCTGAACTCTCTACTCTGTTCCACTGGTCTATGTGTGTGTGTTTGTGCCAGTACCATGCTGTCTTGGTGATCACAGCTTTGTAGTAAAGCTTGAAATTAAGCATCGTGATGATCCCAGCTTTTTCTTTTTCAACATTTCCTTAGCAATTCACGGTCTTTTCTGGTTCCATACAAATTTTGGGGTTGTTTGTTCCAACACTTTGAAAAATGTCAGTGGAATTTTGATCAGGATGGTATTGAAAGTGCAGATTGCTCTGGGAAGACATTTTAACAATGTTTATTCTTCTGATCCACAGATTAAGAAAATATGATCCATACATACAATGGAGTATTATGCCTCCATCAGAAAGGATGAATACCCAATTTTTATATCAACATGGATGGGAATGGAGGAGACTATGCTTAGTGAAATAGGTCAAGAAGAGAAAGTCAATTATCATATCGTTTCACTTACTTCTGGTGCATAAGAAATAACATGGAGGACATTAGGAAAAGTGACTTGGGATAAATCAGAGGGGGAGATGAACCATGAGAGACTGTGGACAATGAGAAACAAAACTGAGGGCTTTGGAAGGGAAGGGAGTGGGGATTGAATGAGACTCGTAGGGGGCATTAAGGAGGGCATGTATTGCATGGAGCACTGGGTGTGGTACATAAACAATGAGTCTTAGATCATTGAAAAAATAAATAAAATAATAATAATAATAATAATAATAATAATAAAATAAAAAATAAAGACCATCAGTATGCCTGATAAAGAATCTAAAGTAATAGTCTTAAAGATACTCACTGGACTTGAGAAAAGACTGCAAGAACTCAGTCAGACCCTTAAAGAGATAGAAAACAAAGGACCAAACAGAGATGATGAACTCAAATGAAATTAAAAATACACTAAATAGAATAAGTAGTAGATTAGAGAAAGCAGAAGAATGGATCAGTGACCTGGAGGAGAGCAATGAAAAACAACAAAGCTGAACATAAGAGAGAAAAAATAATAATAAATGAAAATAAACTTAGGGAATTCAGTGACACCATTAAATGTAAAAACATCTGTATTATACCAGAAAAAGAGAGAAAAGAGGAAAGAAAATGTTTTTAAAGAAATAATACTTCAAAATATGACAAATCTGAGAAGGAAAGAAAAACCCAGATCCAGGAAGCACAGAGAGTCCCTTCAAATTCAACCCAGAGTTCCACATCAAGACATATGATAATTGAAATGGCAAAAAGTAGTGATAAAAAGAACATTTTAAAAGCATCAAGAGAAAATAGGTATATACAAGGGAAACCCCATAGGCTGTGAGCTGCTTTTTCAGCAGAAAATTTGCAGCCAGAAGAAAGTGGTGGGATATATTCAAAGTGCTGAAAGAAAAAAAAACGTGCAGCTAGGAATATGCTATCCAGTAAAGCTATCATTCAAAATACAAGGAGAAACAGAGTCTCCCAAACAAAACAAAGTAATTCATTATTATTAAACCAGCCCTAAAAGAAATATTAGAAGTGGCTCTTTGAGCAGAAAGGAAAAACTTTTCATTCACTTCTCTCAGCAGTAAGAAAAGTAGGAAGCAGAAAGCAGTAAAACTAAGCCTATCTATAAAAATCAGTTGAGGGATTCACAAAATAAAAGCATGTAAAGTATGATACCATATACCTAAACATGGTGGGAAGAGGAGTAAGGAATGTGTTCAAACTTAAACCCATCAACCTCATATAAACTGCTATACACATAAGATGTTATGGATGTAGGTATGTATGTATGTAAACCTAATGGTAACCACAAATCAAACAGCAGTAACAGATATGCAAAAAATAGAAACTCAGGTATATCATTTAAGAAAGCCAGCAAACTATGAGAGAAGAGAAGAAAGACAAAGAACTACAAAAACAAACACAAAACAAGTAACAAAATGGAAATAAGTACATATCTATCAATAATTACTTTGAATATAAAAGGACTAAGTGCTCCTATCAAATGACACAGGGTGACAGAATGTATAAAAAAGCAAAATCCACATATATGCTACCTGCAAGAGGCTCCTTTCAGACCTAAAGACACATAAACATTGAAAATTAAGGGATGGACAAGAATTTACTATGCAAACAAAAGTGAAAAGAAAACCAGGGTAGCAATGCTTACATCACACAAAACAGATTTTCAAAGACCATAATATGAAACAAAGACACTATATAATCATGAAAGGAAAAATTCAATAATAATATTTAACAACTGTAAATATTTATGCACCCAACAAGCGAGTACCCAACCATAAAGCAGCTAATAACAAACATAAAGGAAGTAATTAATAGTAACACAACAGTAATGGACTTAAACACACCACTTATGTCAATGGATAGAACATCCAGACAGAAAATTAACACATAAAGAGTGGCTTTGAATGACATATTGAACAAGACGGAAATAATAGATATATTCAGAACGGTCCATCTTATAATGGCAGACTACACATGCTTTTCAAGTGCACATAAAACATTCTCCAGAAGAGATCCTAATAAGGACACCAAACAAGTCTCAATAATTCAAAATGACTTAAGTCATATCATGCATCTTTTCTCACCACAACACTATTAAACTAGAAATCAACCATAAGAAAAAATCTGGAAAGAACACAAATAAAAGGAGGCCAAATAACATGCTATTAATCAATGAATCAGTCAGCCAACATATTGAAGAGGAAATCAAAAAATACATGAAGACAAATGAAAACAAAAACCTAACCATCTAAAACCTTCAGGATGCATCAAAAACTGTTCTAAGAGGGAAGTTTATAGAAATACAAGCCTACTTCAAGAAGCAAGAAAAATCTCAAACAATCTAAACTTACACCTAAAGGAGCTATAAGGAACAAACAAAAACCAAAGCCAGTAGAAGGAAAACAATAAAGATGAGACCAGAAATAAAATCAAATAGAAATTTAAAAAAAAATAGAAGAGATCGATGAAACCAGGAGTTGGTTCCTCAAACAAATAAACTTTTAACCAGACCCATCAAAAAAGAGAAAGAAAAGACTTGAAATCAGAAATGAAAGAGGAGAAATAACAGCCAACACCACAGAAACAGAAAGGATTACAAGAGAATATTATGAAAAAATTATATGCCAACAAATTGGACAACCTAGAAGAAATGACTACATTCCCAGAAACATTAACCTCCCAAAACTGAGGCAGGAAAAAATTGAAAATGTGAACAGACAAATTACTGGTAATGAAATTTAATCAGTACTCAAAAGCTCCCAACAAAAGTTTTTAGGAGCAGACAGCTTCACAGGTGAATTCTACCAAACATTTAAAGAAGAGTTAAAACTTATTCCTTGCAAACTATTTCAAAAAATAGAAGAGAAAGTAAAGTTTCCAAGTTTATTCTATGGGGCCAACATTACCCTTATATCAAAACCACATAAAAGACACTATTAAAAAAAGATAAATACAGGCCAATATCTCTGAGTAACACAGATGCAAAAATCCTCAATAAAGTGTTAGGAAGCCGATTCCACCAGTACATTAAAAAAAAAAAATCATTCACTTGGGATTTATTACTGGGATACAAGTGTGGTTCAAAATTCACAAATCAATCAACATGATACATCACATCAACACGAGAAAAGATAAAAAACCTAATGATCATTTCAACAGATGCAGAAGACGCTTTTCCCAAAGTACCGTATCATTCATTAAAAAAAAAAAAAAAAAAAAAAAACCTCAACAAGGTAGGTTTAAAGAGAACATACCTCAAGATAATAATGGCTATATATGAGAAGCCTACAGCTAACACACTGAATGGTAAAACAAACAAAAAAATTTTCCCTTAAGATCAGGAACAAGACCCAAGGATGGCCACTCTTACCACTTTTATTCAACAAAGGACTGGAAGTCCTAGCCACAGCAACCAGACAAGGGGAAAAAAAAGGGGGGGGCATCCTAACTGGTAAGAAGGAAAATATTCACTATTTGCAGATGATATGATCCTATATGTAGAAAACCAAAAGAACTCCAATAGAAAAATACAAAATCTGATAAATGAACTCAGTAAGGTTACAGGATAAAAAAGACCAATATATGGAAATTGACTGCATTTCCATATACTAATGATGAAGTAACAGAAAGAGAAATTAAGAAAACAATCCATTTACAATTGCACCAAAACTAATAAAATACACAGGAATAAACTTAATCAAGGAGGTGAGAGAACTGTACTCTGAAAACTATAAAACAGTGATGACTGAAACTGAAGACAATACAAACAAATGGAAAGATATTACATGCTCATGGATTAGAAGAACAAATATTGTCAAAATGACCAAAGCAACTTACAAATTTAATGCAATCCCTATCAAAATACCAACAGCATTTCTCACAGACCTAGAACAAACAATCCTAAAATTTGTATGGAACTACCAAAGACGCCAAATAGCCAAAGCACTCTTGAAAAAGAACCATAAAGTTAGAGTTATCACAATCCCAGGTTTCTAACTATGCTACAAAGCTCTTGTAATCAAAATGGTATGGTACTACCAAAAAAATAGACTCAGAGATCAATGAAAAAGAATAGAGAGCCCAGAAATAAACTCGTGATTATATGATCAATTAATTTTCAACATAGGAGACAAAAGTATGCAATGGGAAAAAGTCTCTTCAACAAATGATGCTGGGAAAACTGGACAGCTACATTCAAAAGAACAAAACTGGACCACTTTCCTATACCATACAGAAAAATAATTCCAAAATAGATTGAAGACCTAAATATGAGACCCCAAACCATAAATACCCTATAAAAGAGCATCGGCAATAATCTCTGAGGTCACTCCTAGAAATATTTTTCTAAATATGTCTGCTGAGGCAAGGGAAACAAAAGCAAAAATAAACTATTGGGACTACATCAAAATAAAAACCTTCTGCACAACAAATTTAACTAAAAAAATCTACCAGACAACCTACTGAATGGGAGGAGATATTTGCAAATGACATATCCAATAAAGGGTTAGTATCCAAAATATATAAGGACCTTATACAAATCAACACAAAAAAATCCAATTTAAAAATGGACAGAAGACATGAACAGACATTGCTCCAAAGAAGACATACAGATAACCAACAGCACATGAAAAGATGCCCAACATCATCATCAGGGCAATGCAAATCAAAACCACAATGACATATCACCTCACATCTGTCAGAATGGCTACAGTCAAAAACACAAGAAACAACAATGTTGGCAAAGATGAAGAAAAAGGAGCCCTCTTGCACTTCTGATGGAAATGCAAACTGGTGCAGCCAATGTGGAAAACCATAGGGAGGTTCCTCCAAAAATTAAAAATAGAAATACTATAAGATCCAGTAATTCCACTACTGGGTGTTTACCCAAAGAATACAAAAACACTAATTCAAAAAGATATATGCACTCCTAGTTATAGCAGCATTATTTATAATAGCCAAATTATAAGCAGCATTGATAGATAAATGGATTTTAAAATGTGGTGTTTTTATTATATATACACATATATACCATGGAATATTTATTATGCAATCAAATCTTGCCATTTGCAACAACATGGATGGAGCTAAGAATACAATGTTAAGTGAAATAAGAGACAAAAACCATAGAATTTTGTCACAGACAAAAATGGTATGATTTCATTTGTAGGCAGAATTTAATAAAACAAAACAAAGGAGAAAAGAGACAAACTAAAGAATAGATTCCTATATAAGGGAACAAGTTGCTGGCTGGGGAAGGTAGGTGAAACAGGAGAAGAGAATTAAGAGTCTTATGAGCACTGAGTCATGTATAGAATTGCTGAATCACAATACTGTATGCCCCTGAAACTATTATAACACTGTACGTTAAGAATCAAAAATTTTTAAGCTGTAATGTAAAAAAATAATGCACAACTGTTACTTAAAATTGATCCCTCTACTTCCCCCTTAGTGACAGGGCTCTAGAATTTGAATAATTGGTGAAGCAGAAGTGGCTATTTCCCTCCAAATGTTTTTTCCCTTTATTTTTCTTAAATTTTTTTTTTCTTAGCTGACCATATTGTCATCCAGCTAAAATATTTTTTTAATTTATTTTTAATTTATTTTCGGCATAACAGTATTATTTTTTCACCCAGTGCTCCATGCAATCCGTGCCCTCTATAATACCAACCACCTGGTACCCCCAACATCCCACCCACCCGCCAATTCAAACCCCTCAGATTGTTTTTCAGAGTTCATAGTCTCTCACGGTTCACCTCCCCTTCCAATTTCCCCCAACTCCCTTCTCCCCATGTCCTCCATGCTATTCATTATGCTCCACAAATAAGTGAAACCATATGATAATTGACTCTCTCTGCTTGACTTATTTCACTCAGCATAATCTCTTCCAGTCCCGTCCATGTTGCTATAAAAGTTGGGTATTCATCCTTTCTGATGGAGGCATAATACTCCATCGTGTATATGGACCACATCTTCCTTATCCACTTGTCCGTTGAAGGGCATCTTGGTTCTTTCCACAGTTTGGCGACCGTGGCCATTGCTGCTATAAACATTGGGGTAGAGATGACCCTTCTTTTCATGAGATCTGTATCTTTGGGGTAAATACCCAGTAGTGCAATGGCAGGGTCATAGGGAAGTTCTATTTTTAATTTCTTGAGGAATCTCCACACTGTTCTCCAAAGAGGCTGCACCAACTTGCATTCCCACCAACAGTGTAAGAGGGTTCCCCTTTCTCCACATCCCCTCCAACACATATTGTTTCCTGTCTTGTTATTTTGGCCATTCTAACTGGTGTAAGTTGATATCTCAATGTGTTGTTGTTTTTTTTTTTTTTTAAAGATTTTATTTATAAATTTGTCATTGAGAGAGAAGCGAGAGCAAGCACAGGCAGACAGAGTGGCAGGCAGAGGCAGGGGGAGAAGCAGGCTCCCCGCCAAGCAAGGAGCCTGATGTGGGACTCGATCCCAGGACGCTGGGATCATGACCCGAGCCAGAGGCAGCCGCTTAACCAACTGAGCCACCCAGGCGTCCCTTAATGTGGTATTTTTTTTTTAAGATTTATTTATTTATTTATTTGACAGACAGATCCCAAGTAGGCAGAGGCAAGCAGAGAAAGAGAGAGGAGGAAGCAGGCTCCCCTCTGAGCAGAGAGCCTGATGTGGGGCTCGATCCCAGTACCCTGGGATCATGACCTGAGCTGAAGGCAGAGGCTTTAACCTACTGAGCCACCCAGGCGCCCCCCCTTAATGTCGTTTTAATTTGATTCTCCCTGAGGGCTAGTGATGATGAACATTTTTTCAGGTGTCTGATAGCCATTTGTATGTCTTCATTGGAGAAGTCTCAAACTCAACACACACAAAACAGACAAGCATATCAAAAAATGGGCAGAAGATATGAACAGCTAAAATATTTCAATGCCAATCATACACTGACGATATGTGACCATGAAACTCATTTCTAAGCAAAGAGATATAAACAGAAATGTGTAAGAAACTTCCTTAAAAGCCTCCCCAGGAAGGAAAAGGTGGACCCTTCTTTTTAACCCTAATCTCTAACTGGCTTCTGGAACTCAGATGTGATGCCTGGAACTCTAGCATAATAACTAAATAAACTCTTATTTAGTAATTAAATAAACATTTATTTAATAATAAACTTCTCTCTAGTTCAGTATTTGAGAGTTCTCTTAAATATACATTCAGACTTAATTTTATCACTCTAAAGTTACTATAATGTGAATTATATACTCACCCCAAGGAACCTCTCAACCACGTAATTCTGAGGACAAGAAACTTCAGCTCTCACCATTAATATTTTTTTAATTTTATCCTTTTTTTAACTCTTAAAACTACTGAATACTTAGGGGTAAAAGAGACTATAACAAGGAAAGCCTTAAACCTGGTATTATAGTTTCCTAAAACAACAGAATTGTATTCTTTCATAGCTCTGGAGGCCAGAAGTTTGAAATCGATACCATTAAGCTGAGATCAAGGTGTCTATAGGACCTCGCTCCCTCCAGAGGGCTGGAAAGGAAAATCTGTTCTGTGCCTTTCTCAGCTTCTGGTAGCTGCCATCATTCCTGGACTGTGGCCATGTCACTCAAATCTCTGCCTCTGTGGTCATATTGCCTTCTCTTCTTCTGGGTCAAATTTCCCTTTGCCTTTCTCTTACAAGGAAATATGACTGCATATAGGGTTCACCCAGATAATACAGGACAGTCTCTTCATCTCAAGGTCCTTAAACACATATGCAAAGGTGCTTTTTGCCCTACCAACACCCACGGGTGCTAGGGATTGGGACATGGATGTCTTTTGGTGATCATTATCTTAGCCTTCCACACCCAGACACTAACTGGTATTACTCCTCTCAGAGCTTAATGCCAAAGACCACCTGCCACCAGCTGCCATGCACCAGGGACAAGCTTACTACTCTGCAGAGTATCCTAGCCAGGATGTAGGTTCCCAGGTCCTCCAGGAACAAAGAGAAGACTCTGTTTGCGATGCTTACTTCTGCCACCCACTTACATACCCTAGTGTCCAGTCAAAGCCCACCTGGCCCACGTCATCTCCTATACCAGCTGGCCTCTTCTTTGGATGACTGACAGTGGGACTGCCCAAAGGGACAACATCTAGTCCTAAGGCTCTAAAAGTAAATCAATCACCTCAGAACATAGTGCTGCAAGAGTCACCTACCCCTTTACTTGAAGAGAGACAAGGTAGTATAGTGGCAAGCCCAGCCTGGAAGTGGGAGAATGTAGGCTTGAGCTGTAATTCTGTCACTTGCCAGGTACTTAACCTCTTGTTTCCTCATCTGTAACATGGAGATAGAAAAGCAAATACAGACTTTACAGGGTTATGTTGTGAGAATTAAAATTAAAAAATTAAAATTTCGTGAGAAAAAAAACGTGTGTGAAGCATGTAACATGGAGAAGCTCAAAACATGGAAGCTGTGCTATGCCTCATCCCTTCTGTTTTCCTTCCAGCGGCTACCTGAACATCCTACTAAAGCTGGACTTGTGGCTACGGCCCAGACGGCACTGCCGTGCAGGAGCTCACTCACCTCCAGCACACCCCCATCTGATTTTCATCCAAGTCACCCATAGTGGCATAAATGTTCCAGTGCAGATTTGAACAAAGTAGCAGGGGAGGAAACCATTTGCTCTTGAGGCTCTTGGCTTGGCAGCTTCTCAAAACAGGGCAACACAGAAAAATTTATAGAGAAAAGTGCATTTGTGTGCAGGGCCCTGCAATGTGGTAGAAGGGCTGGCAGCTGCTAAAAGAGATACCCAACTTCCACAGGATGGGCCCAGGAACTACACACTGAACTGACCCTCTGCTCACTCCTCATAGGAGGAAAGCAGCCCCCAATTTAGGATTTTTAGTTAAATGCTAAAAACTGGAGGTAAATTAATTAAGATATAACTTAAACAACACGAGCCTTCCCTCATCAACAGTTCCTAAGACAGGATAGGCAGCATTAATTGTTGCAATTAATTAGGCATTAAACTGATAATGGGTACAGCTGCTAACAATTAACAGCTAATTATGTCAAGCACTTTAACCATTTCACAAAAGAAATGGAAATTGGAGGGGAGAGAGAGAGAGAGAGATGGAAAGAGAGAAGCAGTTACCTTATAAGCAAATGAGATGCAGTTAGCTCCAAATGCAGCTGGATCCTGCTTTAGAGATGACAGGAAAAGTGAGTATGAGCCCTGTCCCAGTGAGGTTGAGCTGCATGGAAGCCATAGGATTCTAAATTTGAACAGAGGAGATCTGAATTGACCTGAAGAGTGAGCAGAACCAACACGTGTCAAGCTTCAATCTCCATGCCTGGTAGATACTAGCTCAGGTAATCCTCACAATATTTCATGTCCGTTACTATTATCATTCCCATTTTATGGATGAGAAACTGAGGCACAAAGAGGCTACATGACTTTCCAAGGTCATGCATATGTAAGTGTTAGAGCCTGGGTTCACACGCAGGTACAATGACTCCAGGAGAGCCAAATGGGCTGCACTAATTTGCTGAACTTTTCATCAAACCTAGATGGCAATATGTTACTGAACCATGAGCTCAGCCAATTAATTTTAAAAGAAAAAATATCTTCTAAGTAGTTCAAACTGCATTTTCTGAAGTGATAAAGCTGACAAAAACTCATAAATCCAAATCACTCTCCACTCAAACCAGTATTCCATGTGTGTTCCTAAACATAAGGGCCTGTCTCCCCCTTCTCCATAGGAACCTGCTATCCTGCTGGGATCTGTCAGGCAGCTCCCTGGGGAACTTCTAAGATCCTCTTCCCCAGACTTTGCAGTAAACATCACTGGTTGGTTTTTACTAGGGGCTTGTGTTTCCAACAAGCGTTATCTTTTTCATCTCATGAAAGAGGGAAGGGAAGGGGATAGAAGAACCAGGCTGAACTAGCCACCCACCCATGCCCATACACACGGGCATGCATACACACACATCTTATTCAGAGGACATATTGAAGAGTAGAGGGTTTGTGGCAAAAAGGATCAAACCTACTTTTCCTTCCTTAAAGTCCAGAGAGGTAAAGTGCCTTAGCTGTTGTCCAGGGGATGGCAGGTAAAGTCAGGACTGAAAATTTACATCCCATGCTATATCAGTACATCTCAATTTGAGCATGCATAAGGGTCATCTGGAGAATTTGCTGAAACATAGGTCTTGGGTCTCTATCCCAGAGATTCTGATCCAGTGGATCTGGGTGGAGCCCAAGAAACTGCACTTCTAATGTCAGTTGCCCGCCAGATGTCAATCCGCTGGTACACAGACCATACTTTGAGAGCCACTGTTCTAATTTACCCCATTTCTGGCCACTTGTCCTTGTCCTGAGCATCAGACCTCATTTAGGCCCACCGATTGTCCCTAGAGCAAACTCCTTTGCCCAATCTGGCCCAGTGGGCACAAGTGTCTGTGCTGGTTCTTTTGATGGAAATTCAAGTTGTGGTACTTGGTTATCCTTGACCAGGACCAGTTTTTTAACAGAATCCAGGAAAAGGGGCCAAACAGGCCTCCTGCTCCCATTGCTTGTGCTACCTTCTGTCCCACCTTCCTTGAGGGTAGGGAAGTTCTGTTTGCTAGGAGTAAAAATAAAACTGCGCTACATTCAAGCAGTACTGAGAGGATTCTGAATCCATAGGTGCCCCTCTTTGCTGATAAGATACTAGTCTTCCTTACCAGGACTCCCATGGGGGCTGAGACCTACCTTCTCCTGCCCTGAGGCAACTCCTTCAAGCCCACCACTACCCTCAGGGCCTCCTCTGGGATTACCACCCATGCTCCTTTCTTGGAGCTGGGACTCAGTGCTATCAGAGACTTGACACTAAAATGTGAGCTATAGGGACCACCTCCAGGCCAGGGCCAATCTGTCCGAAATAAAATGCGGACAGAAGGCCAGTGCAGTGTTTTATCACTGCAGGGAGCACCTTTGTGTGACTGGTTTCAGGCTGCATTTCAGAGTCGTGGAGGAGTTGCCCAGAAATACTAGGCCCACCTAAAGTAAAAATCACCAGGTTTCTGGACCTTTTCCCTCAAGGAGGGGGTCAGAACTCCAGTCTCAGTATGGTAAAAGGAAGGTTCTGCTAAAACTCAGACATTTAACATTGGGGACTTCATGTGATCTTTGCTAGGGTTATTTAAAAAGACTATAGGGGCATTAAGCATACAATAGAGTCTGAAAAAAAATCAAGAATAATTACTACTGATACAATTTCAGGTGACCTGATTAGACCATGATTAATATTTTGGAGTAGAACCTTCCTTTTCTTTCTGAAACCTATAATAACCTTAGAAGGATAATTGCAAATACACAGATGAAATGTTTTTAATCTGCACGCACATGTGCAGATAGGCCGACATGCTAGTATAAGAAAACACATCTTCAGTACATAATATACATATTCATTGGTCCCTACTCCCCTTCCATCCCCCACTCAGACAACAAAGATTTTTTTTCTCCATAATGTCTCCTAGCAGCCAAACACAGGCACTGCTAATGAATATTAATTGACTTAACATCTTGTGGTGATGAAACTGTGCACATTTCCCTGTCTCATTTGGTTGCTAGGGAACCATGTGAGACAGCCATGGGGCCCTGGGACCTAGGCCTGTTAAGTGCAGGGCAGGGTTAAACCACAAATCAGAAATACTCCGCCTGATTAATTGTGTATGTCAGCAGCTATGTATATGTATGTGGTCCTACCAAATAAACAAAAACCAAATAAATATCAATAAGCAGATTGGCAGAAGGCAGGCAAACTGGCAGAGATGGAGGTAGACACACCGCCCAAGGAATCTGCCAGACCATCCTTCCATCTTGACTCCTCTTCCTAGGCTTCCACTGGCACCACCATTCCCTCTTCACCATTCCTCAAAGTCTGGAGTAGAACCATGTGATTGGGACTGGGAGCCACACCCGGGAAGGGTGAGGAGGGAAGGTGGTAGGTGGATGTAATCACCCTGAAATTGCAGGCATCGTTTCCATCCACCCAGTGCTCATCTCAGATGCAAACAAGCTGATGAATGAACCTGGCCTGCCTGTAATTTTCCTTCTGCACCTGGCTTAAGCTTGTCTTTCCTCCTAATTTCCCCTTTCGAATTCTGTCTGCTCAACTAATAGAGAACTCCTCCTCACTAGCATGGGCCTCTGGTCTGGCCACCTCATCCCCTCGTACTGCACAAAGAACACATGTGATTGCTCAGGTTTTGGGAAGACATCTCATGAACTTTCCTACTTGTCTTTTTCCCTTTAGTCATATTCCTATAAGTCCTTACTTTGCATCAGTTTTCCTGATCATTCTGCCTTTCCTTTCAACTAGAAACCCTCCCTACAAAATAAAGTTGACCCTGTCCTTGGGTCCCCTCCCTGTGATACGCCAACAGGTGTATCAAAGGCTTTCTTTATTCTGTTTGGCAGGCCCCCTAAAGGGGAGGGTTGGGCTCTGGTCTCAGTACCTGCAGGCTTGATTGGGAAATGGAAGAGTGTGTTTTGGTCCCTTGGAAGTGAAAATGAATGAGGCTGGGAATGGCGGGTGCTCTCATGTGGGCTTCATCTGGTTTTTCCTCAGGTACCTGAAATCAAGTGCAGCCCTGAGGATAACTTCCTACCAAAGACTGCTCTGCAGTCTCTTATTCATTGGTATTTATTTAAAATGTGTGCATATAGGGACACCTGGGTGGCTCAGTTGGTTAAGTGTCTGCCTTTGGCTCAGGTCATGATCCCGGGACCCTGGGATTGTGCCCCACATCAGGCTCCCTGCTTGCTGGGGAATCTGCCTCTCCCTTCCTTCTGCCTGTTGTTACCCCTGCTTGTGCTCTTTGTCAAATAAATAAATGAAATCTTTAAAGTGAAATTAAATATGTACATACAAAAAATTCATGTTCTTATTTCTATCCAGTTATTCATTTAACAAACAATAGTTGAGCACTTACTCTAAGTCCCGAATTTTCACTAGGCCCTGTGCAGATTCAATGGTGAATCCAAACTGACACAGTCCCTGGTGTAATGAAGCTTACAATATCATGAGGAATAAAAAACAATAATAACCCGCATATAAATATAAAATCACAACTGTGCTAAGTGTAATAAGGAGAGGCATATGGAACTATGAAGCAAGGAGCTGCTCACCTAATCTTGGGGCTCAGGAAGGCTTTCCTGAGGACATTGATTATTTTTTGAGAAATATTCCCTGACCTCACCAACATGAACTGGTGCATCTCTTCTGGGTACAGCGGGGATTGTGGGTGCAAAACATTAGGCATGTCTAAATGGGGGGAAAAAAAGATTAATTCATTTTCTTTCTCTCCTCTCCCTGAATCTGAAAATGCTGAATTATCACAAAGATTCCAAAGGAAACTTATATCATCAGGACTACCTTCCACAGCATGGGTCCTGGTGGCTGTAGGTTTCTTTATTGGTTAAGGGAGGTGGGGTGGAGCAGAGAGATAGGGGTACAAGTGTTTAGCACTAGAGAAATGAGAAAGTCCCATGGCTCCTCTCAAGAAAGAAGAGTGGAGAGACATCTTGAGAAGAGAAGATCCCAGAGTGAGAACGTGGGCAGACACACAGAGATAAAGACAGGAAACAGACGAAAGGCCTGACACTGGTGGCAGACAAGGAGATCTGGGAGAGACATGGAACTGGGGAAACAGGACAGCTGCTGCTCTCTCTAGTTTCTACCACAAAACCTTAAGTAGTATCTGTATTTCCCAAATACCACGGCATAAATTTACGAGGGAAGAGTTAAGGCTACCTTAACGACAGTTTAGAAAACAGAAGTTGAGGGGCAGCTGGATGGCTCAGTGGGTTAAAACCTCTGCCTTCGGCTCAGGTCATGATCTCAGGGTCCTGGGATCGAGCTCTGCATTGGGCTCTCTGCTCAGCAGGGAGCCTGCTTCCTCCTCTCTCTGCCTGTCTTGCTGCTTACTTGTGATCTCTGTCAAATAAATAAGTAAAATCTTAAAAAAAAAAAAAAAAAAGAAAAAGAAAAAGAAAAGAAAACAGAAGTTGGGGCATCTGGTGGCTCAGTGGGTTAAGCCTCTGCCTTTGGCTCAGGTCATGATCAAGGGTCCTGGGATTGAGCTCTGCATCAGGTTCTCTGCTCAGCGGGGAGCCTGCTTCTTCTTCTCTCTGTCTGCCTCTCTGCTTGCTTGCTATCTCTGTCCAAAAAAAAAAAAAAAAAAAAAAAGGAGAAGAAAACAGAAGTTGCCCTCAGCTAAGCACCTCAGTTGCACCTCAGCAGACGAAGGTGAGGATTGGAAGGGACCCAAACTGGTCATCCAGCCCTTCCACAGGAATCCCCTCCCCTATTTCTCCCCCTTCCTAAGGCAGCAGTTCTAATGCTAAGTATTTCCTTATACTGAGAGAAAAACTGCCTACAACAACATCCCTGCACCACAGATGACACTGGCTCCTTAGCGTGTGAGAGCCCATGAGATACATGAAGACACAACTTCTTCCTATCACTATCTATTCATTCATGTATTCATTCCCTTTCCAAATGGTAACCATAAGGCTGCTATGTGATGTCCAGTGACTGGGCCTTGGCAGGACAAGTTAGCCTTGGGGCAGCTGGGTGGCTCAGTCGGTTAAGTGTCCAACTCCATTTCAGCTCAGATGGAACCCCATATCAGGCTCTATGCTCAATGTGGAGTCAGAGATTCTCTTTCTCTCTCCCTCTGCCCCTTGCCCCACACCCACTCTCTCTAAATAGATAAAATCTTAAAAACAAAAACAAAAATGCTAGCCTTGCCCTCAGCAGCCCAGTATTTTCTGTGGGAAATACAGAGTATATGGATAGTTTCCATTCAGGGAGGTTAGAAACTGCGACAACAGCCCATCCTTCTAGGGCATTTTAAAAACCCACTAAAATGAAATTAGTTATATTTTTATGAAGACATTTTTTCATGTACATGTTCTATCTGCAGCCTTTCCAACCCAACCTATGATCCAGATGGGACTTAATAAATGTGAATGAGGGTGTCTGCTGATTAGAATAAGAAACACCAGGCGGGTAGGTAGATTCTGCCACTCAGATACAGCCACCCCACACACAGCTAGTAAGAGACAATTCTTTGTATTTAAAAGAAACCTAGCCTACTACCTGAGGAGATTAACTCCATAAAATAAGAGTTGGAAAGAAGTAATGGAAAATAGTCCCCTGGCCCTGTGGCCTAGTCAAGAAGGAAGAGGTCATCTCTTCAGTGTGTGTCCTGAAATCTCTAGCCTCTCAGAGCCTTGGATTCTTTACCACAGAAACATCCACTAAGCTCCATGAAGCACAACACAACAACTGAGATTTTTCTATGCCGAAGACTCCTTGGGCTTTGAATTAGTTATCTCTCTGGTCTACCTCAGGACTTTAGGACACATACTTCTTTGCTGGCTGGGGACACAGAGTTGGCAATCAGCAAAGTGAGAAATGCCTGGAAACTGAATTTGGTTAGACACAGGCTTACTAAATTCTTATAAAGAGGTTTAAGCTTCCCTCAGTTTGTCCCACTGGACGGGCCCTCAGCCTTCAACCTTGTGGAGAAGGCACATGGGTGATGCAGGCACAAGGGCTGAGTGTGGACCAATCTGGCTGTAATACAGAGACGTTTGGCCTAAGAAGTCTTGACCACTGTCCACAACCACTGCCACCCTTTGGTGTCATGGAGGGTGGAATCTAAAATACAAAAACACTAATATTACTGTTAAATCTACTATTTGTTCTGACATTGGGAACTAGCCATTGAATCAGAGTTTGGGGAAAAAGTAGTTTTGAGATCTTGTCTTTCTTCTACCTCCCTACCAAACCATCTTCATCAAGGGAGTGCCTGTCCTCTGCTGGCACAAAAACAAACATGGGAATGTAAAAAAGTGCAGCCACTTTGGGAAACATTTTGGCAGTTCCTCACAATGACAAACACAGAGTTTTGACCCCTCAATTATACTTCTAGATATCCACCCAAGAGAAATGAAATACATTCACACAAAAACTTGGACATGAACATTCAAAGCAAATTACTCATAACAGCCAAAAATGGAAACAACCCAAATATCCATCAGCTGATGAATGGATAAACAAAATGTGGTATACCTATCCAAACAATGGAATATTATTCATCCATAAAAGGAATGAAGTCCTGGTGCATGCTATGACCTTGATAAATCTTGGAAACATGCTAAGCAAAAGAAGCTGGTCACAAAAGGCCACATATTGTATGATTTCATTTATGTGAAATGTCCAGAATAGACAAATCTATAGAGAAAGAAAACAGACTGACTATGGCTGGGGACAAGGGGAGTGAGGGTGAGGCATGGGGCAGGTTCTATTGAGTACAAACATTCTTTTGGGAATAAAATACTCTAAAATTGGATTACGGTAATGGTTATAAAGCCCTGTAAACTAAAAACCAATGAACTTTATACTTTAAACAGGCTGACTTTATGATATGTAAATTACATATCAAGAACACTGTTAGGGGAAGGAAGAGGAGGAGAAGAGGCATATTTTAGAGCCACAGAGAGTAGTTTTCTGGTGCCAAGAGTAACACGCTCTGACTCCCCAGATAGTGCATGCCTCTGTGTGTGTGTGTGTGTGTGTGTGTATGCAATCAGGAACACTCTTAGTAAAAAATTATTTTTGTGGCCAACAGTAAGCTATACCTCCCTGTAATCACACCCTCTTTATGCAGTCCCGTCCCACAGTGACTCTGGGCATGGCCATTGACTTGCTTTGGTCACTGGGACATTAGCAAGCTTGACCCAAACACACTGGATTAGTGCTTGCACTTACACTTGCACGGAGGCTTTTCCTCTTGGAATGCTCTCACTTAATGTCCTTGAGTCACTATGACAAGAGGCCCAGCAACACACCAGAGAGGTCACATGGTAAGAGAAAGTAAGAGAATATCCCAGCCACCCCGGCTGAGGCAGAAGTCATGGAGGGACTCCATCTTAAGTATTCTGGCCCTAGCAGCCATTCCTGGCACCAAAGAACCACCCAGCAGAGAACACAGCCCCAAGTGCAGAATCATGAAAAATAAAACATCACTACTGTTTAGGTCATGATATTTTGCAGCAGCTTGTCATGCAGTGCATACTGAAACCCTCTGAAAGAACTGGCAGCCTCCACCCTGTAGCTCACTGATCTGAGGACAGACTTTACTCTGATGCCCTCGAATTCTAAGAGGGATCTAAGAAGAAATGTGATTTTAATGTGTGTATAACATGCCATTTGTCACTGTTGTTTAGTGCAATTTAACACAATATTTATCTGATTGGCATATCAGTTAGCTCACATCACACAGACCTCCTGTATCCTGGGCTTGGCAACGAGGAGACTGATTATGGTTATTACACAAACGGCTGGAAAAATGAATTTCGTCAGGGAAGTTGTATTGAAGCTGCAGCGACAGTCTTGCGTACTGACTCATGGACCTCATACTGCACACTGAGTGCCAATTCCGAGAGCACCCCTAGCAGTGAGACGCTGGAGCTGGCCGGACACAACGGATACCCCAAAAAGTGCCACCAAGAGATATAAACGATATTTTTTAAAACTTTTCCCTAGAGTTTTATCACTTTTTCCATTGACTGGGCCATCCTCAGCAAGCAAAGTGCTTTGAAAAAAAATTCACGGATCTCTACCAATGGGCTGATCCATCCTCAGAAGGTGACACAGGTGGGAACTTTCAGGAACACTTGCCTTCACTAATGGCATCTGCTTGCATGTCCTCTGGTAGCTGCAGTGAGCACTCTGTTTTGGAAATATTAGCAGTACACATGTTTTCTTGTGTAATGAAACATTTTGACAGCTAAGACTATGTCAAATAAAGGGTTTCGTGTGGAGTCTATTTGAAGGGTTGGAATTTAGGTGTGTATCTTAAAAGATAAACCTGAAAATCTGGGGACTTAAACCAATGTTTTTTCTCTCCATAGCAGGTCCTCACCACTCAATTCCATTAATTGCCTCATTTTCCCACTTTATCTCATCACAATTACAGTTTTGTACCTGAAACACAGGGTCCAGGCAGAAGGGAGGTCATCCTTCTACTCAGTGGAAGGCTTGGTTGAAATTCCTGACAGCAGTCAGAGGGACTGTGTGCACTGCTGGTTTCCTCTCTGGACCCAGCTTCTCCATGGCCTTGTTAGACTCACAGAGACCCCTTCAGACCTTTATCACTGGAGAGAGAAAACGAGACTTGCCAGATGGGTTTTTAGCAAGGGGCTGAGCTCTCACAATAACAGAGCATTAATGAAATTCACCTTCTGAACCCTTTAATTGCTTCTAGTAGCACTTCACTTACAATCAGCATACTTCTGTCCCTACTGCAATTTTCTTGTTTTGAAAAATAATAATGTGACACATGCTGTGATTAGAAGACATAGGACTGGCCACACTTTTTAGCACCCAGTGGGTTGGCCCCACCTGAAAATGCTCGCCAACCAGTGGTAAACAAATGGAAAGGACATAAAAGTTGGGAGGGAGTCTCTGTAATTGAGCTGCATAATGAGAGGAAACAGAAGAGGAGCTTCTATTAATAATGACACAGTAATTGGAGGTCACCCAAAGAGAGCCCTGGTACACTCAACATTCATATTAGCTTCACACAAAAACCATTGTAGATCCTCCTAAAGGACTAATGTGGACAAGAGTGAGGTTGTTTATCAGATTTATCTGGTACCAGCAGAACGTTATTCCACCTAGGGGGAACTGGGCCAGCCTAAAGCAGTTCAAAGAGGGTAAATTTGGACTGAAGTCAGGGAGTAATTAATGCAAAGTTCAACTCAACACCAAACCAAACCCCATGAAGTCTAGAGCCATTTTCTCCTACACAAATTACATGCAAGTTATTTCTAAGGGATGGGGGGCATTGTGTATGTGCCAAGGGCAGGACTGATGGGCTCTGGGGGTTGGTGGGAGGCAGGCGGCAGACTGCAGGGAGTGTACACAATTGGATATTTGAGCTTCATCAATTCTATTTGAAAAACTAATTCCCAGCTCTTTCCTTCTGCCTATCCCCACCCCCTGAGCTGGAGTGAGAGAAATTCATTACTGTATGATAAGTCAATATCAAATTCTAATAAAGAGATAATTTTTTTTAAATCCCATTGTGTGGATGGCTCATTATAACATCCAGATAACTCTTGGGTATAGTAAAACTTTTCACTGCCATAAATTATAAGGTATCAAAATAGATTTCCTTTGCAAAGGGACTTCCATTAATATGATTTATATAACTACGCAAAAATGAGATTTGCACAAGGATAATCTGGAGGTTATGAACACCTTGTCCGGGTCAGATTTTAAAGCTCTGTTAAGCATCTAAGGTAAGAAGATGCCCTTCCAACTAATGACTTGCTACGAATGGGGCTCTGCCCACTGAAGGCAAGTTCCCTAAGCTTCTTGGTTCCACTGCTGTCTCAGATTTCCTCCCTCATGTGCCTGTCTGAACTCCATAAATAAGGCAGACAAGTGGGTTCTTGACTCACTCTCACCCTCCCAAAGATAAACTGAAATTCATACCTAGCCACACAAGAGACTGTGAGGAGCTTAATTAAGGTCAAGGGCTGTGTCTATTCTTCTCTGTGCCACCCCCCTCCCAGTGCCAACTATAGCTTGGGTATGGTAACTTACAGATAAACGTTCTAAAATGAGTTGAGGAAATAAATGAAAATAAAAGATTTCTACTTCTACTTGCATTAAACCAATAGGTGAGAGGCACCAAGTAAGGAGCTGCTGAAGGGTCCCTCCAAAATTCATGCCCAACTAGAACCTGTGAATAGGATCTCTGCAGATATAATGAAGATGAAGCCAAACTGAGTAAGTGTGAGCCCTAACTCCATTGTGGCTGGTGTCCTTATAAAAAGGTGGATATCTGGACACAGACACACAGGTGAAAAGGCCATGTGAAGGTAAAAGCTACGTGAAGGTAAAGGAAGAGATTGGAGTGCTGCACCTACAAGCCAACAAATGCCAAGGAGTGCCAGTTACCAGAAGCTGGAAGAGGCAAGGAAGGATTCCTTCCTATAGTCTTTAGAGGAAGCAAGGACCTACCAACATCCTGGTTTGGGACTTCTGGACTCCAAAATTCTAAGAGAGTAAGTTTCTGTTGTTTGAAGGCACTCCATTTTTGGCGCTTTGTTATAGCAGCCCTAGTAAACTAAGGGACTCTTGGGAAAAGACCTCAGGGTCTACAGGCTACCCCACTAAGAATTCAGTAAGTAAACAGTGACAAGTTTAGACTGCCTTCTAAAACACTTGGGTATGAAGGAAGGGTCTGCTTTGGCAACATCTGCTGGTTTTGCCCTCATCTCTTTTTCTTCCTATCGAGAGAAAGAAGGAAAGAGACACAAGTCATACCTATTCATCAAATCTCTTGCTTTCCAGAATTTTGACCTCCTAATCCCCATAACCTTTACCTCCAGATCACACCACTTCCTCACACCCTAGCTCCATGCCTCCCACCCAAAAATCTTAAAACCCAATACCAGTCCCCTGTCCTCCGCCTTTAACCCTGACAGCCATCTTCTCCAGTAACCACAGGTATCCATTCATTTGTTCAATCAATCAACACAGAATTCCAAGACAATTCAAATATGACTTAGCATTCCAAATTTATCCCTTCTGAAGTCAACCTCCAAGTGTGAGTTGTTATGTGTTCTTCCAGGGATCATGAGCAAAGCTGTACATACTACTTTCTGTAATGATGAAAATGTTCTGTATCTCTGCTGCCCAATACTTTAGCCAATAGTCATGAATGTGACTAAGAAACTGTATTTTAAATTGTATTTAATTTTAACCTTAATTAATTTAAATTTAAATAGTAATATGTGGCTCATGGCTACTGTACTAGTTTAGGTCTAGAAGTAATTTTTAACCAGACACAAAGAGCCTCAAAGACATCACACACACACACACACACACACACACACACACACACCTCCCAAGGATGAGCATTAATTCAGAGCATAAGGAGGAAAAGAAACCTTACCTAACTATTCCATAATTTGCAAGTCTATCTTAGCTCACAATGCAAATCACTATGCAAATCAGTATTAGTTTAATTCCTCTCCCTCAAACCCCCAAACCCCTTTCAAATTGTACCCCTTTGGGCCACTGAGAATAAAAAATGGGCCCATTACTGAACCTCCCACTCCTTAATAGCTGTTCCTCTAGCTACATAAAGACCCTGCTGGTGACTTGAAATCACCACTTACAAGGGCTTGATTAAGTAAATTCTTAAGCAAGGTATCATTCTTTTTCCCAGGCTAGGGGAGAAAGAATTGGAGGCAGGAAACTGTTCTTCCAGTTACTGTTATTCCATCAATAACCCCTTGGCTCTATCTCCAGTTCTGCCAGAATTCCCCACCCCCATCTACCCCAACAACATAAAGTGGTGGGTTTGAAGCTCACCTCTGCTATTTGCCCAGATGTAGTTTCAACTTCTATTTCGTTCAAGTATGTAATTTTGCACATGCTCTAAAAGCATTTATAACATGGGTCAAATTCATAACTATCTATGCAAAGTAAATGGAGTAAGGAATAGGAAATGCCTATTGCACTATCCCTATTTCTCTCTTTTTCTAAATAAGACTTTTTAAAAAGAAACCTGCATTCTCCTTATGAACAGATATTGAGAAGCTGGAAGACACCATCCTTAAAATAAATGCAGGAAGCAATAGCCCCATGCTGGCTCAGTGAGAACTCTGGCAACACAGTGCCAAACACCCAAATATCGGCAACAATCCAAATGACTAAATTTTCCATGTTAACCCAGATATTGCTGATAAGGACACATGGCCTGGGAAGTGTTCTATGTGTGGTTTGCTCTGATCACAGTAATGGCAGCATCACAGTGTGGGGTTGTAGCTATGGAGCTCCTGACATAGGGCAGTCAAAAATAATAAGGTTTTTCAGCTTCTGTCTTGACACAGGCAGGCCTCTGGTTCTGAAATAAGTACAGGGCTCGTTTCTCTAACTTGAATCATAGCTGCCCAGATTAGCCAAGGGAGCTTTTTAAGATTTTTCTCATCTCGGGGTGGCTCTCAGTAGAGCCCTGTTTGATCAATAATGAAAGAGCTATCCAGCCACTTTGGCTGAGCACAAAATGAAGTTTGACTCTGGCAGGGACACCAATGTAGAGGACGACTCCCAAAGGCACTCGGCTTTGTGCCAATTCGGAGCTATGATCTGGGCCTGGTGACACCTCAGCTGAGTCCCCTGATGGAGGCACACATGTCTGGGGCAATGGAAATGTCCATGTTGCCTGCTCGTGATTTCACCCTCTGTGTGGTTTGCCAGCTTGCAATGATGACAGGAGTCTTCATACTTTCTGCCTGTGCACGGGGCAAAATTAGACCCTCAAAACATAGACTAAGGCTGTGTTTAAGGATCCCCCTTCCCATCCCCCATCACCCTCAGCCTCCCTGGCTCCCTACCCCTAGAATATTAATGTTTAAAGAAACCTACAAAATTTCATTTTCAATGCATATAAAAACTAAATTTAAAAAATGACAGACTATTCTTTCCCCTTTTTAAAATGCTTATTAATTTATTCCATAAACATTTATCGAGTTTACTAAACGCCAGAATCTGCATCTGACCTGGGGATACAGGGAGGGAGACAAACATCAAAACAAGTCTTCGCACCAAGTGTTAAAACAAACACCTGGCAGTTGAGTGCCATCTTCGGGGTCAGACAGACATGACTGTGAATGTTAGCACTTCAGGATACCAGTCCCTGGGGCCCCCTTCCTATCTTACGCAGGCTGTTCTTTTTTGATATTTGGTGTTGGTTCCTCCTCCTCCTCCCCACCCTGAAGCACAGAAGGGGCTCCAGCATGCTGTCTTCTCTCTGCCACCTATACTCACCCTCCAGGTAATCTCCTACGGCTTTAGATGTTATCTCTCTTCTGTGATCCTCGTTTGTTCCTTAGGCCTTGAGAAATTTATTTCTCAAGCCCTGACCTGTTCTCAAGACCCAAGATTCATTTATCCAACTGCCTGTTTGCCATCCTCTTAGAAGTCTGTGAGAGGGCTCTCACATTTAATGGCTCCCAAACTGAATCCTGATCTTTCCTATGTCTGATCCCCTCAGTCTTCCCATCTCAGCTGAGAGCACCTACATCCCTCAAATGGCTTGTGCCAAGACACCTGGAGTCATTTTGGACTCCTTCCCTCTTCTGAAACCCACATCATCCATCAGTGAATCCTTTTAGCTCCACCTTCAAGAAATACCCATCACTGTTGCCCCCCTGGTCTAAGGCTGCATTGTCTCTCTTCTGGATTACTACTTCTTAACTGGGCTCTCTGCTACCAGACTTGTCTGCCCATTTTGTTCTCTGTAAGGGGTCAGACTTACATATTTAAGACCTAGATCACTTCATTCCTCAGCTCCAGTCCCCTCCAATGGCTTCCCTTGGATCTGAGGAGATGACCCATGGCTCCCATGGCGCATCTCCTCTCTCACCATGTTCTAGCCACAGGGCCTTCCTGCCTCCTCCTTGAACATGCCACACGTGCTCTTGCCTTGGGGTCTTCTCTTTCCCCAGGTATCTTCAGGACTCTTATCTTCACCTTCTTCTCGTCTCTGAAATATCAGCAACACCCTCCCTTACTATGATCTAAAACAGCACTGGTTACCTCCCCATGCACTCCCTATAATTTTGCCCCACCTTGTTTTGTTTCATAGCACCATTCCCTATGACACAGGTGAACGGGTTTCTTGTTTATTGTCTTTACTCCCTTACTAGAATCAACTCCATAAAATCAGGTTCTGTTTTTAGCCAAGGCTGTAATCCCAGAGGCTAAAAGAGTACAACCACATAATAGGAGTTCAATAACTATTGAATAGATGAACAAAGAAATACCTTTAATTAAAGTGGTTGCAGTGTTTTGGATCATGTGAACCTGTGACCCTGGTCACCAATGATTAAACCAGCAATCGGCATTGCTAAGGAGGGCTGGTCCTGCCTCTCCGCAACTCCTTCCTCACTGTTCTCCAGACAGCTAACACATGTGGACTAAGACAGTGCTATCCAATAGACATATCAGGAGATATGTCGTTTTAAGTTATCTAACAACTACAGTTTAAACATAGAAACAGGTGGTGTTAATTTTAATAACATGTTTTATTTTACCCAATATCTAAAATATCATTTAAGCAAATAAGCAATATATAGAATACTAATCAAGTACTTTACATTCCTTTACACTAAGTCTTCAGAACCGGGTTTGTATTACACACTCACAAGACATCTCACTTTGGACTTGGACTGTTTTCAAGGGCTCAACAGCCAGATGTGGCTATTGACTCTGATATCAGACAGTAAGAGGATCACAATAGTGAGGGGGTAACTGTGCCTTCACAGTCAGGACCAAAGTTTATCTTTCTTTCTTCTGCTTTCATTATTCCAATTACAGGCATACCTCATTTTATTGCACATCCCTTACTTTGTACATGTTGTTTTGTACAAACTGAAGGTCTGTGGCAACCTGTGTGGAACGAATCTAATTGGCATCATTTTCCAACAGCATCTCACAATATTTTTGGTAATTCTCACAATATTTCAAACTTTTCTATTATTCTATTTGTTACAGTGGTCTGTGATCAAGATCATTGATGTTACCATACAATTCTTTGAGACCACCATGAACCCTATAAAGCTGCAAACCAGGGTGTACAGGGAAGGTGAGGGAGCAGAGGATCCTAGGCTCACATCTTCCCAAGGTACACCTGGATAACACCCACATCAGTGTAAATAACCCACAAAATGACCCAAACACAAGCAGAACAGATTCTCCACAGCGAAATGTGAAGAGGCTACATCAAAGACAGCAGGAAGGACAGGAAGGATGGAGATGCAGCCAGGAGACAAATGGACCAGCAGGACTATCTGTACAAGGATGGGATACAATGGGAACAAAGAGGGAGGAGTAGACCCCTCCCAGGTTACCCCAATCACGGGGCACTGGGAAGATGAATACCCAAAATATTTGGCTTTGAACACCACAGAGGCCTAACATCATGCATTCTTACAATCAGCTGGGCTTAACACCTGAAACTTCACAAATCAGTGGGCAAGGCTCTATGAGACCCAAAAGGCCTTAAAGAGACTAGAACAAACAACCCCACCAAGATACAGGATAGATGGAGCAGTCTGAAAAAAGTCTGAGGTTTAAGGAAGGATTTGTTTACTAATCTAAGAACATGTCCTAGAAGGGCAGAATCTTTAGGAGACTACTCCAGGAACAAAGGAGCTAGTGGGCACCATTTCCCTCCCCTACCCCCAGCCTAGAAAAATGGACACCTGTGGAAACCAGCTCCATATCAACACTCTCCACCTAACATGTTAACAACAGGCCCCACCTCTGCATTCTCCTGAGGACACATCCCCTCCAGCCAGGCCTTGGCTCCAGGTCCCTTCCCACAGCATACTTGAATAAACAGCACCATGTACTCCACCTCCATGCTCGCCTGCAGGCTTGCTCCACTTTAGCCATGCTTCAAGTTTTCAAAACTTGATCCAGATGCCCTCCCAAAACAGATCTGTGCAAACTTTGCTAACACTGTACACCCTGCCCCCAGGTTTTCCCATGGACCTGCTACCTCCACTATGCCCTTGGCTAAAGCCCAATCAAAGTGGTGCAACAAGACTGGCATTATGCAAACAGCCCTGACAGGGACTAGCATCTCTCCAAAATGACTCCTGCCCTGGAGAAGAGTGGAAGATAGACACACACAGGAGTCCAACTTTGGCCCAAGGAGTGAGCTGGGGAAAACATCTGGTCTGACTGCAAGCCACATCCACCAATGAAAACTTCCCACAAGAGGATACAGGAAGATCACCCTTCAGTGCTACTGCAGCTCTGGCAAATGCCTCGTCTGACTCAACTCAACCCCAAGGCAGCCCCAGACTGGCCCACTAGCAACACAGGGATAAAATCCTGCCCACAACAGGCAAAGAGAACTATCACAGATCACCGGACTAGAAGCTAAAGTGGCTCAGCCACAATGGTAGGGTACATGTGAACACACATGGGAAACACACCTGAAGTGCCAGATTCTAGTGAACAGGGAATGATGTCCTGCAGAGCTCTCCAAAACCTCTTCAGAAGACCACTATTTACCTAGTACCTTAACTCCCAGGTAAGGAGCTGGGAGAGGGAGAGTGAGCTGACTTACCTAACACACACCGACAGACACAGAGTTAGACAAAATGAGGAGACAGAGGAAAATGTCCAAAGGATAGGACAGGACAAAATCACAGCAAGAGAAATAAATGAAACGGAGATAAGTAATAGGCCTGATAAAGAATTTAAAGTAATGGTCAAAAAGATACCACTGGACCTGAGAAAAGAGTGAAAAGCATCTGTGAGACCCTCAACAAAGAGAAAACATAAAAAGAACAAATCAGAGATGAACTCAATGACTGAAATTTAAAACACACTGGATGGGATAAACAGAAAACTACAGAAGCAGAAGAACAGATCAGTTACCTAGAGGACAGGGTAATGGAAACCAACAAAGATGAACAGAAGACATAAAAGATAATAATAAAAAATGAAAACAGAATTAGGGAACTCAGTGATGCCATCAAATGTAGTAACATTTGCATTATAGGGATACCAGAAGGAGAAGAGATAGAAAAGAGGGAAGAAAATATATATGAAGAAATAATAGCTCAAAATATCCCAAATCTGGGAAAGGAAACAAAAATCTATATCCGGGTGGCACAGAGTCCCCAACAAAATCAACCCAAAGAGTTTCACACCAAGACACATGGTAATTAAATGGCAAAAAGTACCAATAAAGAGAGAATTTTAAAAGCAACAAGAGGAAAAAAAAGAAAAAAGAAAAGAGTTACATACAAGAGAAACCCCATAAGGCTATAAGATGATTTTTCAGCATCAATGTGTAGCCAGAAGAAGGACGGATATATTCAAAGTGCTGGAAGAAAAATAAAAAGTGCAGCCAAGAATATGCTATCCAGTAAGGTTATCATTCAGAATACAAGGAGAAATAAAGAGTTTCCCAAACAAAACAAAGGAATTCATTACACTAAACCAGCTCTAAAAGAAATATTAAAAGGGGCTCTTTGAGTGGAAAAGAAAAAAACTTTCATTCACTTCAGCAGTAAGAAAACTAGGAAGCACAAAGCAGTAAAACTAAGCCTATCTATAAAAATCAGGCAAGGTAGTCACAAAATAAAAGGTATGATTCCATATACCTAAACATGATGGGGAGAGGAGTAAGGAATGGGTTCAAACTTAAGTGACCATCAACTTAATATAGACTGCTATATACATAAGATGTTATACACAAACCTAATGGTAACCACAAATCAAAAAGCAGTAACAGATACACAAAAAATAGAGCAAAATCCAAGTCTTCACTAAAGAAAGCCAGCAAACTATGAAAGAAGAGAGCAAGGGTAGGGACAGAAAAAATTTACCAAAAAAACCCATGAAACAAGTTTAAAAACTCACAATAAGTACATACCTATCAATAATTACTGTCAGTGTAATGATCTAAACATTCCAAAAGCCAAAGGTGACAGAATGGATAAAAAAGAAACACCCATCTATATGTTGCCTAAAAGAGATTCATTTCAGACCTAAAGGCACATGAAGACTCTAAGTGAAGGGACGAAAAAGCATTTATTATCCAAATGGAAGTGAAAAGAGCACCAGGGTAGCAATATTTATATCTGACAAAATAGACTTTCAAGCAAAGACCATAACAAGAGACAAAGAAAGACACTACATAATCATGGAAGGAGCAATCCAACAATTGTAAGTACCCAAATACATAAATCAGCCAGTATCAAACATAAATTGATGGTAATACAGTAATAGTGGGGGGCTTCAACACCCCATTTACATCAATGGATCAATAATCCAGACAGAAACTCAATAAGAAATCACTGGCTTTGAATGACACATTGAACAAGAAGGATCTAACAGAGATAATCCTAACATTTCATCCTAAAACAGCAAAATACACATGCTTTTTAAGTACGCATGGAACATTCTCCAGAATAGGTCTCATGTTAGGCCACAAATCCAGTCTTGACAAACTCCAAAAGACTGAAGTTATACCGTGCATCTTTTCTGACTACAATATTATAAAACTACAAATCTACCATATGAAAAAAATCTGGAAAGAACACAAATACATGGAGGTTAAATAACATGCTACTAAACAACAAGTGGGTCAGCCAACACATCAAAACCAAAAATTTTAAAAATACATGGACATCTTTTTGTCTCCAGCTGCTTGAAGCTTGGCTGCCATCATGAATGACACAGTAACCATCTGAACCAGGAAGTTCATGTCCAACTGACTGCTTCAGTGCAAACAAATGGTTATTGACGTCCTTCATCCCGGAAAGGCAACAGTACCTAAGACAGAAATTCAGGAAAAACTAGCCAAAATGTACAAGACCACACCAGATATCATATTTGTATTTGGATTCATAACCCATTTTGGTGGTGGCAAGACAACTGGCTTTGGTATAATTTATGATTCCTTGGATTATGCAAAGAAAAATGAACCCAAACATAGACTTGCAGACATGGTCTGTATGAAAAGAAAAAGACCTCAAGAAATCAGCGAAAAGAACGCAAGAACAAAATGAAGAAAGTCAGGGAGACTGCAAAAGCCAATGTTGGTGTGGGCAAAAAGTGAGCTGGAGATTAGACAACAGAAGGAGTAAAGATGCTCAGTGGCTTTATCTGTGGTGATTGTGCAGATTTTTCATGAGAGGATTAATAAACTAAGAATGTTAAAAAAAATACATGGACAAATTATTACAAAAACATAACAGCCCAAAACCTTTGTGATGCAGCAAAAGCTATTCTAAGAGGGAAGTTTATAGCAATAGGGGTTTACCTGAAAAAGCAAGAAAAATCTCAACATAAACTTACACCTAAAGGAGCTATAAAAAGAAGAACAAAACCCAAGCCAGTAGAAGGAAGGAAATAATGAATACGAGACCAGAAATAAATGAAATAGGAAACAAAAAAAGAATAGACCAATGAAACCAGGAGACAGTTTCCTGAAAAGATCAACAAAATTGATAAAAATTTCAGCCAGACTCCTCACCAAAATAAAAAGAGAGAAAAATAGAGGTCTCAAACAAAATCAGAAAGGAAAGAAAAATAACAACCTACATCACAACCTACATCTCTAATAATAAGAGAGTATTATGAAAAATTATATGCCAACAAATTGGATAAAATGGATAAATTCCTAAAAACATATAACCTCTAATAATAAGAGAGTATTATGAAAAATTATATGCCAACAAATTGGATAAAATGAATATTCCTAAAAACATATAACCTCCCAGTGCACCAGAATGAAACAGAAAATCTTAAAAGACCAATTGCCAGCATTGGAATTCAATCAGTAATCAAAAAAGTTTCAACAAACAAAAGTCCAGGACCTAATGGCTTCACAGGTGAATCCTAACATTTAAAGAAGTTAATACTTATTCTTCTCATACTATTCTAAAAATAGAAGAAAGCTTTCAAATTCATTCCAAGTATCCATCAATAGATGAACAAACAAGGAAGAAGTGGAATACATATATATATGTATATATATATATATATATACATACACACACATGTTATACATATATATGTAATACATGTATATATATATGTATACACACACACACACAATGGAATATTACTCAGCCATAAAAAGAATGAAATCTTGCCATTTGCAACATGTACAGAGCCAGAGAGTATTATTCTGAGTGAAATAAATCAGTCAGAGAAAGACAAATACCATATGATTTAATTCACATGTGAAATTTATTAAAAAAAAAAAAAAAAAAAAAAAGAGGAGTACCCTGGGAGGCTCAGTCAGTTAGGTGCCTGCCTTCATCTCAGGTCATGATCCCAGGGTCCTGGGATTGAGCCCCACATGGTGCTCCCTGCTCCACAGGGAACCTGCTTCCCCCTTTCCTTGTGTCCTTCCTCCCAGCCTCCCACTCATTCTCACTCTCTCACATGCTCTGTCTCAAATAAAATCTTAAAAAAAAAAAAATGACCAAGGGGGGAAAAATAGAGAAAACAAAACAGAGACCTTAACTATAGAAAAAAAGATGGTCACCAGAGGGGAGTTGGGTGGGAGGGATGGGTGAAATAGGTGAAGGGGATTAAGAGTGCACTTATCTTGATGAGCACTGAGTTATGTATAGAATTTTGGAATCACCACATTATACACCTGAAACTAATATAACACTGTAGGTTAACTGTACTGGAGTTAAAATGAAAAAATAAAGCTTTATACTTAATAGATAAATGCTACATATGTCCTGACTACTCCACCAATCAGCTATTTCCCTATCTCTCTCCCTCTTCTCAGGTCTCCCTATTGTCTGATATGCAATATTGAAATTGGGCCAATTAACAACCCCTACAATGGCCTCTAAGTCATCAAGTAAAAATAACCAAGTCTCTCACTTTAAATTAAAAGCTAGAAATGATTAAGCTTCATGAAGAAAGCTTCATGATTAAGCTTCATGTGGAAAGCTGAGACAGGTTGAAAACTAGGTCTCTCATACTAGTTAGCCAAGTTCTGAAGGCAAAAGAAAAGTTCTTGAAGAACCTGAATATTGTTATTCCAGTGAGCACACAAATTATAAGAAAATAAAATAGTCTTATTGCTAATATGAAGGAAGTTCTAGTGGTCTGGATAGAAAATTGAACCAACCACATTTCCTTAAACCAGAGCCTAATCAGAACATGGCCCTAACACTCCAAAATTCTATGAAAGCTGAGGGAGGTGGAGGAAGCTACAGAAGAAAAATCTGAAGCTGGGTTCATGAGGTTTATGGAAACAAGTCATCTATATAACATTAAAGTACAAGATGAAGTATCAAGTGCTAATGAAGAAGCTACTGAAAATTATCCAGAAAATCTAGCTAAGATAATTTAATACAAGCACCCATGCTAATCAACAGATTTTTGATGTAGATAAAACAGCCTTATGTTGGAAGATATTATCTAGGATTTTCATAGCTAGAGAGGATAAGTCAGTGCCTGAAATCAAAGCTTCAAAGGACAGGCTGATTTACTTAGGGCTAATGCAGCTGGTGAATTTAGGTTGAAGCCAATTCTCATTTACCATTCCAAAAATCCTAAATCCCTTAATAACCAGAAAATCTACTCTGCCTTTGCTGTGAAACAGCAAAGTCTGGATGACAGCACATCTGGTTTACTAAGTGTTTTAAAGCCCATTGTTGAGACTCACTGCTCAGAAAAAAAAATCCTTTCAAAATATTACTGCTCATTACCAATGTACCTGTTCACCCAAGAGCACTGATAGAGTTGGATAATGAGATTAATGTCTTTCTTAATGGCTGCTGACCCAACAACATTCATTTTGTAGCCTGTGAATAAGAAGTAATTTCAACTTTCAAGCCTTATTATTTAAGAAATACATTTTTTAAGGTTGTAGTTGCCATAGATAGTGACTCTTCTGATGGATCTGGGAAAAGTAAATTGAAAACCTGGAGAGGGCTTATCATTAGAGTCGCCATTAAGAACATTTGCAATTCGGGGGAGGAGTCAAGATGGCTGAGAAGTAGTAGGCTGAGAGAGCAGAAGATCTTCAGCTAGCAGAAGATCAGCTGGATAGCTTATCTAAAGATTGCAAACACCTGCAAATCCATCGGCAGATCAAAGAGAAGAAGAACAGCAATTCTGGAAACAGAAAAACCACTTTCTGAAAGGTAGGACTGACGGAGAAGTGAATCCAAAGCGACTGGAAGATAGACCCTGGGGGAAGGGGCCAGCTCCGGGCAAGCGTCAGAGCAACGGAGCACAAAATCAGGACTTTTAAAAGTCTGTTCCGCTGAGGGACATCGCTCCAGAGGCTAAACCAGGGCAGCGTGGCCTCAGGTCCCGCAGGGTCACAGAAGGATCGGGGGTGTCTGAGTTTCGCAGAGCTTATGGGTATTGGAACAGGAAAGCCGGCTACAGAGACAGAGCTGACAGTAAGCTCACAGCTCTGGCTTACCTTGAACCGGTCGCAGGCTCGGTGAGCTGGGAATACGGCCGGAGGTCAGGCAGACGGGAGTAACTGGGCGCTGTTCTCTGAGGGCGCACTGAAGAGTGGGGCCCCGGGCTCTCAGCTCCTCCGGGCCGGAGACCAGGAGGCCGCCATTTCTATTCCCGTCCTCCAGAACCCTACAGAAAGCACTCAGGGAGAAAAGCCCCTGAAAGCAAACCTGAGTGGATTACTCAGCCCGGCCCCTGGTAAGGGTGGTGCAATTCCGCCTGGGGCAAAGACACTTGAGAATCACTACACCAGGCCCCTCCCCCAGAAGATCAACAAGAAATCCAGCCAAGACCAGTTCACCTACCAATGAGTGTGGTTTCAATACTAAGGAGAGCAGCAGAATTCCAGAGGAGGAGAAAGCAAAGCACGGAACTCATGGCTTACTCCAGGTGATTTTTTTAGTCTTGCAGTTAATTTAATTTTTTTCTTTTTCTTTTTTTCTTTCGCTTCTTCTGCTAAAATTTTTTTTAACTTTTACCCTTTTCTTTTTTAACGTTTTTTTACTAGTTGATCTAATATATATATTTTTTCTTTTTTATATTTTTCTTTATTCATTTTATTTTTTTAAATTCTTTTCTTTTTTCTTTCTTTCTTTCTTTTTGAACCTCTTTTTATCCCCTTTCTCCCCCCTCACAATTTGGCATCTCTTCTGATTTGGTAAAAGCATATTTTCCTGGTGTTGTTGCCACCCTTTTAGTATTTTACTTGCTCCTTCATATACTCTCTTTTTTTTATTTTTTTAAAGATTATTTATTTATTTATTTATTTGAGAGAGAGACAGTGAGAGAGAGCATGAGCGAGGAGAAGGTCAGAAGGAGAAGCAGACTTCCCGTGGAGCTGGGAGCCTCATGCGGGACTCGATCCCAGGACTCCGGGATCATGACCTGAGCTGAAGGCAGTTGTCCAACCAACTGAGCCACCCAGGCGTCCCAACTCCTTCATATACCCTTATCTGGACAAAAGGACAAGACCGAAAAATTCACCACAAAAAAAAAGAACAAGAGGCAGTACCGAACGCTAGGGACCTAATCAATACAGACATTGGTAATATGTCAGATCTAGAATTCAGAATAATGATTCTCAAGGTTCTAGCCGGGCTCAAAAAAGGCATGGAAGATATGAGAGAAACCTTCTCGAGAGATATAAAAGCCCTTTCTGGAGAAATAAAAGAACTAAAATCTAACCAAGTTGAAATCAAAAAAGCTATTAATGAGGTGCAATCAAAAATGGAGGCTCTCACTGCTAGGATAAATGAGGCAGAAGAAAGAATTAGTGATATAGAAGACCAAATGACAGAGAATAAAGAAGCTGAGCAAAAGAGGGACAAACAGCTACTGGACCACGAGGGGAGAATTCGAAAGATAAGTGACACCATAAGACAAAACAACATTAGAATAATTGGGATTCCAGAAGAAGAAGAAAGAGAGAGGGGAGCAAAAGGTACACTAGAGAGAATTACTGGGGAGAATTTCCCCAATATGGCAAAGGGAACAAGCATCAAAATTCAGGAGGTTCAGAGAACGCCCCTCAAAATCAATAAGAATAGGCCCACACCCCGTCACCTAATAGTAACATTTACAAGTCTCAGTGACAAAGAGAAAATCCTGAAAGCAGCCCGGGAAAAGAAGTCTGTAACATACAATGGTAAAAATATTAGATTGGTAGCTGACTTAACCACAGAGACCGGCAGGTCAGAAAGAGCTGGCATGATATTTTCAGAGCACTAAACGAGAAAAACATGCAGCCAAGAATACTATATCCAGCTAGGTTATCACTGAAAATAGAAGGAGAGATTAAAAGCTTCCAGGACAAACAAAAACTGAAAGAATTTGCAAACACCAAACCAGCACTACAGGAAATATTGAAAGGGGTCCTCTAAGCAAAGAGAGAGCCTACAAGTGGTAGATCAGTAAGGAACAGAGACAATATACAGTAACAGTCACCTTACAGGCAATACAATGGCACTAAATTCATATCTCTCAATAGTCACCCTGAATGTTAATGGGCTAAATGCCCCAATCAAAAAAGACACAGGGTATCAGAATGGATGAAAAAACAAAACCCATCTATATGTTGCCTCCAAGAAACTCATTTTAAGCCCGAAGACACCTCCAGATTTAAAGTGAGGGGGTGGAAAAGAATTTACCATGCCAATGGACATCAGAAGAAAGCAGGAGTGGCAATCCTTATATCAGATCAATTAGATTTTAAGCCAAAGACTATAATAAGAAATGAGGAAGGACACTATATCATACTCAAAGGGTCTGTCCAACAAGAAGATCTAACAATTTTAAATATCTATGCCCCCAACGTGGGAGCAGCCAACTATATAAACCAATTAATAACAAAATCAAAGAAACACATCAACAATAATACAATAATAGTAGGGGACTTTAACACTCCCCTCACTGAAATGGACAGATCATCCAAGCAAAAGATCAGCAAGGAAATAAAGGCCTTAAACGAAACACTGGACCAGATGGACATCACAGATATATTCAGAACATTTCATCCCAAAGCAACAGAATACACATTCTTCTCTAGTGCACATGGAACATTCTCCAGAATAGATCACATCTTCGGTCATAAATCAGGATTCAACCGGTATCAAAAGATTGGGATCATTCCCTGCATATTTTCAGACCACAATGCTCTGAAGCTAGAACCCCACCACAAGAGGAACTTTGGAAAGAACCCAAATACATGGAGACTAAACAGCATCCTTCTAAAGAATGAATGGGTCAACCGGGAAATTAAAGAAGAATTGAAAAAAATCATGGAAACAAATGATAATGAAAATACAACGGTTCAAAATCTGTGGGACACAACAAAGGCAGTCCTGAGAAGAAAATATATAGCAGTACAAGCCTTTCTCAAGGAACAAGAAAGGTCTCAGGTACACAACCTAACCCTGCACCTAGAGGAGCTAGAGAAAGAACAAGAAAGAAACCCTAAGCCCAGCAGGAGAAGAGAAATCATAAAGATCAGAGCAGAAATCAATGAAATAGAAACCAAAAAGACAATAGGGCAAATCAACAAAACTAGGAGCTGGTTCTTTGAAAGAATTAATAAAATTGATAAACCCCTGGCCAGACTTATCAAAAAGAAAAGAGAAAGGACCCAAATAAATAAAATCATGAATGAAAGAGGAGAGAACACAGCTAACACCAAAGAAATACAAACTATTATAAGAACATACTATGAGCAACTCTACGCCAACAAATTTGACAATCTGGAAGAAATGGATGCATTCCTAGAAACATATAAACTACCACAACTGAACCAGGAAGAAATAGAAAGCCTGAACAGACCCATAACCAGTAAGGAGATTGAAACAGTCATTAAAAATCTCAAAACAAACAAAAGCCCAGGGCCAGACGGCTTCCCGGGGGAATTCTACCAAACATTTAAAGAAGAACTAATTCCTATTCTCCTGAAACTGTTCCCAAAAATAGAAATGGAAGGAAAACTTCCAAACTCATTTTATGAGGCCAGCATCACCTTGATCCCCAAAGCAGACAAGGATCCCATCAAAAAAGAGAGCTACGACCAATATCCTTGATGAACATAGATGCGAAAATTCTCACCAAAATACTAGCCAATAGGATTCAACAGTACATTAAAAGGATTATTTACCATGACCAAGTGGGATTTATTCCAGGGCTGCAAGGTTGGTTCAACATCCGCAAATCAGTCAGGGTGATACAACATATCAATAAAAGAAAGACCCAGAACCATTTGATACTCTCAATAGATGCTGAAAAAGCATTTGACAAAGTACAGCATCCCTTCCTGATCAAAACTCTTCAAAGTGTAGGGATAGAGGGCACATACCTCAATATCATCAAAGCCATCTATGAAAAACCCACCGCAAATATCATTCTCAATGGAGAAAAACTGAAAGCTTTTCCGCTAAGGTCAGGAACACGGCAGGGATGTCCATTATCACCACTGCTATTCAACATAGTACTAGAGGTCCTAGCCTCAGCAATCAGACAACAAAAGGAAATTAAAGGCATCCAAATCAGCAAAGAAGAAGTCAAACTATCACTCTTCGCAGATGATATGATACTATATGTGGAAAACCCAAAAGACTCCACTCCAAAACTGCTAGATCTTGTACAGGAATTCAGTAAAGTGTCAGGATATAAAATCAATGCACAGAAATCAGTTGCATTTCTCTACACCAACAGCAAGACAGAAGAAAGAAAAATTAAGGAGTCAGTCCCATTTACAATTGCACCCAAAACCATAAGATACCTAGGAATAAACCTAACCAAAGAGACACAGAATCTATACTCAGAAAACTATAAAGTACTCATGAAAGAAATTGAGGAAGACACAAAGAAATGGAAAAATGTTCCATGCTCCTGGATTGGAAGAATAAATATTGTGAAAATGTCTATGCTACCTAAAGCAATCTACACATTTAATGCAATTCCTATCAAAGTACCATCCATCTTTTTCAAAGAAATGGAACAAATAATGCTAAAATTTATATGGAACCAGAAAAGACCTCCAATAGCCAAAGGGATATTGAAAAAGAAAGCCAACGTTGGTGGCATCACAATTCCGGACTTCAAGCTCTATTACAAAGCTGTCATCATCAAGACAGCATGGTACTGGCACAAAAACAGACACATAGATCAATGGAACAGAATAGAGAGCCCAGAAATAGACCCTCAACTCTATGGTCAACTAATCTTCGACAAAGCAGGAAAGAATGTCCAGTGAAAAAAGACAGCCTCTTCAATAAATGGTGCTGGGAAAATTGGACAGCCCCATGCAGAAAAATGAAATTGGACCATTTCCTTACACCACACACGAAAATAGACTCAAAATGGATGAAGGACCTCAATGTGCGAAAGGAATCCATCAAAATCCTTGAGGAGAACACAGGCAGCAACCTCTTCAACCTCAGCCGCAGCAGCATCTTCCTAGGAACATCGCCAAATGCAAGGGAAGCAAGGGCAAAAATGAACTATTGGGATTTCATCAAGATCAAAAGCTTTTGCACAGCAAAGGAAACAGTCAACAAAACTAAAAGACAACTGACAGAATGGGAGAAGATATTTGCAAACGACATATCAGATAAAGGACTAGTGTCCAGAATCTATAAAGAACTTAGCAAACTCAACACCCAAAGAACAAATAATCCAATCAAGAAATGGGCAGAGGACATGAACAGATATTTCTGCAAAGAAGATATCCAGATGGCCAACAGACACATGAAAAAGTGCTCCATATCACTCGGCATCAGGGAAATACAAATCAAAACCACAATGAGATATCACCTCACACCAGTCAGAATGGCTAAAATCAACAAGTCAGGAAATGACAGATGCTGGCGAGGATGTGGAGAAAGGGGAACCCTCCTACACTGTTGGTGGGAAGGCAAGCTGGTGCAACCTCTCTGGAAAACAGCATGGAGGTTCCTCAAAATGTTGAAAATAGAACTGCCCTATGACCCAGAAATTGCACTACTGGGTATTTACCCTAAAGATACAAATGTAGTGATCCAAAGGGGCGCATGCACCCGAATGTTTATAGCAGCAATGTCCACAATAGCCAAACTATGGAAAGAACCTAGATGTCCATCAACAGATGAATGGATAAAAAAAGATGTGGCATAGATACACAATGGAATACTATGCAGCCATCAAAAGAAATGAAATCTTGCCATTTGCGACCAAATGGATGGAACTAGAGCGTATCATGCTTAGCGAAATAAGTCAAGCAGAGAAAGACAACTATCATATGATCTCCCTGATATGAGGAAGTGGTGATGCAACATGGGGGCTTAAGTGGTTAGGAGAAGAATCAATGAAACAAGATGGGATTGGGAGGTAGACAAACCATAAGTGACTCTTAATCTCACAAAACAAACTGAGGGTTGCTGGGGGAAGGGGGGTTGGGAGAAGAGGGGTGGGGTTATGGACATTGGGGAGGTTATGTGCTTTGGTGAGTGCTGTGAAGTGTGTAAACCTGGTGATTCACAGACCTGTACCCCTGGGATAAAAATATATGTTTATAAAAAATTAAAAAAAAAAAAGAAAAAAAAAAGAACATCATTTGCGATTCATGGGAAAAGGTCAAAATATCAACTTAGATAAGAGTTTGGAAGAAGTTGATTCCAACCTTCAGGGATGATTTTGGGGGGTTCCAGACTGCAGTGGAAGAAGCACTGCAGATGTGGAAATAGGAGAAGAATTAGAATCAGAAATGAAATCTGAAGGTAGGACTGAATTACTGCACTCTTGTTATAAAACTTGAACAGGTGAGGAGTTGCTTCCTATGGATGAGCAAAGAAAGTGGTTTCTTGAAATGGAATCTACTCCTGGTGGGGAGGCAGCAAAGACAGTTGAATTGACAACAAAAAATTTAGAATACTGCATAAACTTAGTTGATAAAGCAGTGCCAGGTTTCAAGAGGATTGACTAATTTGAATGAAGCTCTATGGAGGGTAAAATGCTATCAAATAGCAGCACATAATACAGAGAAATCATTTGCAAAAGGAAGGCCCAGTTAATACAGCAAACTTCATTAATTGCCTTGTTTTAAGAAACTGCTACAGCCACCCCAGGCTTCAGCAACCTTCATCCTGATCTGTGGCCATCAGAACTGTGGCAGGACCCTACACCAGCAAAAAGATTATGATTCACTGAAAGCTCAGATGATAGTTGCCATTTTTTAGCAATAGAGTACTTTCAGTAGAGTACTTTCAACCAAGTATTTTGTGTTTTTTTAGATATAATGTTATTTCAGACTTGATAAACTACAGTGTAAATGTAACTTTTATATGCACTGGGAAACCAAAAAAATTCATTTGACTTGCTTTGTTGCAGTATTTGCTTTACTGCAAATGGTCTGGAAATAAACATGGAATATCTACCTCTGAGGTGTGTCCATAGTTGTTTCAATAAGTGGGTCTGGCCTTGCTCATGATAATGGATGTTTCCCATCTGGCAGACCCATGTTACTGAGTCAGGTCTGGCCTCCCTTCCCCGCTTGAGACTAGGAAGACAGACTGGGAATTTGGGGAAAAGGTGAAGAGTTGGAAGTCTCACTGAAATCTCCCTCCTGGAACCATGTTTTCCAAAGCAAGTTTTACCATAGTGTGGTAGACAAAGTGATGTTTAATAAAAATTGTGCTTTGTTTTCCATTGGGCTCTTTTTTCTTCAAGGTGATTCTCCCAGCAGGGAGTGGAGAGAGGAGAAGCAATAAATATGTCAGATTCAAGCACCAAAACCCCATCTGCAAGACCAAATAGATTTCTGACTTACAATACACGTGATTTGGCAGGAAAATAGGTCGAAAGAACAATTCACCCTGCGTGTTGACTCAAGTGACCCAGGGGGGTCCTCCGAGATAGGCCATAGAGAAGGAAGAAGCAGAGAAAGCTCAGACAGAAAGTAGGATCCATGGGGTTTGAAGTTATGAGTGAAGAACAGCCCTAAGATGGAGAGAACCTGAGTACAGGAAAGGGCTATCATAACCTCTGAAGGATAAGGCATTGAAAAGAAAGCAGCAGCAGAACCACAGGAAAAAGGGTGGCTGCTGTTTCTGGACAGCATTCCCAGTCTGCAGGACTGCCTGCAGCATCTTTTCTGGTTCACAGTATGGCTAGCATGAGAGCTATGCATCCATTCCCATGGCAGAGGCAAAGGGCCATAGTAAGAGCTGAGCAGTAATGGTAGAAGTATGCCAAGAAGGGGAATCTAGAGGTTTGGCTACCACAAGTTGAGGACTCACCAGGCCTTATCTTGTTTTTCAGATATGTTTCAAATGTTAATACAAAATAAAGAAAGGAAAAGCCAAAAGTTGTTTTACGATTCTAGTTTGAATTTTCATGCTTCGGTTTCTACCTCCACCCTATATCACTATCATTAATGAATGGATGCAACATGTGCCAACACAGTGTTGCTCTTTGCTGTAGCAAAAGAGAATAATATGCTAGAGAATCTAGTAGTCCTAGTTTGTACAAGTGCACAGCAAAAGTCTTTTTAAAATCTATACCCAATTCATTTTAGTGTTTATATTAAAACATTATCCATCTCTCAGTTCTTTTTGGAAATCAGAGAGTGAAAGGAATTCTGAAATCAGTGAACAATAGCCATGCTGCCAGACTTAATCTGGTGGCAAACACAATAATCACAATGATAGTAACAATGGCTGTATCTACTAAGAATTGTGTTCAGCTGCTCAAAACAGAGACCAGACCTTGGTGGCTTGAATATTAGGGTTTACTCAAGTCAAAGAAATGTGGAAACTGGTATGGTGCCTCCTTCCTTATCAAAGACCTAGAAGTTATCTTTCTAGTTATCTAAACCATCTTTGTTTCATGGCTTGCATTCTCAAGATCCCAAGATGCTTACTTTAGTTCCGACTGTATGACAACATTCCAGAAAGGAAGAAGGAAGGGGGGAGGGGCACTTGCCAGCTATATATATATCCCATCCCTAAGAAGCTGTTCCAAATCATTTCTCATCCCATCTACTTTATACAGGGGCTGAAATTTCTAGTATATTCATCTTAACCAGAAAGGTCCCCATGGAGACTAAGGTCATCTTTGTTGTTGGCTGTCCAACATCCAATCTCCTTCTTTTGAAGGACATTCCTTTTTGTGTGTCATCTTATCAGGAACAGGCCCCTGCTTCTGACTACAAAACTCAAAGGGACAATACCCTTTTCTCCCTGCCTGCTGGTGAAAGCAGGTACCCACCCAGTCAGTCATGACAATCAGACAGTACTCTAGCTTCAGTCCTGGAGAAACGACACATGAAAAAGGAATCAAGAGAATTGTGTTGACAAAGCAGCACCACCTCGCAGTGGAGTCCAATGGTAGTGGTAAAGTGTCCAGCAGCAAGACTGGAAGGTTCTAGTCAGTGTCCTCTAAAACAGCAGTTGTTGAGCCTACTATTTTGTGGTCCTCCAATGCTCCTTTTTTTCCTGTCTGTTTTACATTCCAGAATCTCTAGTTACTTGGCAGTCTGGGCTCTGTTTGTCTTTTCAATATGCCCCCTTTTGTTTTAGATAGCCAGAGCTGGCTTTAGTTACATTCCAACCACACAATTATGGAGATATATATTATTATTCTAGTCTAGTCTTTGATTACCAGAATTAGAAGCCCACATTACTCATCTGAGGTATAGATGCAAGACCAAAACTCATAGACACGAGACTGTGGAGAAGAAAAGCTGACCTTCTGAGGCCACAGAGATTTTCATCTTTCTTTGTCTTTTTTTTCTCTGCATAAATTATTTTCTCATCTCTGTTTTATTGGTCAACTTTCTTCGATTACTTAGTTTCTGCACGTCTATAACTTTCACTTCCTCTTCAAGGACACTTACATGGAATCTACATGATCTTTCTGCAAATATGATATTATCAAAACACTTCAATTTCAAGCTCCATCTCTCTACTTTTTTTAATATCTTAATTTTATTTTTTTCACATTCCAAGATTCATTGTTTATGCACCATACCCAGTGCTCCATGGAATATGTGCCCTCCTTAAAAATCCTGACAAAGGAAATGATTAGTGACTACAACAGGGACACACCCCAATTAAATCAGCTCTAATAAAAATGGTGCTCATGACCAAGCATATACCTTCAGTGGAGGTGCCCAGATTAGGGGTCTGTGGGAAGAGCAAGTGGCAAAACCTTTTTAACAGGGATGCAATGTAATATAATGTGAAATTATGAGATACAGTGATATGGAGGCCTAGGTATGGCACAATTTTTGGACAGCAGACCTGAGATGCTCAATCTATTATATATCTGAACACCTACCATGTGCAAGGTAAAGGAATCAGAACTGAGATTATATAGATGATAATGTGTGTCTTCCTGCAAGAACTTTACAATACATACACAAACATACATACACACACACAGACACACATGTTAAATGATGAGTTAACATATATCTGGTTAATAACTGAACTTGTATTTTCCACAAAGTGACAGAAGAATTCAGAAGAAGGAAAGGTAACATTGAACTACAGTGATCAAAGAAATCTGTACAAGAAGAGGGATTTTGTTATCGTGAGGGAAGTAAGAGGTAGAGTGATATTATAAGTCAGAATCCCAAATTGATACTAGGAGTGGGATAGGTGGGGGCATCTGAATCAAAGGATGTATATGAAAGGTGCTGAGAGAACAAGGTTTGAAGAATGAGATCCATAAAATAAAGAGCATCCATTTAAAAATGTTTACTTGTTGCAATCATAGTACTAAAGCAACCTGTGGATTTATCAGTGTAAACCAGGGGAAAGGGGGTTGGGGTGCCTGGGTGGCTCAGTGGGTTAAAGCCTCTGCCTGATTATTTAGGGGTGCTTTTCCCATGGGGATGTTTGCTAAACCCTGATGAGGCGACCTAGAAGCTTATAAATGCCTCTGACAGTCTTGCGGGACAAAGATGAGAGACAGACAAACAGAACAGTAGTCTAGAAACTGACACAGGAAAAAGCATAATGAATTGTCTTGGGTTGTTCCTCAGACGTATACAAGCCACCTTAGGGCCAAGCAATTTCAAACCCTAAAATTCAATTAAAGTGATCTCAAACTGTTAGTATTCCCAAGCACCCAGCAAAAACAAATATAAATCTTCTCAGGAAAGAGATGATACCTTGAACCTCAAGTCCTCCAAGCAGCTTTGCAAATACAGTATCTAGCACACATTCAAAAATAACCAGGCACAAGAGGAAATAATAATACATGGCAACACTAGCAAGAAGACCAAGGAATATCAGCAGGGAGCCTGCTTCCTCCTCTCTCTCTCTCTCTGCTTGTCTCTCCACCCTACATGTGATCTCTATCTGTCAAATAAATAAATAAAATCTTAAAAAAAAAAGACCATAAAGGAAAAAATTAGGCCCACATGGGTTCCACATATTAGTTGTTTAATCCTAAAACAATTTTGTTTCCCATGTTCAAGAATATAAAAAAGAAGACTGAAAATACCAGCAAAGAACTAAAAACTGTAACATGGAATTTATGAAAGTAAATACTATAACAATTGAAAGTTAAAGCCGAACAGGTTGGTTAAAAAATGCACTAGCAAAGATAATGGATAGTTAATATATAAAGAAAATTTACAGAAAGGAATAGAAACAAGGATTAAAAAGTAAAAAAGAGAAGGTAAGAGAAATAGAGAAGAAGGTGGTCTTTTTAAAAATTTTTATTTTTTTTATTAACATATAATGTATTAGCCCCAGGGGTACAGGTCTGTGAATCGCCAGGTTTACACATTTCACAGCACTTACCATAGCCCATACCTTCCCCAATGTCCATAATCCAACCACCCTCTCCCTACCCCTCTCTCCCCAGCAACTCTCAGTTTGTTTTGTGAGATTAAGAGTCCCTTATGGTTTGTCTCCCTCCCGATTCCATCTTGTTTTATTTATTCCATTTCTACCCCCCAAGCCCCCTAAATTGCATCTCAACTTCCTCATATCAGGGAGATCATATGATAATTGTCTTTCTCTGATTGACTTATTTTGCTCAGCATAAAACCTTCTAGTTCCATCCACATCGTTGCAAATGGCAAGAGTTCGTTTCTTTTGATGTCTTCATAGTATTCCACGGTATATATATATATATATATATACACCACATCTTACATAAAACCTTATTTAACCTTAATTATTTCCAGAAAGGTCCTATCTCCACGTATAGTCACATTGGGGTTAAGGCTATGACAGATGAATTTTGCTGGGGACTCAGTATGGTTCATGGCATTACATAAACTTTGTAGTTTTATTTTTTTTTTAAGATTTTATTTATTTATTTGACACAGAGAAAGAGAGAGCACAAGTAGGCAGAGCAGTGGATGGGGGAAGGGGAGAAGCAGGGTTCTTGCTGAGCAGAGAGCCTGATGCAGGGCTCAATCCCAGGACCCTGAGATCATGACTGGAGCCGGAAGCAGAGGTTTAACCCACGGAGCCACCCAGGCGCCCCTAAACTTTGTAGTTTTGTATGTACAAAATAGCTTGCTGGGATTTTGACTGGGATTCCAGTGAATCTGTGTAAGTTGATTGTCACAGCTGTTTAGCTTGTCTATATCCTTACTGATTTTATGTTTGTTTGATATATTGACTGAGGGGTGCTAAAGTCTATATATTTTTAAAGATTTTATTTTTCATATATTAGAGAGGGAGTGAGAGAGAGCATAAGAGCAGGGTGGGGGCAGAGGGAGTGGGAGAAGCAGACTCCCTGCTGAGCAGGTAGCACAATGCAGAGCTTGATCCCAGGACCCTGAGATCATGACCTGAGCCAAAGGCAGACGCTTAACTTATTGAGCCACCCAGGTGCCCCCTCTAACAATATTAGTAGATCAGTTTCTCTTTTCAGTTCTGTCAGTTTTTGTTGCATGTGTTTTGCCATTCTTTGTTAGATGGGTACATGTTTAGGACTGGTATGTCTTAGAGAATTTATCCCTTCCCTTTTATCACTATGTAATGCCCCTCTTTGTCCTTGAACACCTTTTTACTCTGAAATCTGCTTTGCCTGACATTGATATAGCTAATCCAGCTTTCTTTTAAACTAGTGTTAGCATGAAATATGCTTTTTTTTTTTTACTTTTATGAGTCTGTTTATTTTTAAAGATTTAATTTATTGGAAAGAGAGAGAGAGCATGTGAGCGTATGAGCTGTGCGGAGGGGGAGAGGGAGAAGCAGACTCCCTGCTGACTAGACAGGAGGTTCCATCCCAGAACCTGGGATCATGACCCAAACAGAAGGCAGATGCTTAACCTACTGAGCCACCCAGGTACCCTGAGTTTTTATGTTTAAAATAGGTTTTGGGGGTGCCTGGGTGGCTCAGTGGGTTAAAGCCTCTGCCTTCGGCTCGGGTCATGGTCCCAGGGTCCTGAGATCGAGCCCCGCATAGGGCTCTTTCCTCAGCAGGGAGCCTGTTTCCCCCTCTCTCTCTGCCTGCCTCTCTGCCTACTTGTGATCTCTCTCTGTCAAATAAATAAATAAATAAAATATTTTTAAAAATTGGGGTTTTTTTTCTAGACAACATATTGTTGGGTCTTCCTTTTTTTTTTAAATTTAATTTGATTTTTTCCGTGTTCCAAGATTCATTGTTTATATACCACACCCAGTGCTCCATGTAATATGTGCCCTTCTTAATACCTACCACCAGGCTCCCTCCACCCTCGTCCCCTCCATAACCCTCAGTTTGTTTCTCAGAGTCCACAGTCTCTCATGGTTCATCTCCCCCTCTGATTTCCCTGAATTCGCTTTTCCTTCCCTTCTCCTAATGTTACTCCTTATGCTCCACAAGTAAATGAAACCATATTATAATTGACTTTCTCTGCTTGACTTAGTTCACTCAGTATAATCTCCTCCAGTCCCATCCATGTTGATACAAAAGTTGGGCATTCATCCTTTCTGATGGCTATGTAATATTCCATTGTATACATGGACCGTATCTTCTTTATCCATTTGTCTGTTGAAGGGCATCTTGGCTCTTTACAGAGTTTGGCAATTGTGGACATAACTGCTATGAGCATGGGGGTACATATGACCCTTCTTTTTACTATATCTATATATTGGTGTACCCAGTAGTGCAGTTGCAGGATCATAGGGTAGTTCTATTTTTGATTTTTTGAGGTATCTCCACACTGTTTTCCAAAGTGGCTGCACCAGCTTGCATTCCCACCAACAGGATAAGAGGGTTCCCCTTTCTACACAACCTCTCCAACATTTGTTGTTTCTTGCCTTGTCAATTTTTGCCATTTTAACTAGTGTAATGTGGTATCTCAATGTGATTTTGATTTGAATGTCCCTGATGGCTAATGATGATCAACATTTTTTCATGGGCCTGTTAGCCATTTTTATATCTTTTTCTTTCTTTTTTTTTTTTTTTTTTTGCTGATTTTGATTTATTGATTTTATTTTCTATTGATTTTATTTTATTTTTTTTATTTTCAGCATAACAGTATTCATTATTTTTTCACCACCCCCAGTGCTCCATGCAATCCATGCCCTCTATAATACCTACCACCTGGTACCCCAACCTGTTGGAGGGGATGTGGAGAAAGGGAACCCTCTTACACTGTTGGTGGGAATGCAAGTTGGTGCAGCCTCTTTGGAGAACAGTGTGGAGATTCCTCAAGAAATTAAAAATAGAACTTCCCTATGACCCTGCCATTGCACTCCTGGGTATTTACCCCAAAGATACAGATGTCGTGAAAAGAAGGGCCATCTGTACCCCAGTGTTTATAGCAGCAATGGCCACAGTTGCCAAACTGTGGTAAGAACCAAGATGCCCTTCAACGGACAAGTGGATAAGGAAGATGTGGTCCATATACACTATGGAGTATTATGCCTCCATCAGAAAGGATGAATACCCAACTTTTGTAGCAACATGGATGGGACCAGAAGAGATTATGCTGAGTGAAATAAGTCAAGCAGAGAGAGTCAATTATCATATGGTTTCACTTATTTGTGGAGCATAACAAATAGCATGGAGGACATGGGGAGTTAGAGAGGAGAAGGGAGTTGGGGAAAATTGGAAGGGGAGGTGAACCATGAGAGACTATGGACTCTGAAAAACCACCTGAGGGGTTTGAAGTGGCAGGGTGGTGGGAGGTTGGGGTACCAGGTGGTTGGTATTATAGAGGGCACAGATTGAATGGAGCACTGGGTGTGGTGCAAAAATAATGAATACTGTTATGCTGAAAATAAATAAAAAATAAATTAAAAAAAAAAACTAAAGGGAAAGCCCAATAACCAAAGCTGGAATAATATGATCAGGAAAACGAATAATGTAGCATTGAGTTATACCCTAAAGTATAAAATATCCATGAGTCCACACTGATAAAAATAAATGGGGGAGAAGAGAAATCCCTAGTGCAGAAGAATCCCAAATAATTATACAAATACATGGGAACTCTCTGCCCTGGAGGAGGTAAAGCATAACTCCCCAATCTGTAAGGCTGCACAGTGACCTTCTTTCCCAAGAGTTTAGTGTGGAAAGGAAGCAAAGAGTGTGATGCAACTTCTTTCCTCAGAAGCAACCTAGCATTACCTCAGTAAGGTAATCAAAGTCAACATCAGCCGTGATCAGTCAAGGTAATAGTATGTACCCTTGCTATGACATGATGAAAATGGTACTTCATCTCTGTGGTCTTCCTCTCAAAAACAAGCCCAATCTAATCATGAGTAAAACACCAGACAAATCCCAACTGAGGAACATTCTACAAAATACCTGTCCTGTCATCAAAAACAACAATTAAAAAAGCCTAAATAACTATTACAGATAAGAAGAGACACAACTAAATAAAATATGGGGTCAGAAATATGAACAGAAAAATTACTTTGCATAAAAACTAAAGAAATCTAAGTAAAGTAGAATTATGGTTAATAATCTATCACTACTAGTTCAATGGTGAAAAATGTATCATAGTATAACACGTTAAGAGGAAAAATTGGGTGTTTAGATATAAAGAACTCTTTGTTACCTGAGCAACTTCTCTGCAAATCTAAATATATCCCAATATAAAAAGTTTATTATTCAAAAACCTGGGCTGTGGTTTTTATTATTTTCCTCATTCTAAGATCAGGAAACTGAGGCTCTGAAAAGTTGAGTGACCCACTCAATGCCACAGGGCTAGCAAGCCGGTCTTTAGAAACCAGGTTCATTGGGCTCCAGATTCTAAGGTTTTCTTTTCCCTTAGGTTACCAAAAGTTTCTTATGTAACCATAACAAAAATAAAAGGGTGCTGGATAGTGCACAAGGGCTTTGAAGGTTACCAAAAAACCCTCAGTCCCTTGTGGATAACATGACACTGTCCTGCCTCTTCTACAACAGGTGACCAGTCCTGCATCTGTGACCCAGCCGTGCTAGAGAGCCCTGAGAAAACACACACACACACACACACACACACACACACACACACACACACCCCTGCCAGAAACCATCTGCATGGCCTCCACCTTGTGCTGTACTGGGGCTGCAAGTCGCCTCTCCAGACTTGGTTGGGTCCAGGGCATCTTTGCCTGGTGGCCCCCTCAGAGACTGGCCACATATACACATGCTGTCTGCCGCCTCCGCCTCCATGAGGTACGGGGGTGCCTGCCTTTATCCCCAGCTGTGCCGGCTCCCTTCTGTCCTCCTCTAGCAGCAGGATGCACACAATAGGCTGTGTTTAAATCTCTGCCCGGGCTGATTGCTCTGTAATTGCATCTTCCTTGGATAGCCTGTCAGAGCTCTTCTAATTAGCAGACTTTTTTTTTTTTTTTCTATAAACTTTAAAAAATGTTCCCTCCCTTGCTGGCTCCCTTTTTGAGGTTTATGCAAGGTGTCTGAATGAAGACATTTCAAGATCTCATGCTGATGTACCATACTCCCCATGTACCTCCCAAGGGTTAACAGTGGGCCTGAAAGCTGGTCTCCTAAACCATTTGTAGAGCCAGCTGTCCCCAGGACCACGCAGACTCGTCTTCAGGGCAGGGGGACACAACAGGTTTGCTTGAGACCAGGATGCCACTGGACTTCCTTCAAAAAGCTGAAGTGGGTTTGCTGGCCCCTTTCACCACCTCCTGAGTTGGCCCTGAGTTCATACTGCCTTCCTTTTCTTGCTGCTGTCTGGAATGCTGACCTTTCCCCACTTTCAGCCTAAAAGACACCCTTCTATTCTTCAAGTCCCAACTCTCGTGTCCCCTTCTCTGAGCAGCCTTCACTACCCTGGCACCTTAAAGCTTCCCACATCATAGGGTTTATTGTAGGAATGTGTGCATAACTCTTGCATCTCCCACAACCACCCAAGATGATCACATAGCAGCCTTCTGTGGGTCATTTTCCATGTGCCTAAGATCAAAACCTTGAGTTTATTCCCAATTAGTTGTGTGTGTGTGTGTTTAGAATGGGGAGGGGTAGAGGACATAACACTACTGGTAGTTGAAAGGGAGGCATTGGAGGCTCCCAGGACTGACTTCTAGTGTTTTCCATTTTCCTCCAGCCTGCTCTGCCTCATTGTGATGTCTCTTATTGATGCCAATATCCCCCAAGGCCACCCATGCTCTGTGAAACCACAGAAGAACCACACTCCTTCTCTGGTCCAGGCTGTTGCCTTCCCCATCAGGCAGGGGCCACATGGAGGCAGGTCAGAGCTGCAGACCAGCACAAGGAAGGCCTGCTCTTCCCTGCAGCAAAGCATGGAGCTGGGGCCCAGAGACAGGAAGTCATGTGCTGGCAGAATGTTGAAGGCTAAAGCTAGGGCCATGTCCATCCAAGAGGACTGGATAGAGACAGGTGATAAGGCCCAGGAGAAAGGGTAAGCAAGGGTGTGGCAGAGGCAGGCAGATTTACCAGGAGACTATAAAGTGTATAAAGGAGAACTTTAGGTTCTCCTCACTTGCACAGGCCTCATCCCACACTCTGCACCTAATTTTGTATTCAGAGTTTTATATTTTTTTGAAGAGAGATCTAAAATTTCATAAACTGCAGGTCCCACAAAACCTGAATCTGTTCCAGGTAGAGAAATTAAGAAAACTGCAGATGCAGAATAGTAGAGGGGCAGATGGACTGCAAACCAAAGCAATGACAGATCTGGAGTGAGGATGCCCACAGCAGGGTATCACGAACCAGTAAAGTCAGGTAAAAAACCTGGAGCAGAAGAGATATACCCAGACATAACTGAAAGCTGCTGGATCAGCTGCCTGGGGCACTGTTATTTCTGTGCTCCAGCAGCTACCCCCAAGTAAGGAAAACATGCATAACTGCTTTTGGTGCTGGCCTCTGAGTCAGGGAGGCAATGAACCCACATGTCACCACTGCAGGAACTGGAAAAAGGCACCCCCTTCCTCTGACACATGCAGCCTCTCACCAATATGCCCCTCAGCAAGTAGAGCTCAATCTGATTTTCGCCCTCTCTTGCTCCCTCTGCTGAGTTCTCTTGTGCAGGAGACAACCTGCAGAACTGTACTAGGCAAAGTCAACATGGTTACAAAGCAGGCTGAGTCAAGCAGGAATGTCCCAGGGATTTCAGCCAATAAACTCTTACAGTTCTTACCCCTCACTAGCAGAGCTCCCTCCTCTAGAACTCTGGCAAAAGTTGATATGAGCTAAGTCACAAAATAATCAGAATAAAGCATGGTGGTGGTGACAGCAGACAGACAGACACCTGTTCAAATCCCAATTCTGCCATTTACTACTTGGTTAGCCTTGGTGAATTCTCTTCCTCATTGAGCATTTGTTTCCTTATCTGTGAAATAAAGTCCACAATGCATTCCTCTGGGAGGTGTGAAGAGGATTACAGATGATAATACTGACATACCTCAAGTATCTGGTCCATTACAAGAGTTCAGCAAATGGTAGCTGCAATTGCCAGATGATGGACAACTAAAATTACCCCGCACCTCCTGCCTGCGATTAGGTCATCATACCTAAACTCTTGCCCCGGGGTGAGTCCCCCAGCCTCATTAGAGCCTCACCCAGATCCCTGGTGGTTTGTTCAGCAGGTGATCCAAAACAGCATAAATGAACTGAGACACCTGCAAAACAAATTCTGGCTAGATGTATGAGCATTTATCTTACATAGACCATTTATTCCTCAATGGCAAGAAATAGTTTTATCTTTGTGCAATGTTGAATTAAAGATCACCCAACAAACTCTCTAATCTCAACTGCCTTCACCTGAGAGGTGGTCTTCATGCACTGCTTCATTCCATCAGGCTCTGTCTCCAGTCAAAAGACAAGTCCCCATGGAAAAGAGGATACTGCTCTAAGAACTAGCAGTCAGGTATATTTTAATGTCAATAAATGTATCAGTTTATTAAAGACCTAGATTCTTTACACAGTACTAGTTTTAATACAGGAAAAAAGCTGAAGAGCTTGGAGATTGGTTCTTAAACATCTAAAAATGTCGGCATTATAAATTTCTGTAGTTTCACCCTACTAAAATTGTCCATGACTATTAGCCCTGTGACAACATTTTTTAATGCTTTCCATATGCCAATGACAGGACTAAGCACTTTTATGCACACAGACACTTTTAGCCCTATACCCACCCTGTGAGATAGATCCTATGATTTTAGAGATGAGAAACTGACCCACAGAGAAAATAAGTACTTGTCCAAGGTCACACAGTTGATAAAGGGCGGAGATGAGATGTGAATCCCGCAATCTAAAGCCAGAGTCCTTGATGACTCCTTCATTCTACCATCTCTTATCACAGGTTCAGAGCTCAAAGCTCCTGGCACAGAGGACTGACCATCCTACAAATCAGGGTGGAAAAACATGTTATACTAATACCCCATAATTTTCATGTCCCTTGGAAACCACAAGAAATAAAATGAAAATTAGCAAGAGGGAAATAACTGTTTTTCCAGATATACAATCATATTATCTATACAGCCAAAGAGAATCAACTGACAAAGGAACCCAAACAATAAGATTGAGATAAGTGTTTACAAAATTAATGTAAAAAAAATCAACTGGTTTTCTAAAAACAACCACCAAACAGAAAATAGAAAGAAGAAAATATATCTCTTAGAATTGTAATCCAAAAGAAAAAATAACTAGGTAAAACTTAAGCAATATGTAACAGATGAAGTAATTACATATAACCATATAATGGAAAATAAAAGATTTAAATAGAAAGATATTCCCTTTTCTTCACTAGGAGGATTCCTTACAAAGATGTCTATCTTCCCTGCATTAAATCTATAAATTTTACATGGTCAATACCAAAAGGAGGGGCCCCTGGGTGGCTCAGTCAGTTAAGTGTCCAACTCTTGGTTTTGGCTCAGAGGGTCATGATCTCAGGGTTGTGAGATGAAGCCTCACCATCTCAGGCTCTGTGCTCAGCACAGAGTCTGCTTGTCCCTCTCCTTTTGCTCCTCCCCCTGCTTGCTCTCTCTCTCTCTCTCAAATGAATAATATTTAAAAGGAAATAATTGGGGGGAGGAGTAGAGGGAGAGTAGGATCCTCAGATGGACTCTAAAATTCTTATCAAAAAAGAAATATAAGAAAAGCCACAATCTGTATGATAAAGAAGAGTATAGGGGAAATACTAGTCCTAGCAGAGATTGGACTATATTATAAAGTTATAGTAATTAAAATATTCTTGCCCTGGCTCATTAACTGATAGCCAAATGAATGGAAATAAATAGAAAAACCTGAAATAGACCCCAAAATTTGGTTTTTATAGAGAAAGATTTTTAATTTGATGGAGAAAATATGTATTATTAGTAAGTGGCTTAGAATGACTGGCTAGGCCATCCAAAAAAGAATGAAACACTTCCTCATTTCTTTATACCAAAAGAAATTCCAGATAAATAAAATATTTAAATGTAAAAACCTAAACAATAAATGTACTAGACATAGGACAGTTTTTTGTTCTTGTTGCTATTGTTTTTTATATAATTTGATGGGAAGGACTTCCTTAAGCATAACATCAAACCCAGAACACATTAAAAAGTGAATAAAGCTGACTACATAAAATTTAAAATGTCTTCAAATAGAATAGAAGGAGGTAGGTAGTAAGTTTCTCAGACAAAAACTAACGGAGTTCATGACAACTAAACCAGCTCTACAAGAAATACTAAAGGGGACTCAGTGGCAAGGAAAGTGACAGTATGAAAAGTAAAAAACACAAAAGCAGTAAAAATAAATATTTCCATGAAAATCAGTCAAGGGATTCAAAACATAAAAGGATGGTAAATAGGATACCATATGCCTAAAACATGTGCAGCAGAGTAAAGAATGGGTTTGAACTTAAGTGAACATCAACTTAATATAGACTGCTATATGAAAATGTTATATACAAGCAGAATGGTAACCACAAATCAAAAACCAGTAACAGATGGGGGCGTCTGGGTGGCTCAGTGGATTAAAGCCTCTGCCTTCGGCTCCGGTCATGATCTCAGGGTCCTGGGATCGAGCCCCACATCAGGCTCTCTGCTCAGCTCTCTCTTCCTCCTCTCTCTCTGCTGCCTCTCTGCCTACTTGTGATCTCTGTCTGTAAAATAAATAAATAAATAAAATCTTAAAAAAAAAAAAAAAACCAGTAACAGAGATGCAAAGAATAAAGAGAAAGGAATCCAAGTATATGACTAAAAAAAAAAAACCCAACAACCATGAAAGAACAAGAAAGGACCAGAGAAAATTCTATAGAAACAACCACAAAACAAGTAACAAAATGGCAATAAATACATATCTGTCAATAATTACTTTGAATGTAAATGGGCCAAATTCACCAACTGGAAGACAAAGGGGGACAGTGGATTAAAAAAACAAGACTCATCTATATACTGCCTACAAGAGACTCATTTCAGACCAAAAGACACCTGCAGATTGAAAGTAAGGGGATAAAGAAACATTTATCATGGAAATGGATGTCAAAAGAAAGCCAGGATAGCAATTCTAGTATCGGACAAAATAGACTTTAAAACAAAGACTATAACAAGAGACTAAAAAAGTCTTATACATAACATTGTTATACATAACAATAAAAGGGACAATCCAACATGAGGATATAACAATTGTAAATACACACCCACCATGGGAGTATCCAAATATATAATAAAACAGTTAATAACAAACACAAAGAAAATAATCAATAGTAACACAGTAACAGTAGGGGATTTCAATGCTCCACTTACATCAATAGACAAATTATCCAAACAAAAAAATCAACAAGGAAACAATGGTTTTGAATGACACACTGGATCAGATGGATTTCACAGACATATTCAGAAGATTCCATTCTAAAGTAGCAGAATACATGCTCTTTTCAAGTGTACATGGAACATTCCTCAGAATAGGTCACCTATTTAGGCCACAAAACAAGTATCAACAAATTCAACAAATTCCAATTCATACCATACATCCTTTCTGACTACAATGCTATGAAACTAGAAATCAACCACAGGAAAATATCTGAAAAGAACACAAGTACAATAGAAAAAAAAAATCCTCAACAAGTTTTTAGCAAACTGAATCCCACAATACATTTTTAAAAAATCATACACCACAATCAAGTGGGATCTATGCCTGGGATTCAAGGATGGTTCAATATTTGCAAATAATCAACATGCTATGAATAAGGGAAAAGATTAAAAACATGTGATCATTTTAATACATGCAGAAAAAGCATTTGGCAAAGTACAACACCCATTCATGTTTAAAACACACACACACACACACACACACACACACACACACAGGGGTGCCTGGGTGGCTCAGTGGGTTAAAGCCTCTGCCTTCGGCTCCGGTCATGATCTCAGGGTCCTGGGATCGAGCCCCACATCAGGCTCTCTGCTCAGCTCTCTCTTCCTCCTCTCTCTCTGCTGCCTCTCTGCCTACTTGTGATCTCTGTCTGTAAAATAAATAAATAAATAAAATCTTAAAAAAAAAAAAAAAACCAGTAACAGAGATGCAAAGAATAAAGAGAAAGGAATCCAAGTATATGACTAAAAAAAAAAAACCCAACAACCATGAAAGAACAAGAAAGGACCAGAGAAAATTCTATAGAAACAACCACAAAACAAGTAACAAAATGGCAATAAATACATATCTGTCAATAATTACTTTGAATGTAAATGGGCCAAATTCACCAACTGGAAGACAAAGGGGGACAGTGGATTAAAAAAACAAGACTCATCTATATACTGCCTACAAGAGACTCATTTCAGACCAAAAGACACCTGCAGATTGAAAGTAAGGGGATAAAGAAACATTTATCATGGAAATGGATGTCAAAAGAAAGCCAGGATAGCAATTCTAGTATCGGACAAAATAGACTTTAAAACAAAGACTATAACAAGAGACTAAAAAAGTCTTATACATAACATTGTTATACATAACAATAAAAGGGACAATCCAACATGAGGATATAACAATTGTAAATACACACCCACCATGGGAGTATCCAAATATATAATAAAACAGTTAATAACAAACACAAAGAAAATAATCAATAGTAACACAGTAACAGTAGGGGATTTCAATGCTCCACTTACATCAATAGACAAATTATCCAAACAAAAAAATCAACAAGGAAACAATGGTTTTGAATGACACACTGGATCAGATGGATTTCACAGACATATTCAGAAGATTCCATTCTAAAGTAGCAGAATACATGCTCTTTTCAAGTGTACATGGAACATTCCTCAGAATAGGTCACCTATTTAGGCCACAAAACAAGTATCAACAAATTCAACAAATTCCAATTCATACCATACATCCTTTCTGACTACAATGCTATGAAACTAGAAATCAACCACAGGAAAATATCTGAAAAGAACACAAGTACAATAGAAAAAAAAAATCCTCAACAAGTTTTTAGCAAACTGAATCCCACAATACATTTTTAAAAAATCATACACCACAATCAAGTGGGATCTATGCCTGGGATTCAAGGATGGTTCAATATTTGCAAATAATCAACATGCTATGAATAAGGGAAAAGATTAAAAACATGTGATCATTTTAATACATGCAGAAAAAGCATTTGGCAAAGTACAACACCCATTCATGTTTAAAACACACACACACACACACACACACACACACACACACAGGGGTGCCTGGGTGGCTCAGTGGGTTAAAGCCTCTGCCTTCGGCTCAGGTCATGATCTCAGGTCCTGGGATCGAGCCCCACATCAGGCTCTCTGCTCAGCGGGAAGTCTGCTTCCTCCTGCCTCTCTGCCTACTTGTGATCTCTGTCAAATAAAAAAAATAAAATCTTAAAAAAAAAAAACAAACACACACACACACAAAACCAACCTCTGCAAAGTAGGTCTAGAGGGAACATACCTCAACATAATAAAGGCCATTTGAAAAAAACCTGAGAAAACATAATACTCAATGGGGAAAAACTGAAAGCGTTTCCCCCAAGATCAGGAATAAGACAAGGATGTCCACTCCTACCACTTTTATCCAACAGAGTACTGGAAGTTCTAGCCATAGCAATCAAACAAGAAAAAGAAATAAAATCCAACCAAACTGGTCAGTAAGAAGTAAAATTCTCACTATTTGCAGATGACATGACACTATATATAGAAAACCCTAGGGGTACCAGGCTGGCAGAGTCAGTATAGCATGCAACTCTTGATCTTGGGATTGTGAACTTGAGTTCCATGGATGCCATGGAGTTTATGTAAAATCAGAAAAAGAAAGAAGAAGGGAAGGGAAAGGAAGGGAAGGGAAGGGAAGGGAAGAAAGAAAGAAAGGGAAGGGAAAGAAAGAAAAAGAAAGAAAGAAACAAACAAACATAGACAAACCCTAAAGACACCAAAAAAACTATTAAAACTAATAAATGAATTCAGTAAAGTTATGAGGTACAAAATCAATGAGCAGAAATCTGTTGCATTCCTATACACTAACAATGAAGCAGCAAAAAATAAAATTAAGAAAACAATCTGATTTACAATTGCACCAAAAACAATAAAATATCTAGGAGTAAACTTAACCAAAGAGATGAAAGACCTGTACTCTGAAAACTATAAAATACTGAAGAAAGAAATTCAAGATAACACAGAGAAATGGAAAGACATTACATGCTCGTGGACTGGAACAATATCGATAAAATATCTATATTACCTAAGTAATCTACACATTTAATGGAATCCCTGTCAAAACATTAATAGCATTTTTCACAGAACTAGAACAATCTTAAAATTTGTATGGAACCACAAAAGATCCCAAATAGCCAAAGCAATCTTAAAAAAAGAAAAACAAAATGCAGGGTATGCAATTCCAGATTTTAAGTTATATTACAAAGTGGTAGTAATTGAAACAGTATGGTGTAGGGGCACTTGGGGATTCAAATCATGATCTCAGAGCCCAAGATCAATTCCCACATCAGACTCCCTGCTCAGCATGGAGCCTGCTTTTCCCTCTGCCCCTGCCCCTGTTCATGCTCACAAACTCACTCTCTCATTCTTTCTCAAATAAATAAAACCTTTAAAAAAAACGTATGGTACTGGCATAAAAACAGACACATAGATCAATGGAATAGAAAATCCAGAAATAAACCCACAATCATAAAGTCAATTAATCTTTGACAAAAGAGAAATGAATATACAATAGGAAAAAGTCTCCTCAACAAATGCTTTTGGGAAAACTGGATAGCCACATAGAGAAGAATGAAACTGAACTACTTTCTTATATCACACACAAAAATATACTCAAAATGGATTAAAGACCTAAATGTGAGATTGGAAACCATAAAAATCCTTAAAGAGAGCATAGGCATTAACCTCTCTGACATCAGCTGTAGCAACATTTTTCTTGATATGTCTCCTGAAGCAAAGGAAACAAAAGCAAAAATAAAATTTTGGGATTACACCAAAATAAAAAGCTTCTGCACATCAAAGGAAATAATTAACAAAACTAAAAGGCAACCTACTGAATGAAAGGAGATATTTGTAAATGACATATCCAATAATGGGTCAGTATTAAAAATCTATACAGAGGGGCACCCGGGTGGCTCAGTGGGTTAAGCCGCTGCCTTTGGCTCGGGTCATGGTCTCAGGTTACTGGGATCAAGCCCCGCATCAGGCTCTATGCTCAGCCTGCTTCCCCCTCTCTCTCTGCCTGCCCCTCTGCCTACTTGTGATCTCTCTGTCAAATAAATAAATAAAATCTTTTTTTAAAAAGTCTATACATAACAGGTACAATTAGATACCCAAAAAACCAATAATCCAGTAAAAAATGGGCAGAAGACATGAATAGCTATAGACACAGACATAAACAACAAACAGATGGCAAACAGATCCATGAAAAGATGTTCAACCTCACTCATCATTAGGGAAATGCAAATCAAAACTACAATGAGATATCACATCTGTCAAAATGGGTAAAATCAAAATACACAGAAAACAAATGCTGGCAAGGATGTGGTGATAAGGAACCTTCTTGCACTGCTGGTAAAAATGCAAATTGGTGTAGCCACTGTGGAAAACAGTACGAAGCTTCCTCAAAGAATTAAAAATAGAACTACCCTATGATCCAAGAATCAAACTACTGGATATTTACCCCCCAAAATACAAAAACACTAAATCAAAGGGTTACATGAACCCCTATGTTTAGTGCAGCACTTTTTACAGTAGTCAAATGATGGAAGAAGCCCAAGTATCCATCAATGGAGGGAAAAAGATGTGATTATATATCTATATCTATACACACACACACACACACCCCAGAATATTATTCAGCCATAAAAAGAATGAAATCTTGCCATGTGCAACATGGATAAAGAGGGTATAATCCTGAGTAAAATCAGTCAGAGAAAGACAAATTACCATATGATCTTACTTATACGTGGAATTTAAGAAACAAAACAAGGAAAGATTTTTAAAAAGAGATTCTTAACTACTTTGAATAAACTGATGGTTACTATAGAAGAGGTGGGTGGGGAATGGAAGAAATAGGGGATAGGAATTAAAGACTACAGTTACAATGAAAAAATAAAAATAAAAATAAAGTCCAAAAAAAAAGACTACTCTAAAAAATATTTTTGCATGTCTCATGACAAAAATACCATAAACTAAATAGAAAAGCAATCAATAAAAATGTATATTCCACCATATACAGAAAGAGTTCTAAATAAATCGATTGGAGACATTTTTTTTAAGATTTTATTTATTTATTTGACAGAGAGAGAGAGATCATAAGTAGGCAGAGTAGCAGGCAGAGCGAGGGGGAAGCAGGCTCCCTGCTGAGCAGAGAGCCCGATGCGGGCTCGATCCCAGAACCCTGGGATCATGACCTGAGCCGGAAGCAGAGGCTTAAGCCACTGAGCCACCCAGGTGCCCCAGTTGGAGACATTTCTTAAAAGCAATAGAAAAAAATTAGTGAAAAATGACATTACAGAAAAAAATGCAACTGGCTTTTTATCATGTGAAAAATACTCAATTTAGAGGAAAAGCAAGATGGCAGATATCATAGATCCCAGGAGTTCAGCTAGGTAGTTATCAAACCATTCTGAACACCTACAAACTCAACAGGAGATCGAAGAGGAGAAGACCAGCAATTCTAGGAACAGAAAATCAACCACTTTCCAGAAGGTAAAATGTGTAGAGAAGTGAATCTGGGGTGACATACAGGAAGAGAGACCACTGGGTGAAGGGCCGCTCTTGGCAAGTTGTAGAGCAGCAGAGCACAAAATCAGAACTTTTAGAAGTCTGCTCCACTGAAGGACATCACTCCAGAGGCTAAGCAGGGGGATGGAGCCCTTGAGGGAACAGTGTGGTCTCAGGACCCATGGGGTCACAAAAAGACCAGGGGTATATGAGTGTGGCAGAGCTCCCAGGTATCAGAGCAGGGAAGCTGGCTGCAGAGACATAGCTGAGGAGGGGGCTCTCAGCTCCGGGTTACCTTAAACAGTGATATGAGGCACACTCAGACCACTGCTCTTCGAGCAGGGACCCTACAAGTGGCAGATCTGGGAGACCCACCTTCTTCCTCCAGGTGGAGCAGCAGTGCAGGAATCTGCTGGATTTGGGGACTTTAAACAGGGCCATGTGCCAGAGTTAGAAACACTTAGTCATAGGCCGGGTGAGCACGAGTGCGGCTGGAGACCAGGGGGATGAGAGGGATTGACTGCTTTTCTCTGAGGGTGCACTGAGGATTGAGGTCCTGAGCTCTTGGCTCCTCCTGGCCAGAGGAGATGGAGGCTGCCATCTTCATTCCCGTCCTCTAGAACAGTATGAAAAGCATTCAAGGAATGCTATCCTCTGGAGAGAACCAGAGGAGATTGAGCAAAATAAGTCAAGCAGAAAGAGCCAATTATCAAATAGTTTCACTTACTTGTGAAGCATTAGGAAAAGTGAATTGGGGGAAATTAGAAGGGAGATGAACCATGAGAGACTGTGGACTCTGAGAAACAAACTCAGGGTTTTGGAGGGGAGAGGGCTGGGGGATTAGGTGAGCCTGGTTAAGGATACTAAGGAGGGTATATATTGCATGGAGCACTGGGTGTGGTGCATAAACAATGAATCTTGGAACACTGAAAAAATAAAATTTTAAACAAAACAAAAAGTGTTCATCATCATTAGCAATCCGGGAAATTCAAATCAAAGTCACATTGAGATACCACTTTATACAGTTAGAATGGCCAAATTAACAGGACAGGAAATAACAAGTATTGGAGAGGATTGGAGAAAGGGGAACCCTCTTACCCTGTTGGTGGGAATACAAGTTGGTGCAGCCACTTTGGAAAATAGTATGGAGATTCCTTAAGAAATTAAAAATAGAGCTTCCCTATGATCCTGCAATTGTGCTACTTTACCCAAAAAATACAGATGTAGTGAAAAGAAGGGTCATCTGTACCCCAATGTTCATAGCAGGAATGGCCACAGTCACCAAACTGTGGAAAGAGCCAAGATGCCCCTCAACAGACAAATGGATAAAGAAGATATGGTTCATATATGCAATGGAATATTATGCCTCCATCAGAAAAGAGGAATACCCAACTTTTCTATCAACATGGATGGGACTGGAGGAGATTATGCTGAGTGAAATAAGACAAGCAGAGAAAGTCAATTATCATACGGTTTCACTTACTTATGGAGCATAAGGAATAACATGGAGGACATTAGAAGAAGGAAAGGAAAAGTGAATTAGGGTAAATCAGAGGGGGAGATGAACCATGAGAGACTGTGGACTCTGAGAAACAAACAGGGGTTTCGAAGGGAGGGGGTTGGGGGGATTGATGAGCCTGGTGGTGGGTATTAAGGAGAACACAATACATTAATAAAAGAAAGAAGAACCATATGATACTCTCAAAAGATGCTGAAAAAACATGTGACAAAGTACAGCATCCTTTCTTGATCAAAACTCTTCAAGGTATAGGGATAGAGGGTACATACCTCAATATCATCAAAGCCATCTATGAAAAACCCACAGCGAACATCATTCTCAGTGGGGAAAAACTAAGAGTTTTTCCCCTTAAGTCAGGAACACAGAAGGCATGTCCACTATCACCACTGTTATTCAACATAGTACTAGAAGTCCTAGCCTCAGCAATCAGACAACAAAAAGAAATTAAATGCATCCAAACCGGCAAAGAAGAGGTCAAACTCCCACTCTTTGCAGATGATATGATACTTTATGTGGAAAACCCATTCCAAATCTGCTAGAACTCATACAGGAATTCAGTAAAGTGTCAGGATATAAAATCAATGTACAGAAATCAGTTGCATTTCTATACACCAACATACGAAAGAAGAAAGAAAAATTAAGGAGTCGATCTCATTTGCAATTGCACCCGAACCCGTAAGATATCCAGGAATAAACGTACCAAAGAGGCAAAGAATCTTACTCAGAAAATTATAAAGTACTCATGAAAGAAACTGAGGAAGACACAAAGAAATGGAAAAATGTTCCATGATCATGGATAGGAAGAACAAGTATTATGAAAATATCTATGCTACCTAAATCAATCTACATATTTAATGCAATCCCTATCAAAATACCATCATTTTTTTTCAAAGAAATGGAACAGATGATTCTAAAATGTATAATGAAACCAGAAAAGACCCCAAATAGCCATAGGAATGCTGAAAAGGAAAACCAAAGTTGATGGCATCACAATTCCAGACTTCAAACTCTATTACAAAGCTGTCATCAAGACAGTTCCCAAAAATCTATAAAGAGCTTATCAAACTCAACATCAAAAGAACAGATAATCCAATCAAGAAATGAGCAGAAGACATGAACAGATATTTCTGCAAAGAATACAACCAGATGGCCAACAGACACATGAAAAAGTGTTCCACATCACTTGGCATCAGGAAAATACAAATCAAAACCACAGTGAGATACAACCTCATACCAGTCAGAATGGCTAAAATAAACAAGTCAGGAAAGGACAGATGCTGGCAAGGATGTGGAGAAAAAGGAATGCAAGCTGGTGCAGCCACTCTCAAAACAGCACGGGGGTTCCTCAAAAAGTTGAAAATAGAGCTATCCTATGACCCAGCAATCGCACTACTGGGTATTTACCCTAAGAAACAAATGTAGTGATCCAAAAGGGCACATGCACCCGAATGTTTACAGCAGCGATGTCCACAATAGCCAAACTTCCTTATCATATATGGTAAAGGTAAATAGAGGTTTATGTAGCTTTGTTAGTTATATAATCTAGGAAAGAACTTAGATGCCCATCAACAGATGAATGGATAAAGAATGGATAAAGAAGATGTGGTATAGGGGGGAGGAATCAAGATGGCGGAGAAGTAGCAAGCTGAGACTACTTCAGCTAGCCGGAGATCAGCTAGATAGCTTATCTAAAGATTGCAAACACCTGAAAATACATCGGCAGATCGAAGAGAAGAAGAACAGCAATTCTGGAAACAGAAAAACAACTACTTTCTGAAAGGTAGGACCAGCGGAGAAGTGAATCCAAAGCGATGGGAAGATAGACCCCGGGGGGAGGGGCCGGTTCCCGGCAAGCGGCGGAGCAACCGTGCACAAAATCAGGACTTTTAAAGGTCTGTTCCGCTGAGGGACATCGTTCCAGAGGCTACCCGGGGCAAAGCCCACACAGGGTCAGTGTGGCCTCAGGTCCCGCAGGGTCACAGAAGGATCGGGGGTGTCTGAGTGTTGCAGAGCTTGCGGGTATTGGAACAGGAAAGCCGGCTACAGAGACAGAGTCGACAGTAAGCTCGCAGCTCGGGGTGACCTTGAACCGGCCGCAGGCTCGGTGAGCTCAGAGCACGGCCGGAGGTCAGGCAGATGGGAGTAACTGGGTGCTGTTCTCTGAGGGCGCACTGAGGAGTGCGGCCCTGGGCTCTCGGCTCCTCCAGGCCGGAGACCAGGAGGCCGCCATTTGTATTCCCGCCCTCCGGAACTCTACAGAAAGCGCTCAGGGAACAAAGGCTCCTGAAAGCAAACCCGAGCGGATTACTCACCCTGGCCCTGGGTACGGGCGGTGTAATTCCGCCTGGGGCAAAGACACTTGAGAATCACTACAACAGGCCCCTCCCCCAGAAGATCAACAAGAAATCCAGCTGAGACCAAGTTCACCTACCAAGGAGTGCGGTTTCAATACCAAGGAGAGCAGCAGAATTCCAGAAGGAGAAAGCCAAGCACGGAACTCATGGCTTTTTCCCTGTGATTTTTTTTAGTCTTGCAGTTAATTTAATTTTTTTCTTTTTCATTTTTTGTTTTTTTTTCTCGCCTTCGGGTAAAATTTTTTTTTTTTAACTGTTACCTTTTTCTTTTTTAACGATTTTTTACTAGTTTATCTAATATATCATTTTTTCTTTTTTATATTTTTCTTAGGTGTTTTCTTTTTTTAAAATTCTTTTTTTTCTTTTTTCTTTTTTTTTTTCTTATTCTTTCTTTCTTCCTTTTTGAACTTCTTTTTGTCCCCTTTCTCCCCCCTCACGATTTTGGATCTCTTCTAATTTGGTTAAAGCATATTTTCCAGGGGTTGTTGCCACCCTTTTAGTATTTTACTTGCCCCTTCATATACTCTTATCTGGACAAAATGACAAGACGGAAAAATTCAACACAAATAAAAGAACAAGAGGCAGTACCGAAGGCTAGGGACCTAATCAATACAGACATTGGTAATATGTCAGATCTAGAGTTCAGAATGACAATTCTCAAGGTTCTAGCCGGGCTCAAAAAAGGCATGGAAGATATGAGAGAAACCCTCTCGAGAGATATAAAAGCCCTTTCTGGAGAAATAAAAGAACTAAAATCTAACCAAGTTGAAATCAAAAAAGCTATTAATGAGGTGCAATCAAAAATGGAGGCTCTCACTGCTAGGATAAATGAGGCAGAAGAAAGAATTAGTGATATAGAAGACCAAATGACAGAGAATAAAGAAGCTGAGCAAAAGAGGGACAAACAGCTACTGGACCACGAGGGGAGAATTCGAAAGATAAGTGACACCATAAGACAAAACAACATTAGAATAATTGGGATTCCAGAAGAAGAAGAAAGAGAGAGGGGAGCAGAAGGTATACTGGAGAGAATTATTGGGGAGAATTTCCCCAAAATGGCAAAGGGAACGAGCATCAAAATTCAGGAGGTTCAGAGAATGCCCCTCAAAATCAATAAGAATAGGCCCACACCCCGTCACCTAATAGTAACATTTACAAGTCTCAGTGACAAAGAGAAAATCCTGAAAGCAGCCCGGGAAAAGAAGTCTATAACATACAATGGTAAAAATATTAGATTGGCAGCTGACTTATCCACAGAGACCTGGCAGGCCAGAAAGAGCTGGCATGATATTTTCAGAGCACTAAAGGAGAAAAACATGCAGCCAAGAATACTATATCCAGCTAGGCTATCATTGAAAATAGAAGGAGAGATTAAAAGCTTCCAGGACAAACAAAAACTGAAAGAATTTGCAAACACCAAACCAGCTCTACAGGAAATCTTGAAAGGGGTCCTCTAAACAAAGAGAGAGCCTACAAGTGGTAGATTAGAAAGGAACAGAGACCATATACAGTAACAGTCACCTTACAGGCAATACAATGGCACTAAATTCATATCTCTCAATAGTTACCCTGAATGTTAATGGGCTAAATGCCCCTGTCAAAAGACACAGGCTATCAGAATGGATAAAAAAACAAAACCCATCTATATGTTGCCTCCAAGAAACTCATTTTAAGCCCGAAGACACCTCCAGATTTAAAGTGAGGGGGTGGAAAAGAATTTACCATGCTAATGGACATCAGAAGAAAGCAGGAGTGGCAATCCTTATATCAGATCAATTAGATTTTAAGCCAAAAACTATAATAAGAGATGAGGAAGGACACTATATCATACTCAAAGGGTGTGTCCAACAAGAAGATTTAACAATTTTAAATATCTATGCCCCCAACGTGGGAGCAGCCAACTATATAAACCAATTAATAACAAAATCAAAGAAACACATCAACAATAATACAATAATAGTAGGGGACTTTAACACTCCCCTCACTGAAATGGACAGATCATCCAAGCAAAAGATCAGCAAGGAAATAAAGGCCTTAAACGACACACTGGACCAGATGGACATCACAGATATATTCAGAACATTTCATCCCAAAGCAACAGAATACACATTCTTCTCTAGTGCACATGGAACATTCTCCAGAATAGATCACATCCTCGGTCCTAAATCAGGACTCAACTGGTATCAAAAGATTGGGATCATTCCCTGCATATTTTCAGACCACAATGCTCTAAAGCTAGAACTCAACCACAAAAGGAAGTTTGGAAAGAACCCAAATACATGGAGACTAAACAGCATCCTTCTAAAGAATGAATGGGTCAACCGGGAAATTAAAGAAGAATTGAAAAAAATCATGGAAACAAATGATAATGAAAATACAACGGTTCAAAATCTGTGGGACACAACAAAGGCAGTCCTGAGAAGAAAATATATAGCGGTACAAGCCTTTCTCAAGAAACAAGAAAGGTCTCAGGTACACAACCAAACCCTACACCTAAAGGAGTTGGAGAAAGAACAAGAAAGAAACCCTAAACCCAGCAGGAGAAGAGAAATCATAAAGATCAGAGCAGAAATCAATGAAATAGAAACCAAAAAAACAATAGAACAAATCAACGAAACTAGGAGCTGGTTCTTTGAAAGAACTAATAAAATTGATAAACCCCTGGCCCGACTTATCAAAAAGAAAAGAGAAAGGACCCAAATAAATAAAATCATGAATGAAAGAGGAGTGATCACAACTAACACCAAAGAAATACAAACTATTATAAAAACATACTATGAGCAACTCTACGCCAACAAATTTGACAATCTGGAAGAAATGGATGCATTCCTAGAAACATATAAAATACCACAACTGAACCAGGAAGAAATAGAAAGCCTGAACAGACCCATAACCAGTAAGGAGATTGAAACAGTCATTAAAAATCTCAAAACAAACAAAAGCCCAGGGCCAGATGGCTTCCCGGGGGAATTCTACCAAACATTTAAAGAAGAACTAATTCCTATTCTCCTGAAACTGTTCCAAAAAATAGAAATGGAAGGAAAACTTCCAAACTCCTTTTATGAGGCTAGCATCACCTTGATCCCAAAACCAAACAAGGATCCCACCAAAAAAGAGAGCTATAGACCAATATCCTTGATGAACACAGATGCGAAAATACTCAACAAAATACTAGCCAATAGGATTCAACAGTACATTAAAAAGATCATTCACCATGACCAAGTGGGATTTATTCCAGGGCTGCAAGGTTGGTTCAACATCCGCAAATCAGTCAGGGTGATACAACATATCAATAAAAGAAAGACCCAGAACCATTTGATACTCTCAATAGATGCTGAAAAAGCATTTGACAAAGTACAGCATCCCTTCCTGATCAAAACTCTTCAAAGTGTAGGGATAGAGGGCACATACCTCAATATCATCAAAGCCATCTATGAAAAACCCACCGCAAATATCATTCTCAATGGAGAAAAACTGAAAGCTTTTCCGCTAAGGTCAGGAACACGGCAGGGATGTCCATTATCACCACTGCTATTCAACATAGTACTAGAGGTCCTAGCCTCAGCAATCAGACAACAAAAGGAAATTAAAGGCATCCAAATCGGCAAAGAAGAAGTCAAATTATCACTCTTCGCAGATGATATGATACTATATGTGGAAAACCCAAAAGACTCCACTCCAAAACTGCTAGAACTTATACAGGAATTCAGTAAAGTGTCAGGATATAAAATCAATGCACAGAAATCAGTTGCATTTCTCTACACCAACAGCAAGACAGAAGAAAGAGAAATTAAGGAGTCAGTCCCATTTACAATTGCACCCAAAACCATAAGATACCTAGGAATAAACCTAACCAAAGAGGCATAGAATCTATACTCAGATAACTATAAAGTACTCATGAAAGAAATTGAGGAAGACACAAAGAAATGGAAAAATGTTCCATGCTCCTGGATTGGAAGAATAAATATTGTGAAAATGTCTATGCTACCTAAAGCAATCTACACATTTAATGCAATTCCTATCAAAGTACCATCCATCTTTTTCAAAGAAATGGAACAAATAATGCTAAAATTTATATGGAACCAGAAAAGACCTCGAATAGCCAAAGGGATATTGAAAAAGAAAGCCAACGTTGGTGGCATCACAATTCCAGACTTCAAGCTCTATTACAAAGCTGTCATCATCAAGACAGCATGGTACTGGCACAAAAACAGACACATAGATCAATGGAACAGAATAGAGAGCCCAGAAATAGACCCTCAACTCTATGGTCAACTCATCTTCGACAAAGCAGGAAAGAATGTCCAATGGAAAAAAGACAGCCTCTTCAATAAATGGTGCTGGGAAAATTGGACAGCCACATGCAGAAAAATGAAATTGGACCATTTCCTTATACCACACACAAAAATAGACTCAAAATGGATGAAGGACCTCAATGTGCGAAAGGAATCCATCAAAATCCTTGAGGAGAACACAGGCAGAAACCTCTTCAACCTCAGCTGCAGCAACATCTTCCTAGGAACAACGCCAAAGGCAAGGGAAGCAAGGGCAAAAATGAACTATTGGGATTTCATCAAGATCAAAAGCTTTTGCACAGCAAAGGAAACAGTTAACAAAATCAAAAGACAACTGACAGAATGGGAGAAGATATTTGCAAACGACATATCAGATAAAGGACTAGTGTCCAGAATCTATAAAGAACTTAGCAAACTCAACACCCAAAGAACAAATAATCCAATCAAGAAATGGGCAGAGGACATGAACAGACATTTCTGCAAAGAAGACATCCAGATGGCCAATAGACACATGAAAAAGTGCTCCATATCACTCGGCATCAGGGAAATACAAATCAAAACCACAATGAGATATCACCTCACACCAGTCAGAATGGCTAAAATCAACAAGTCAGGAAATGACAGATGCTGGCGAGGATGCGGAGAAAGGGGAACCTTTTGCAAGCTGGTGCAACCTCTCTGGAAAACAGCATGGAGGTTCCTCAAAATGTTGAAAATAGAACTGCCCTATGACCCAGCAATTGCACTATTGGGTATTTACCCTAAAGATACAACCTAGTGATCCAAAGGGGCACGTGCACCCGAATGTTTATAGCAGCAATGTCCACAATAGCCAAACTATGGAAAGAACCTAGATGTCCATCAACAGATGAATGGATCAAGAAGATGTGGTACATATACACAATGGAATACTATGCAGCCATCAAAAGAAATGAAATCTTGCCATTCGCGACAACATGGATGGAACTAGAGCGTATCATGCTTAGCGAAATAAGTCAAGCAGCGAAAGACAACTATCATATGATCTCCCTGATATGAGGAAGTGGTGATGCAACATGGGGGCTTAAGTGGTTAGGAGAAGAATCAATGAAACAAGATGGGATTGGGAGGGAGACAAACCATAAGTGACTCTTAATCTCACAAAACAAACTGAGGGTTGCTGGGGGGAGGGGGTTTGGGAGAAGGGGGTGGGATTATGGACATTGGGGAGGGTATGTGCTTTGGTGAGTGCTGTGAAGTGTGTAAACCTGGTGATTCACAGACCTGTACCCCTGGGGATAAAAATATATGTTTATAAAAAATAAAAAATTAAAAGTAAAAAAAAAAAAGATGTGGTATATAATATATTATATATACATATGCATACATATTATATATTTATATATATTATATATATATATATATAATGGAATACTACGGAGCCATCAAAAGAAATGAAATCTTGCCATTTGCAGTGATGTGGATGGAACTAGAGGATATCATGCTAAGTGAAATAAGTCAATCAGAGAAAGACAATTGTGATCTCTCTGATATGAGGAATTTGAGAGGCAGGGTGGGAGGTCATGACGGGTAGAGAGGGGAAAAAATCAAACAAGATGGGATTGGGAGGGAGACAGACCATAAGAGACTCCTAATCTCATGAAACAACCTGAGGGTTGCTGGAGGGTGGAGGGGTAGACTGAGTTATGGACACTGGGGAGGGTATGTGCTATGGTGAGTGTTGTGAAATTTGTAAGCCTGATGATTCACAGACCTGTACCCCTGTGGCAAAGAATTCATTATATGTTAATTTAAAAGAGATACTCAATTTTATTCCTATTTTAAAAAGCAAATTTAGATCATAAGATCTAATATTTCACCTATTAGATTGGCATAAAAGCATTAAGTTTGATAATCCACTGATTGGATAAATAGGCACTCTACTGCATTGTTTTTGGGCATTCCAAACAGTACAACATCTTTGGAGTGAAATTTGGCAGTATCTATCAAAATTTAAATTCCACTTCTAAAAATACATCTGCTAGATAGCATACCTAAGGATGTTCACTGCAGTACTATTTATTTTAACAACAACAACAAAAAAGAATCTAAATGCACATAAATGGGAAACTGTAAATTCTAGTATGTCCATACAGTGGAATATAATGTAGTCATTAAGAAGAATAGGCAAACCTAAAAGTAGTATAGTAAAATCTCCCAAAAAGTTAAGTGCAAAAGGAAGAATGCAGAAGTTTGTATAATATTCTATAGTTTGTGTTTTTTAAAAATTGGAGTATATAAATCTATACATTAGAGATCAGTGTTTTCCAAATTCGGTGGCAACCATTGGTAGGTTGCAAAAATCATCTTAGTGGATTGCAACCAATATTCTCTAATGTTTGCATTTTTATTTTGGGATTCTTCCAGGTTTTATTTAAATATTGATGAAGTCACTTGGTAACACCTTTATGTTTTTCCTTATATATGGTAAAGGTAAATAGTGTTTGTTAGTTATATAATTGCTTAATGGGTTGTAATAGGGAGTGTATTTCCTACTTTGGGATAGAGATATAAAAATGTTTGAAAAACACCAGCACCAACTACCTCTGGAAACACAGCAAATTGATAAATGACCTTTGGAGATTGACACTGCAGATGGTGGGGTCAGAAGTCCAAAGGAGAATGATGTTGCCCACATATCTCTGTACTCTTTATTTTATCTATCCAATTTTTTAAAAAAGGAAAGATGAGAGAAAAGCAAAAAGCAAAAAAAAAGTTTGTAAATTACCTTTTTTTGTAGTATAGAGAGTGCTTAGGAATACTTCTACTGAGTGCATGCCAGGAAAAATGCAGAATTTCTGGACTGATTTTACCCTACCTTCTGACCTACAGTTTTTCCCCTGATTGTAGGGATGTCTTCATGTTATCAATATGTATATTTCTTTCAGAATTACACCAACATTGATGTACTTCTTTCTGGGGGCAGGGGAGGGAAATATTTTCAGTTTTGAACTCTACTTAGTTTAAGTTCTCAGTCATTATTAAACCAATACCATTTTCCCATATCTATTTCCCTTTTAACAAAATTAATTTTTATCAGAATTATTTTCCATATAATTTTGTTTGTTTGAGAGAGAGAGAGAGAGCCTGTGTAGGGGAGCAGGGGAGCTAGGTTGGGCAGAAGGAGAGGGAGAAGCAGACTTCCTGCTGAGCAGGGAGCCCAATATGGGACTTGATCCCAGGACCCTGCCATCATGACCTGAGCTGAAGGCAGACACTTAACCAACAGAGCCACCCAGGCTTCCCTCCATATAACTTTTTAAACAAATATCGTATTCACTGATCAAGTTTTGTCTGTAGCAAATAAGGATTATTTATTATTTCTGCCATGCGGAAGTTTCCTTTGCCACCATTTTGAGCAAGCTAGTTTTTTAAAATCCAATTTTGTATATCGAAATTTTACCATGTGGATCTCTACCAATAAACCAGGGGTAGTTTTAGTTGCTGTCAGCTTTATTTGGTATCGATCATTTCAGCTGCAGATATTCATTATGATCTGGCTTGAATGTTTTATGGCTAATCCATGAGAAAATTAAAAAAGTTCTTCCTAAACCATCCCTGCTCACTCTGTGGTCCAAGAGCAGTCTGTTAGATTTTTAAGCCAATTCTTTGGTGTCCTTCTGAGCACTTCGAAAGATGTATACCATTTCTCCAATCCACCGAAAAAGCCAAGAACAAACTGCTCATCACACAGTGGTATTGAAAGCCCTCAGTTTGATTTCTGGTGTCAAAACACATTATGTGACACCTGATAATGTACCATTACTATGGGTTTAAAGTAGTAGAGTCATAATATCCTAAGTAAGCACTATGTTCGTGGCTTGGGTTGTAAATATCAGAAGACCAACTCCTTCCCTGAAAAAAAAAAAAAGTCCTATGGGAAACCCAGATACTCCAAAATATAATAGGTAAACACTAATGCAAACAACATAAAGGAATTCTGTGTGATTTGTCTGAAGAACAGGAATAAATAGGTCTAAAGAACAGGAAAGAACAGTGAGTTGTTAGAGCTTGTAGCAGAGATCCATCCCTCCAGGAACTTTGCTCTAATATCACCAGGTGTGGGGGCTGGGGGCAAGTGAAAGTGGAATGAAGAATGTAAATCCAGGATGGAAGGAGTCTTATGTTGACAATTAAAGTTATGTTTCCCTCTATTTCCTCTCTGGCCCACCTCTCCCTCCCTCCCTCCTTCTCTCTCTCTCTCTCTCCCCCTTTCTCCCCTGAGAAACCAGATCTGAGAACCAGAGCTCTTAAGAGATTGTACACCTGATTTTCCTTACTGTCTCCTTCTATGACCTATGCCCCATCAAGGCCTTAGAGCAGAACTCTAGAACACCAAGTAACAGAGGCTCAGGGACCTCCTCAGAGGAGACTGGTGATCTGCCCTGCATCAGGGCTGCAATGTACATGAACATCTAACTTAAATTCCATGTTGTTCTTCCTTCAGGGCAGCTTGGATTGGCTTGACTTTTAAAACAATCTTTTATCATGAATTTATGGCCTTGGCAAATATTAATGCTAATCACAGCATTAATTCCAGGGTTTATTTAAATGTATAGTTTGGGGACTTGGCCAAAATGTACTTTTGTCTGCAAAGTTACCGTGTTAATTTTCTTCATTGGACAGAATGTTTGACAAGACAGTGTAATTATTTTAGCAGCCCACTCAGAAACAGACTGAAATGCCTACGGTTGAGGCTCACAGATTTGCCAGTCAGTCCTCTGGTTTTCCTCCTCAGAACTTCCTTTGCTGCTTGTGGCTAATTATCCATACAAATTAGGAAGCACAGTGGCCTAGATGAGGAGAACTAACAGTGAGCCTCTCCACCCATTCATCCTCTTGGGCCTGCTTGAAGGCCTCACTCCTTAGCAGTGAAGAGGCTACAGGGACAGAGGGAAACCACAGCTCAGTCCTCGGTGGTCACAGACCTGGCAATCCCCCCCAACTGCAACAGGCCACACCTGAAGAAGGCAGGCTGAGGAGGTGAACAACACTCTGCAAGGAGCTGATTGCAGGCAGGAATTAATGCTTTGGAACATAGTATTATTGGATTGATCTTAAATAGATGTTTCACTTCTCTTTAGTAATGAACTGTGGGCTCTGAAGGGAGCCAAAAGAAATCAAAAGAAGCAATAACAAAAAAAAAAAAAAAAAAAAGAAAGAAAGAAAGAAAAGAAAAGACCCAACCCCAAAAGTCTTCCCAGTTATTGCTCTAAAAGGATCTTTAAAATTCAGTTTCGAATTGCTGGGTTTCTGACAGTGCAATTGTGATAAACTGATGAATGTCTATTTGTACCAAAACATAAAACATATGGATGGTTATTTAGAGGACAAATGCTTTTGACAGATATCTAATTTCATTCCACTGATAGGATGTATTTTGTCAGACTCTTTATTTCATTTGAGACACAATCGCTTTTGGTTTCCAGTTCTTTGCCATGGTAGAAATGCATTTGTCAGGCCCTCCAAACCCAAGATGGGTTTAAAATACTGCCATCACAGCTCTGTTTAAAACCAAGGAAAACTATAAGCATCTCCTATTACCCACTCATACAAGAAATATTACCAAGTAAATACTTTTATATACAAAATTGGGTAGCAGTGAGAATTATTCAAGTCTTCAGTATAGACTGTTGGGAATTTCCAGCCACCCATGATATATTGAATTCTTGAATTACTTATAAGCATAAAAGGAAAGGAGGTTAATTCCCTCAAGGCTTAACTAACAGGCAGAAGAAGGAGGCTCAAGACTGTACTGGAAAAGATATATATTCTTCACATTTCAGCTCAAGAGTTACATCCTCTAGGAAGCACTTTCTGACTCATCCAGACAGACTTAAGCTTTCCTCTATATGCTCTCATTCTATCTATCCATTAGACTCTTATCACTCTACATTTTAATTTTTCTAGTAGAGAACTTGACTTTTCATTTTTGTATCCTTAGTGTCTAGAAGAAAACCTAGTAAATAGTAGAAATTCAGTAAGTATTTGTTGAATGAAAAACAAATTATTATCTCTATTACAACATTTATCACTTGAAATTATCACTAATTAACCTGCCATTTTCTTCCAAAAGATCATGAGTTAAGGACTATTTCATTCATAGCCATTTCCTGTATGAACACAGCAGCATACAGCAAATAATAAATATCTTGACAGGATGGATGGACCGACAGACAGATGGACAAATGGATGAAAGGATGGACAGATAACTATCTGAAGCTTCTGGGTATTTCTAAAAAGTCATCAGCTACATAAACATCAAGAGCATTCCCTCCCCTCAGCCCCTAGTCATTGTATTTCAAACTTTGAAATTCATTTTTCCAAGGATAGGTAACATCCATTTTTAAAATGTGTTTCCACAGCAACTTCTTTCAAGACACATCTCAGAAGGCAAGGGAAACAAAAACAAAAATGAACTTTTAGGACTTAATCAAGATAAAAAGTCTTCTGTACAGCAAAGGAAACAATCAACAAGACAAACAGGCAACCCATGGAATGGGAGAAGATACTTGCAAATGACACTACAGATAAAGGGCTGGTATCCAAGATCTATAAAGAACTTCTCAAACTCAACACCCCCCAAAAAAACCCAAAGAATCAAGTCAAAAAATGGGCAGAAGACATGAACAGACACTTCTCCAAAGAAGACATAAAAATGGCTAGCAGGCCCATGAAAAAATGTTCTTCATCATTAGCCATCAGGGAAATTCAAATCAAAACCACATTGAGATACCACCTTACACAAGTTAGAATGGAAAAATTTGACAAAGCAAGAAACAACAAATGTTGGAGGGGTTGTAGAGAAATAGGAACCTTCTTACACTATTGGTGGGAATGCCAGTTGGTACAGCTAGTTTGGAAAAGTGTGGAGGTTGCTCAAAAAATTAAAAACAGAGCTACCTTGTGACCCAGCAATTGCACTACAGTGTATTTGCCACAAAGATACAGATGTAGTGAAAAGAAGGGCCACGTGCACCTCAATGTTCATAGCAGCAATGTCCACAATCACCAAACTGTGGAAGGGGCCGAGATGCCCTTCAACAGACAAATGGATAAAGAAGATGTGGTCCATATATACAATGGAGTATTTACTCGGCCCAACTTTTGCAGAAAGGATGAATGAATACCCAACTTTTGCATCAACATGGATGGAACTGGAAGAGATTATGTTAAGTGAAATAAGTCAAGCAGAGACAATTCTCATAGTGTTTCACTTATATGTGAAACATAATAGCATAGAGGATATTAGAAGAAGGAAGGGAAAAATGAAGGGGGAGAATCAGAGGGAAAGATGAACCATGAGAGACTATGGACTCTGGGAAACAAACTGAGGGTTTCAGGGGGTAGGTCGGTAGGGGATGGGTGAGCCTGGTGATGGGTATTAAGGAGGGCACATACTGCATGGAGCACTGGGTATTATATGTAACAGTGAATCATAGAACACTACATCATCAAAAACTAATGATGTACTGTATGATGGGTAACAGAATATAAATAAATAGATAGATAGTGTTTCCTGACTACTTCAAGAACTGGGGAGCCCTTAAAAGAAATCTAGGGAGGGGAGCCTGGATGGCTCAGTTGGCTGACTGCCTGACTCTTAATCTCAGCTCAGGTCTTCAACTCAGGGTTGTGAATTCAAGCTGCACATTGGGCTCCACACTGGGTGTGGGTCCTACTTTAAGAAAAAAAAATCTAGAGAAGATAGCTTGCATGTCTTTAATTAAATCCTATTAGATGTCCCATTCTTCCATATTAGTAAAAACCTTCAAATTTTAGCTTTTACAAGATGCCTAGAGTAACATTTTCCAGCCTCAGGAGTGATCATATGACTAAATTATGTGAATGGGATTTAAGTGTAAAGGTCATATGGAACTTATGGAAAATATTGTTCAAGGAAAGGGACAGGACCTCCTTCCCTTCTACTAGAATACAGATAAGATGGCTAAGTCTCAGGGAGACATAGTGAACCAAGAGTTGAAAGTCACATCCTGAGGATATGGAAGCAGCAAGCTGTTAGCCTAAGTACCTGACAATTTTGTGGGCTGCCCAGTGAGCCCTGAACTCTCTCTTTAACACGAAAGAAATTTTGGGTTTTCTGTCATTGTAGCTTAACTAGTCATAATGAATATAGATACCCAACCAGACACAACGTGAGAAATACCAAGAATCTTCTTCCAAATTGAACTGGATTAGATTGAAATGAACTGAACTGACAGTAGGTACACTATACCATGTCCTTCTAAGTAAGAGAAACTTTGCAGGAAACTCAAGGTAAGAGATATTTGTACTTGACAGCACATCCCTGAAAGCAGCTGATCTCATACCCCTTTCTGCTCTGCTCTGGGCATGTTTCCCACTGAAGCTCATTTTATTCTTCATGTGAAAGAAGAAAAATTGCTGTTAAAAGATTCCCTTAGCATCCGTCAGACATAGTCCCAGTCTGGAACTGTGGGTCAGCCAACAACCTCCCTAACCAGGAACTCCACCAAGAAGAGAGGTCTAACTTGGGGTTGAAAGTCCCCAGTCCCAGCCAATAACTATGACACATCTTGATTCAAATAGGCCAGAGCTCAATTTCCATCTCCATTTAGAATACTCTGACTGTGGTCATTTTTCTGGTAATGTCCGGGAATTTCATGGCTTTTTAAGCAAGATGAGGTTGAATGGCTGGATTTACTGTGGGTGAAATGCTGGCAGAAGAAACTTCAATTTAGCAACAGTTATCATGGACTACAAATCGAGGACTCTTCGGAAGAGTGATGCCACTGAAAACAGTTATTACTCAATGTTAATAAAAAAAATTATGGATCTAATAAAAGTTAATGGGGAAGTATCATGTGCCATAAAAACTGCAGTCAAAGCAAAGAATGCTGGGTTGGGGGTGAAGATTCCACTATAATTCTTGTACTGTCTGAGAGCCAGAATTGACCATGTCTATAATACTTCTAAAGTGCAAATGGTTACACAAATCAAATTAAACTGTGGATTGCTTAGTAATAGGATCATCTCCTTTTGTAAAAATAGAAAGGAGCAAATGAGAAATAACCCAGCAAACCTAATTCATTAACTGTAAGCAAGATCCTGGCTCATAACTGGCTACTTTTCTAAGTATCAGTAAACTTCTTTCTCAGAAACTTTATATGGTTTCCCATCTAGGTAGAGAGCTTGGTTCCTTCAAAGGGCACCTTTTTTCTTGTGTCTAAGCAGAGTGGTTGTGGTTCTTTGGAATTTAAGCTTCCTACAGCACCCATGATTCCTACTGAGATACATGAAATCAAAGGAATAAAAAACCTCTCTCCACTCCTTCTGCTGCCACCCTAGCCAGGCCACCATCATTTTCTACTCTAGCCTCCTAACTTACGTCCCTGCTTCCATTTGGGCTTTCTTCTTTCTCCACCTATTCAGATCCCTTTCCCACATGGCAGTGAGAGTGATCTTTTCATTTTACAAATAAGATTTTATTACTCTTCTATCTAAAAATCTTTCCAAGACTTCCCTTGGCTCTTAGGATAAAAAACAAAATCCTTTCAAGGTTCAAAAGGCTTTTCACAATTTGGATCCAATCCATTTCTCAATCTCATGAGTCACTTGCCCCCAAAGCCAGCCATCTAGATGGGAGTGCACCCACTCCTGCGCTCTCACTTCTCAGAGTTTGTAGCTACTGCTCCCACTTCATCCACTCTCTGCTGAAATCATCTGGACTCATCTTTAATTCCATTTCCTCAGAAAGTAGTTCTCCTGCCCCCAAGATTAGGTTAGCTTCTGTTGATCCATGTTCATAAGGCACTCTATACTTTTCTCTTTTGTAAAATTTAGTATACTTTTAATTATCTACACAATGCCAGTCTTCCCCAGTAGATTTTAAGCCTCTTAATGGTAGGTTCTGTGCCTGTCTTGTTTCCCATCTTCCCCCAGCACCTAGTATAGTGAGTGATAATCTCAAACACTCAAATCCTTGTTAGATGCCTAAATGAATACATGAATGACTATATACAAAACCAGAAACATTTCTGTTTCTAATGCCACTGCTAATGCCACTGATTACAACATGCAATGACTCTTTTAACCCTTTATAAAATGGAGATTAAAACACAGGTCCTACACAAGATGTTTAAAATCCAAACTGGCAAAGTGCCACACACTTGGAAGGAAGAAAACTACAGAGACAGGCAATGTGTACAATTCCTCTTAGAAACAAAAATAGGGGAGCCTTTTCAGTAACCCTGAGATGCCTCCAAAGGTGAGAAGTGAATCTTGCCAGGAAGCCCCTTTCAAATCTTCTAAAAAGAGTCCTCAGGAGTGCCATTAGCTGGAAAAATCATCATTTTGAAACCATCAGAATAAAGATTAGTTCACTTAAGAATTATCAATAAAATGCTAAATCTCTGGGGAAATCCTGATACTTGCATGGACTTAAAATTCTTCCCCACAACATGCAAAAGAATGAAACTGGACCACTGTATCTTACACCATCCATACAAATTAATTCAGAATGGATTAAAGACCTGAATATAATACCAGAAACCATAAAATTCCTAGGAGGAAACATAGGTGGTAATCTCCTTGACATGGCTCTCAGCAATATGTTTTTGAGCTGACTCTAAACACAAAGGCAATAAAAATAAAATAAACAAAAGAAACTACGTTAAACTAAAAAGCTTCTGTGCAATGAAGGAAACCATCAACATAATAAAAAAACAACCTACTGAATGGAAAGATATTTGCAAATCATTTATCTGGTAGAGGGTTAATATCCAAGATACACAGAGAACTTATACATCCCAATAAGAAAATAATATGATTTTTAAATGGGCAGAAGATCTGAATAGACATCTTTCTGAAGACATACAGATGGCAAACAAGCACAAGAAAAGATGTTCAACATCACTAATCATCAGAGAAATGCAAATTGAAACCACAGTGAGATATCCTCTGACACCTATCAGAATAGTTATTAATAAAAAGACAAAAAGTAACAAGTGTTGGTCAGGATGTGGTGGAAAAGGAACCCTCATGCACTGTTGCTAGGAATTTGAATTGGTGGAGCCACATTGGAAAATAGTATGGAGGTTCCTGAAAAAATTTTGAAATACAAATACCACATGATCCATCAATTCCACTTCTGAATATTTATCTAAAGAAAACAAAAACACTAATTCTAAAAGACATATTCACCCCTGTGTTTCCTGCACCATTATTTATAACAGCCAAGATGTGGAAACAATCTAAATGTCCATCAATGAAAGAACAGATAAAGAAGATGTGGTATGTATGTGTGTATTTACACATGCACACACAGGAATACTACTCAGCCATTTAAAAAAAATGAAATTGTGGGGCACCTGGGTGGTTCAGTCAGTTAAGTGACCAACTCTTGATTTCAGCTCAGGTCATGATCTCAGGATTGTGAGGTCAAGTCTCACATCGGGCTCACGCTGGGCGTGTAGCCTGACGAAGATTCTCTCTTTCCCTCTCCCTCTATGCCTACCCCCCCAAAATTTTTTTTAATGAAATCTTGCCACATACAATAATATGGATAGACCTTGAGGGTATAATGCTAAGTGAAATAAGCCAGAGAAAAATAAATAACATGATTTCACTTACACATGGAATCTAAGAAGCAAAAACAAACTCAGATACAGAAAACAGACTGGTGGTTGGGCAGTGGTGAGGGGCTGAGGTACAAACTTTGAGTTATAAAGTAATAAGTTACAAAATAATAAGTCATGGGGATTTGATGTACAGCATGATAACCATGATCAATAATACTGTACTGCAATATGCATATTTGCAAGTTTCCAGGAGAGTGATCTTGAAAGTTCCCATGAGAAAAAAATTTTTTGTAACTTTGTATGAGGATGAATGGTAGTTAGACTTACCACTTCAGGACTATATATGCAAGTATCAAATCATTAATACCTGAAGTTAATATGTGTTACATGTCAGTTATATTCAAAAAATATTTCCCCATAGATTGCTTAGTTGCAAAGCATACAACAGTAACTTCATAACAGAGAAGGTGAACAACATTTTGATCAATTGATGAAAATTAGGAAGGCACAGACTGATATTGTAGGACTCCAGATGTGATACCCTCAGAAGGATGCAGCATCACTGGAGGAGTGTACTGGCCTGGAATGCACAGCCCAAATCTAATCATGAGGAAGATAAACCAACATGAGAAACATTCTTTAAAGAAAGGGAGAGGAGGAGGTTCTACATTCAAAACTGTCACTGTTATAAAAGAAAGTCTATGGAAATATTTCAGACTAAAGAAAACTCAACAGACAAGACAATAAAATGTAATACATTATCCTGGATTAGATCCTGCACTGGAGGGAAAAGAAAAATGTCCTAAAGGTCATCATTGGATTAAGTGACAAAATTGGAATACAGGCAATGAATTAGATAAAGCTTTTGAATTAATATTAAACTTACTGAGGTTGATAAGTATCCTGTGGTTCTATAAGAGAAACAAAAAGAAACCAAAAAGTCCCTATTCTGGGGAAATATACACTGAAATTTGGTGGGGGAGGTGGCTAAAGAGCTATGATGTATCCTATTCTCATATACTGAAGAAATAAGTAAGTAAATAAATAAATATTTTTTTAAAAGATAACCTAATGAGCCCATAACCAACCCCATTCCTTTACCAGTGAGATCAGAATCACTAGGGATGAAATACCAGACACTGGTATTTCTTGAAAGTTCTTCAGATGATTCAAATATGCAGGCAGTGTTAAGAATCAAGGAGAAAGGACCTGTTAGATCCCAAGTATCTCTTTTAAAGATAATTATCTGATGCCTATAGGGATGTCGTGAATCCTAGTCTCTTCTTCCTTCCTTTCATTCCAAATGGAGCCTTTGACCCCCACATTTCATGCTCACCCTAACAACCATCCTTGACCAATGGCCCTGAAATCCAAGCTTGCAGCAGGTCCAGCCACTGCCTAGCCCCTTACTTCTCATGTACCTGCCAAGAACCATGATGAGTTTCAGGTTTTGCAATACTTAGGAGGGAAGAAGTTAGCTGGCTGAATTTTCATGTATGCTGACAGAAGGCATGATATTCATTGGTCAGAGACAGTTTATCACTAATATCAATAGCAGTATATCATTTTTACACCACTTCCCCAAGTCCCAACATCCACAGGGCAACATGAAGAGCAACAGAGAGCACCTTCACACAAAGTAGGTAGTGTTACAGGATAAGGAAGCCCGAGTTCACGAAACCCAAATCTTTTATAATGGGCAATTTGTTCTTTGCTCCAGAAAGAGACACAATCTCTATCTTCCAAGCTGTTCACTATTCAAATATCTTTGAAAAGTCACTGGACTGCCCTGCTTGCAAGATATGCAGAAATGCAAGATACCCACAGAGAACTGCCTCCCATCAACACCCCAGCTCTAACACTGTGCTGGAGCCCCTGACTCGCTCCATCTCCTTAAGATCATGGCCACTGGGGCTGCCCTTGCCCTTGTTGATTGTCTCAGAGCTAGTGCCCTACCTCTGAACGCCAGTTCTACAGGTGGATCTGCTTTCCCAATGCCTTCCAACCGCCTACAGCCACCCACCTGAACTGTCAAGTCACCACAATTCTCCAGATGTCTTCTCTCCAAAGTTTCTTTCCAGGCAAATCATCCCCAAGACTCCAACTCATGGTAGTTCTCTGGGCTGGGACAGAACATTATTAGAATAGGCAGAACTGGCCGATAGCTGCAGAGCAAGGAGCCAGGGGAGCTCCCAGGGAGAGCTGCAAACTAATCATACAGTCTATATCAGTGTTCTCAAATTTCAGTGTGTATCAATTATGTGGAGGGCTTGTGAAAACCAGATTTCCAGGCCCACACCAAATGTCTGATTGATGAGGTCTGAGGTGGGGCCTTCAAATACACATTTCTAACAGGTCCCCAAGTGGTGCTCATGCTGCTCTATTCGTACACTTTGTCAATCCAAAGCACTGAGCTGAAAGGATAACCAGATTGAAAGCAAGGGAATGCCAGGTGGAGGCAGCAATAGAAAAGAAGTTTTAAGGTAACCCAAAAGAATATTCTACAGGCCTACAACCCAGGGGCAGGAAAATCTGACAAAACTCGCCCTGCCTTGCCCATAGGACAGAGAAGGTGCTGTTGGAATCATTTAGGACAGTGTGCTGAGCTTCCCTGAAGTTGGTGGCTTTTATCCCAGATGCCACACCCACTTGTTAATCGTGCTTCCTGCCAATATCTGCAGGAGGCTGTGCTCTGTGGGCTGCTGCCTAGCCCATGGGTCACACTAGTCTGTTTCCCACACCTCCCTGGCCCAGTTCCCTCCATTTATCCAACACACAAAATCCATTCTTCCCCAGTTCCCAGCTCTGTGTCCCTGAGGCTAATGCCCTCTCTAATGCAACACCTGGGCTACTTAATTTCTAATTAAGTCTGCCTAATGGTAGGCTCTGGCAGGAGATCAAGGGGAGAAGAGGTCCTGGCATTTCTTTCACTCTTCCTTCCTCCTAAGGATATATCTCTCACAACATTTGCACCCTACCATCCTGTCTACTACTACTTACTCCTGGTGGCTCCTCCACAATGGTTCCATATCTAAAACTGGGAAATTCTTTCTACAAAACTATTTCCTCCTCTTGTCCCTTCAGCACTCAGGGTGGAAATGGCTTTCAGCTGTTATTTCCAGAACATCATGACCCCCTACCGGTTCTCTTAGCCCTGCCCATACCTCTGTGAGACATCCCTTCACTGAAGTCTCTTGAGCCTCTGAGTTGGATTCTGTTTCCTGCTGATACCCCTGCTTGCCTGACCACAACTCAAGATGTTCTGGACCTTCGCTCTGCTGGATAGACATACTGAAATGGGCCTTTCTCAGAAACAGAGAAATTGCTCCCTACACCTTCTCAGGCATCCATCCTGAACTCCAGACAACTCCACGTGGCTCCACAAGTAATGTAGAGACAGCAGCAAGGTAAAACACTGCAGTTATGACCAGAGACCTTGTCAGCTGGGCATCAGCAAGTACCCTTCCCCAGGCAGCTTCCCTCAGGCAGGATCAGGGATTTCTGATACAGCCAAACAGAGCAAGGCTGCACCCTGAGAGCAATTGTGCTCCTGAGGCTCTGCTGACCCGGTTTCCCAAAGCCATGTCAGAACAACAGACTGTATCAGCCACGCTCTGGAGTGTCGGATGATGTTGCCATGGTAACACTAGGGTCACTGCTTAGCAACAGGCCAGAGCTGCAGGAAGTTGCTAAGGTATTTTCACGTGTGTTAAAGCAAATGGATGTTTATCTCAATCTTGAGTGTAAATACACGGTGGGGGGGAAAGAAAACATACACACAAACCACCTGCTAATGCGTAGAGTTGCATGGCTGCTAACATTTGAAGCCTGGAAAACATGCCTGCTCTCTGGAGGAGGCAGACAGACTCTCTCTGACCCAATGAAGCACATCCTCTCCCCCACCCCCCCAAAACACTTCTCCACATGACTCACCTCCTCTTAAAACCTTCACCACCACTTGGTTTCCAAACTTTTTTTTTTTAAGATTTTATTTATTCCAAATCTTTTTCCTTAATGATTTTTGAGAGACCATGCAGTGTTAGAATTACATGTGTGGATTATCAAGTCAGACTGCCTGGATCTAAAACCTAGCTTGGGCCCTTTCTTGTTCTAATACATTGGACAAATAACACCTCTGTCCTCAATTTCCTCCTCTGTAAAGTGGGAAAGTGCCTATCTCATAGGACAGAATGCCAATAATTTATTCCATGTTAAGCACTTAAAACAGTGTCTGGAATATTATGAGTGCTTTATTTAGGATAGCTGTTTTTAATACCCAGTGAAATCATGTAAACTTTCCCATGTGCCAGGGCCTATAGAAGGAATTAAGAATATAAAGGTTAGCAGGAAGTTGGCCCTATACCCATGGGGCCCACATCTATTCCAATGCCATTGTGGCAAGGGTAAAGACCCAACAACTTGGTTGGTCATTCAACCTACCTCAAAATCTAACTCTAGTTTCAGTGTGGCCTTGCCTACTTAGTTGTGAGCATTAAATAAGGTAATATATCTGAGAGTTAAGAATGGGGCCTAGCATACACTAAATGCTTTAAAAAAAAAAAAAAAGTCACCTATTGGAATTATTACTCCCAATCTCCCTCTCTCACCAGCTCAAAACAGTCTGTGTTCTGGTCCCTGAATAAACCTCCTGCACTCTCACATCTGAGCCCCTGTTTACATTGGTCTTGACCACCGAGAATACTTTTCCCCTTCCTTGTCTCCAGTATCATGTCTGTGTAACCTTTGAGAGAAGATCCAGTCATACCTGTTCCTGAAAACCCCCAACTACCTAAGGCCATGGTCATTCCCTTCACCTTGACCACATCCAAACTCCCACAGTGTTCACTGTCTCTTCTGCTGTATGTTTATAGGTATTTGTATCTTGCCTTCTAAACCAGAGCATGAGCCTTCTCTATCAGACACTCCTTATGCATCTTCTAAGAGACTCTTGGCCTTACATGTCTCAGGCCTTTTACCACTGATCCACCCCACCCCCATGGTTACTAAAGTGACCACCCGTGTATGGACCCCACCTAGCCACCACCCTAGTTGCCATGCTAGCTCTTGGGGCTCCAGAAAAGGAGACAGACAAGGGTGCATGACCATGTTGTTCACTGGTCTTACAACATTCCCCATCACCAAGAAGCAGTGGCCTGTAAGCCTGGAAGAATGAACAAAGACACCAGCTTAGTGACAACACATCAGAGAGTTATGGGACTGTCATTTGGAAGGTGGGATGTGCCCTGAACTAATATCATATATGCAACCATAGCACCATGTCCCCAACAACCACAATGGAGTCTAGGAACACAAAAATGGACAGAACGCTTACTTCTTTCCCACACTTGCAGAATTTATGCTCTCTCTACAATCTAGGCCCTGCCAGGTAAGAGGTCTGGTTGTCAGAGAGCAAACTGTTCTGCCAATCAGTGTTCCACTGAACTTGAAGCTGAGACCATAATTAAGTCACCTGGTGCTCTCTAAGCAAGAGGACAAACAGGCCACGAAAGGTGTTACAATACTGATGGGATTCCTAATCTGGATTCCCAGAAAGAGCTATGTGGTTGCCAGACAATGGGCACAGAGAGGATTACTACTGGAACCCAGGGGATCCTTGGGCTTTTCTCTGTGCTTAAAACCCAGTAAAAACTATAAAGGGACAATGCAGCATTACAGTGTAACAAAGGCTGGGCAAGTAAGGGATATCTTCTGTCTCAATCTTTGCTACCCTGTGTGCCAATGGGCCAGCAGCATCAATATGACCAGAGAACTCATTAGACAAACAGACTCTCGGGTCCTCCCCAGGCCTCTGAATTAGATTCTGCATATTAACACAACTGAGGGTGATTTGTATTCATGTTAACATGGAGAAGCTTACTAGGCAAAGGACTAGGCAAGTAACCCAGAACTTACAGCTGAAGAGGAGAGAAATCTATTAATTATGTCCTCAAACCAGTGGCAGAGGTGGGCACTGTGGATTCTTTCACTTATCCTCTTTTCAGAGAGAGTGGCAGGTTATAGCCTTGATGGAGAATTTGTGAGAAAGGGAATTTCTATTTCTCCCTCAGGGAAAGAGTGAACATATCTATATACACACACACACACACACACACACACACACACACACACACCCCACCCCACCCCCAGACACACACACACCCCAGACACAACAGAACAGAGTGGTGCCCTCCAGAACACACACACACACACACACACACACACACACACACACACACCCAGACACAACAGAACAGAGTGGTGCCCTCCAGAACTGTATCGACATCTCCCATATGATCCTCAGATCCTGCTGGCTCCACCTGTCTCAAGGCCCTTGATCACTTGTTCCACATAAGCTGTTAACTCTGCGTGGATGCCACCAACCAGCACCCAGTCAGCTCTTCCAGACTCAAGTAAGCACCAAATGATAATGTGCAGCATGATGTGGTTTCCATGTTGGCCCTGGAAGGACCACGTCATGCAAACTAGGTAAATTCTCAAGGCAAAGATGGGTGAAAGGAAGGAAAGAGAAAAACACCCCTTCTCTGTGCCCATCTGTCCCTTTGAAAAAATGTCCTGAGATTCAGTAGTTCAAATGATCCCTGAAAATGGGGTCACAAGACTGAGTAATTATTGGTGCTTCGTGGGGCGCCTGGGTGGCTCAGTGGGTTAAGCCTCTGCCTTCAGCTCAGGTCATGATCCCAGGGGCCTGGGATCGAGTCCCGCATAGGGCTCTCTGCTCAGCAGGGAGCCTGCTTCTCCTCATCTCTCTCTCTGTCTGTCTCTCTGCCTATTTGTGATCTCTCTCTCTGTCAAATAAATAAATAAAATCTTTAAAAAAAAAATTAAAAAAAATAAAAAAATTATTGGTGCTTCGTATCAAGCAGTGGCCAGCTTGGAAATGAATCCTTGTGTTTCATCTTTCTCCTTCCTTGCCTGCCCCCTCCCTTTCTTCCTGACTTTCTTCCTCACACTTTGTTTTTCTGTGGCCAAAAAAACATTAGCAGGCTTTTGCCTCAGGCTCTGGTTTCTAGGGATCCTAAGCCAGGATAGCTTTAAGGGCAAAGACCATGTTTTATCCTTGTTCACATAGCACCTTACCCAGTGGCTTACATGGGTGAGAACTAAATATTTAATGCTGGGAGAAACTTACCTAGAGAGGAGAGAAGGAACAACTGACAATGTGGAAACAGTCTCACCTTGTAGGGTTTGTGAGGAATGTCAACATCAGTAGTTAAAGGATTCACAGGGAGGAACTGATGCTAGGAAGCCACTCTGCTGCCCTGGCTTTAACACCATCTTACAAATAAATAACATGTACCAGCCTTGAAACCATGGGTAATTATTTCCCAAATACCATACTCATGGCAATGGGGTAATTTTTTTTCTCAGACTGGGTCTAGTCACCTGGAAAGTATCTTGCCCAGTTTGAGCAATGGCTTACCAGTAAATGGTAACAGCAAAATTCTTATCGGGAACATGATATTCCCTTGCTTAAGTTGCCAGCACTAACTGAAGAGGACAGCTCTTAAGTAAACTGCTTCCCATTTTAAAACACATCAGATGGCAACAGGTCCCTGACTTTTTCACATCAAGGCCTGACTCCAAAGGGGCTACAAAATGTCCACTGCCTTTGTGGCCCTAGACATCTAGGCTGACCTCAGACTCCCAGGCAGACCTAGCTGTATCCCAGGCAGCAGCCAGGGCAAACAGGCCAGGTTCGGTGGCAGCTGCTATTCCTGAAGTCCCCACTCTATCCCAGCTTACGCACTAGAAGCACAGCTGGCAAGCAAGAAATTCTCAAGAAAGGGCAAGCCACTATGACCCCGGTTCTTGTTATTATGCTGCCCTTTGCTAGAGAGCGTTTGCCTGAAACTAAGGTTCAAGAAAAGAGGCATTCCCTAGAAGTTGGTGGCATTTCATACACCAGAGACAGGCCTCCAGGACAAAGTAAGGTTATGTAATGAAGGTTTTTGTCCGCAGGATGACAAAACAATACAGCAAAGCAACTAATGTGCATTGAATTTAACGTGTTTCAGACCCTTTGTTAAGGGATTTCCATCTATGATCTCACTTAATCCTAATCTAAGGTGTAGACACTATTATTATCTCAAATTCAATAAGTTTGAAACCTTATCCAACCCACAGAATGGGAGGAAATATATACAAATCACAGACCTGGCAAGAAACTTTGTATCTAAAATATATCAACTCATTACAATTCAATGATCAAAAAGAGAATTTAACTTTAAAATGGGCAAAAGGTCCAAATAGACATTTTTCCAGAAAAGATATACAAATGGCCAATATGCACATGAAAAGATGCTCTATGTCATTAGTCATCTAGGAAACACAAAGCAAAACCCCAATGAGATACCACTCCATACTCACCAGGATAGGTATAACAAAAAAGACAGTGTTAGCAAGGATGTAGAAAAAGTAAAGCGCTCAGACATCGTTTGTGGATGCGTGAAATGGTGCAGCTGCTTTGGAAAGCATTCTGACAGTTCCACAACAAGACAAGCAATTACCATATGACCCAGGAGTTCCACTCCTAGATATATACCCAAGAGAAATAAAATCCTATGTCCTCATAAAAGCTTCTACACAAATATTCATTGCAGCGTTATTCTTAAGAGTCAAAAAGCAAAAACAATCCAAATGTCCTCAAACTGGTGAATGGATCTAAACTTGCCCCACGTCACATAGGCTCTTCTTCTGTGTAAATGGAAATGAGGCAGGACCCTTGATTTTCTAATCAAGAGTAGTACAATGGAGAAATGAACAGAATTGGTGGTGAAGAAAGATGCTCAATTTGGTAAGGCAATGGGTAAGATGGTTCTGCTGAAACAGAAGGGCATTCTCCTCACATTTCTATACAAGTCACAGGGGAAATCTTGAAGGATCGAAGATGAGAATGCTAATAGTTCTGTTTCTCCAGGTGGAAGTCCTCTTCGCTGAGCAGGAAACCAACAGGTTGTGTGGAAGAAGGACACTAAACATGAAAGCGTGTATCTCAGTCTGACCTTCAGAAACGCTATACCTTTTGGGGGGTGTCTGAGCTTCCTGCAACCCCCAAGCCTGAACCACTGCAAAATATTCCATAAGCCCTTGGTGCATCTAACTGAACTGTCTGTACAGGAGCTGAAGAGTCTCTTGGGAACCCCATGCCCAGCACAGCTCCACTACCTAAAAGCGCTTTGCACATAATAAACATACAATAACTATTTGTGAAAGGGATAGATGGATGAGTGAATAAGTACCTTTTAGCCTGAAGACAAGCTACTGGGTATTTGCGAGACATATCATAGCAAGGAAAATGAAGTACCAAGTTAAACTCCTATGGGGAAAAAAAAAAAGTAAACTGATCATGATTTGGCCCCAAAGTGATCTCCTCATCCACCATCACTATGAACCAATGGAACAGGACATCTGGAATTTGAGACACAGGTATTAAAGAACCCCCGAATATCTGATTGATAGTTTGGTAAATGGCAACATAGAAATTCCTAGCTAGAAGATACCTTAAAGATAGATCCCTGAGCTACTGAAGAAAAAGAAGCCTGGGAGAACTGTCATTTTGTGGGAGTATGACAAGTGGCTGTATAATTTCCCGAGGATAAGCTGAGCCTAGGCAAGAAGTTAATGAATCAATGGCAGGGTCTATAATATCAAAAATTTAGGAAATTGACATCATGTCTACTGTACATTATTCGAACTGATTACTGGTTCTGGATAACTCATTGCCATCCCCCCAAAAAGTGTGACTATATGACTATGATTTTGCTGGAAGGCATTACAACAGAAAAAAAGAAACCTTCCTTAAGTGGCCAGATTTGAAGATTTCACACTGGTGAGTCAAGATGAAGGGAAAGCAGGAGACACAGACCCAGCTTCTTCCCTAGAATCACCCCTAAAGAAACATTCTGAGGCCAGAACTTCAAAAACTCATTCACCTAACTGCAAGCACCCAAATGATAAAGACAAAACTGTTCCCCAAGGAGAACTGTGTCCTTGAACAGAGCAGTGGGGCGAGCTAATTTCTAATAATGAAGCTGTAAGCTACAGTATTTGCTACAAAACAGGCTTATTCATGATGAGTAAATATGTCAACTAATTCAAAAGGCATGCTAAATCTCCATTGTTTTCTGAAAAGTTCAGGTTTCCTGGCTCTATAAAACGTGGTGCATGCCTTCAATGTGTGCAGCAGAATCTGTGAGATTGCAGAATGCCACATTAAACTCAGAGCTCCTGGGCTAATGAGGGTAAGTCCATTTTGCAGTAATGAATTGTTGGTAATAGCCCATCATGGAACAGATGTTTCATCCGTCACTGTACTGAGACTCCCACGCTCCAGAATACTTGGATAACATGGGAGGCAGCACAGCCTGGGGAAGAATCCTTGTCTGCAGACTCCTGAATGGAGCCAATCCCATGACTAGAGTCAGTGGGTGCCTACACAGTATGACCAGAAACCTCCCAAACCCTCTCTAAATCAAAATGTGTTTCCATTCATCTGCCACAGGGCTTAAAATATCCTCTCTCCAATTGTCTTCTATTAAAATGTAAATAAGTCACCTGGAAGAAGTAACACATTGAATTAGCAGCCATTATCACTCATTTTCACATTAGGGAGAGCTGGGCCTTCAGGGAATGGGAGGAGGATGGGTAGAGGTTGCAGAAGGGTGACGTAGAGGAGCCCAGAGCAGGTCTCAGGTTGGAGGGGTAGGGCCAGGCTGGGCCCACAGTGCACTTGCTAGCCTAACACACATGCTCATCCCACCCTACTGATGCTGTGGGTTTCCTAAATATATGCTTCCCCAGTGACCAGAGCAACTCAAGGGAGGAGCTGTAATTTACTTATCTTTGCAAATTCCCAGAACCTGGAGCATAAATATTTAGAAAATCCCAAGTCCCTCTCCAACAAATGTTTGTTGAGTAAGTAAATTTTAACCTCACAACCACCTAAGGAAATCAGAGGAGGTATAACTATTTTATAGGTGAGGAAAACAGAGTCTCATGGAAACCCATTTATTTGCCCAAGAACATGGGACTGAGGAGGTGCAAGCTCTGGATACACAAAAAGGCAAACAAATCATGTGCCTTTTGATTAAGGAAAAGAGTCCCTATGGAAGGTAAGATTGGAATAGATTAAGGCCAAATTTGGGGTGCCTTTGAACATCAACCTGAGAGTTTGGGGTGTTTTTCTGGGATGCTCTGCAAGTTTGTTTAGTGATAGGGAATGCAGGAAACAAACGAATACAGAGAAGTATGCAAAGTAATACTTTAGAAAGATTATTGACATAGAGGAAAATAGGATGGATTGGAGGATCAAGAAATTAAAAACTAGTTGTGTGTCACCGCCGAGATAACAGCAGTGGAAACAGAGGGAGGCAATGCATTTGAGACTTTATGAAGAACAAATAGAGCAGTTTAGTGACTGATGAATGAGGAGTGGATAAGGGACAAGGAGAAATGAGGGACACCGACTAGGTTTCAGACCCACTTAAGTGAATGACAGCAAATGGACAGCAATGGGAAATCAGGGTGGGAAGCAGGCTTTTGGCCAAGAATGGCAAATTCTACTGTAAACATGTTGAATGAGGTAGCAATGGAATATCCAGGGTGGTTAGAAATTTGGTGTCAGAATCTCAAGGAGATTTAGTGGAAGCCATGAGATTAGATGTGATCTCTGAAAAAAAGTAGAAAATGAGTCAAAGTCAGAATCTTCCAAGGTGAAAGAGACAGCACTGGACAGCATAGTGACAACTGAAGCCAAATAAGAGTGTTTTAGAAAGATAGAAGTGACAGTGCCAGGCACTGCAGAAAGGTCAAGGAAAATGAGGAGAAACAGCTATTGGATTTCAAGAATAAGCTACCTCTGGTTATCTTTAAGAGGACAATTGTGAAGTATGAAAAAGGGCATGGAAATAAAAATGGGGAAGGGGCAGTCAGGAGAAGAAGCAATGGGAAGGGAAAAAGAATTGTATCTCTGTGTCAGGGACAGCAGAGCCAGGGCTTGTTTATTTGTCCCTTTCAGTACAGAGAGAGCTGAGCCTGTGTTTTATGTGAAAAGGAAGGAGCCAGCACAGACAGAGACTAAGATACGACTGAGAGAGAGGGGAAGACACCGGGAGAGGCACGCTAGAACAGCAGCAAGAAGGGAGGGGCTGGGAATGCCAGGGGGCACCTGAGTGGAGGCTGCTGCATGGGAGTCCAGCAGAAGACTGCGTGGGAGAAGGACACTACGCATAAAAGCTTTAAGAGAAAGGAGGAAGCATGGAGTCAAGCCCAAGAAATTGTTTTAATGGAAAAATAAAATCAGAAAAATAAGCTCTCAGGGTTCCGTCTGGCAAAAAAGAAAGCAGGCTTCCCAGGGTACAGGACTGGCAAAAGACTGGACTGAGACGTTGCCAAGATTTACCCAAAGCAGGAGCAGCAAAATCATACCTAAAGTTAGAATTTCATCTATATATTGGTGGCAGTCCAAATAATGAAGTCTGCACCTAGAATTTCAAGGTCACTGAAAACCAGTGCTTGAGAGATCCTCAGATATCATCTGACCCACCTCTCTCACTTCACCAATTAAGGAAATAAGTCCCAGAGTGGTACAGTAAATTAACCAAGATCACACAGCTAGTTAAAGCTAAACCTGAACCAGAATTAAGACCCTTAACTCCTGGTCAGGAACAATTCCCATCAAATGGAAACTCTGTGTGCTGGATTCCCTGGGATAATCCCAGGCATATATAATTAGTTTTTCCAATGGTGATTTTATTAAATATATAGCAAAATAGGATTTCATTTTGGTAACTCCAAATGGCTTTTTGTATTAAAATTTTGAAAAACAATATATCAGGGAAAGCAAATCATTTGTCAGAAAATATCTCCCAATTTTTGGTTCTGCAAATATAGTCACTGTAGCTACACAGCAGCGTTATTACAAGCATGGCTCTGGAGTCAGAGAAGCCCAGCTGTTAATCCAGGTAAGCCTACCACTTACTCTCAGTGTGACACTGAGTGAGACACTCAACCTCTGCTGGGAGAAGTGCCTCAGCCCTCCCAGGCTGCAGCAATCAGCCACACTGTCACCATCACCCTTAGCGTGGGAGAAAAGTGGTGGGTGAAATCCGGAGAAGGAAGCAGGCAAAGCTGCAACTAATAACATTTTCCCTCTGGAATAATCCCTGTGTTTTAGCCAGAGATGATTTGGAGGCTTTCTGAGAGGGAAACCTGAAGAGAAAATGTAATTACTTTTATCCCCCCACACTTGAATTTCAAGGTGGTGTCCTTTCAATATAAAAAAGGTACTTGAAGGTGGAAGGGAGGCAGCAGGGAAAGAAGTGAAGGATGGAGAACCATCGTTCGTGCTGAAGCCTGTGACATTTCACCAAAGCGACTCCCTTTGGGAACAGATGGCATAAATGTCATTCAGCTGAGACAGGAGAAAGCAAGAGAGAGTAGTGGGCTCCACGGCAAAGAGCATGATGCTCTCCTCCTCACCAACTACCCTCTCCCAGCAAATCCTGATTCTCAGGGAAAGAAGTCAGGACCAGGCACTTAGGTGAGGTCACACACCTTGTGGTGGCTGCAAACACCTTGCAACTTTTACTGCAGCAAAGAAGCACATATCCAACCCCAGGAGAGCTTCTCCAACAGCAGAGCCATGGGGGTCCCTGTCCAGAGACAGTGAAGTTTTGAACCCCACGTCTTCTACGTGGACCAGCAAACTAGGAGAACCACCACCACACAGCCACTTTCACCAGAGTATCCCAATAGAAATGCAGACACTAAAGACTACAGAGTAGGCGTCAGTGTCTACAACAGACAACCCTGGGGGTCTTCTGGTTGATAATTTGATTGCAGGAAAGAAGGAAGGGAAGAAGGAAGGGAGTTAATTCAACAGGGGTTAATTCAGCCTTGCAATTTACTATGTGACCTTGGCAAATTGCTTAACCTCAGTGCCCTCATCTGCAAAAGAAGGGTAATATAGCTCATAAGGGGGTTACAAAAGAGGAGAGGCATGTGTTACAAGTGCCTAGCAGTGAGCAGGTGTTTAAAAGACAGTATTGTATTACATATATACATGAATTATTAAGAAAGCATCAATTCATGCACACTGATGAAAAAGCACACGTCCCTGGCCAAGGTCTCAAAGTTGTCATGCAGAGACATTCATAAAACTTAGGAAGTAGTGACGAGACTGTTCTTTCAAGCTACTGATGTTCCCCCAGACGATTGCTGCTCATCTCCAGAGACTGAGGAGCCTGAGCCTTTCAGAACTAATGGATCCTTCTGAGGCCTGAAAGACTTGACCAACCGGCAAAACTATATCTTAAAAATCTCCTGGGTTTTTTTTATTTATGATTTATTATTTTGATTATGATTTATGCCTCCACATGCCTTCCAAAAATATTTGCTGCAAGTAGATACAAGGCACAATCTACTTGGAAGCATGTGTGGTACATACTTAGTGACCACTTAGTTTTGAGTGGGTACTTGATGGGCCTTGTTAGGATCTAAATGTGCTGTCCAAATGCTGATCTGGAAGGATCCCGGCCCCTCTAGAAATCGGTGGTATCCAATATAAGCCAAGGCCCTGTAAGTACCACACACTGGTTCATCTGATGACTGCAGCAGATAAATTCAAAGCAACAGCTCTGGCAAAGACTAAGCTCCAGAGCATGTTTGTTTTCATCAAACATCAACAAAAATAGTCATAAAACTCAGGTGGCAGGAAAACTTATTAAATAAGTGGGAAATGAAGGTTTTATTTTTCTGCAAATATAGGTGATTTGTATACTTCTGTTTTAGGAGAAGAAAAATTGCTCAACAAACTAAGGCTTTCTCTTTCATTTTCAGAAAGCGGTCATATACTGAATCTCACCTGTCAGTGGCTTCCCATTTAGGTGGAATGGCAGGAAGCACTAGTGTTCTGTCTCCCAGTAGAGCAAGATTTGAATCCTAGCACTTGCTATGTACACTCAAATCAGCTGCTTAGACCTCCTGGACCAGGGGTTTCCCATCTGTAAATGGAAATAAAATGGCCGAAGGCACAAAGCTATGTTCACAGTCCAAAAAGATTTAAATTAAATGCTGAAAGTGAAAAATCACCAATTAATTCTGTATCTAGAAGGTTATCATTCAGAATTGAAGGAGAAATTAAGAGTTTTCAAGATAAACAAAGCTAAAGGAGTTCATCACCACTAAACCAGCCTTACTGGAAATGTTAAGGGACTTTCCCAACTAAAAATAAATAACTAAAAATAAAAGGCATTAGTTAATAAAAAAGCACGTGAAAGTAATCTCACTAGAAAAGGTAAATAAAAAGAATGATGAGCTACTTATAAAGCAAGTATGAAGGTTAAAAGATAAATGTACTAAAAATTAAAAATACAATAATCAGTTAAGGTATACATAGCACAAGATGAAAAGTATGTCACCAAAAATAGACAGTGAGGGGAATAAAGATATAAGCTTTGGAAAGTATTCACAATAACTTAATATCAACTTTTAACAGATTGTCACATACATAAGATGTTATATGGGAACCTTATAGTAATGACAAAGAAAAAACTTCTAGTAAATACACAAAGGAAGAGAAAGAAATCTAAACATAACACTAAGGAAAACAAACCACAAGGGAACAGAAAAAGAAGGAACAGACAGGAACTACAAAAACCATCATAAAACAACTAACAAAATAGTAGTAATTCATACTTATCAATAATTAACTTTCAGTGGACTAAATTCTCCAATCAAAAGACAGAGTGTATGGTGATGCAACATGGGGGCTTAAGTGGGTAGGAGAAGAATCAATGAAACAAGATGGGATTGGGAGGGAGACAAACCATAAGTGACTCTTAATCTCACAAAACAAACTGAGGGTTGCTGGGGGGAGGGGGTTTGGGAGAAGGGGGTGGGATTATGGACATTGGGGAGGGTATGTGCTTTGGTGAGTGCTGTGAAGTGTGTAAACCTGGTGATTCACAGACCTGTACCCCTGGGGATAAAAATATAAGTTTATAAAAAATAAAAAATTAAAAATAAAAAAGACAGAGTGTAGCTAAATGGACTGAAAAAAACCAAGACACTTCTATATGTTCTCTATAAGAGACTCACTTCAAACCTACAGACACTCACAGACTAAAAGTGAAGAACTGGAAAATGATAAACCATGCAAATGGAAATAAAAAGCTGGGGCAGCAATACTTCTATTAAATAAAACTGACTTTAAAATAAAGACTGTAACAAAAGACAAAGAAGGGCTTTACACAATAATCAAGAGGTCAAGCAGACAAGAAGATATAACATTTTAAAATGTTTATGTACTCAATATAAGAGCACCTAAAAACATAAAATAAATATTAACAGAGATAAAGGGAGAAATAGACAGCAACACATGGATAGTAGGGAACTTTAACACTCCACTTACATTAACAGATAGATCATCCAGGCAGAAAAATCAATAAGGAAACATCAGCCTTAACACATTAGGCCAGATGGGCTTAATAGATACATATACAGAACATCCCATCCAAAAGCAAAATACACATTCTTTCCAAGTACACATGGAACATTCTCCAGGATAAATCATATGTTAGACCACAAAACAATATCAATAAATTTAAGATTTAAATCATATCCAACATATTTTCCAACTGTAACAGTATGAAACCAGAAATCATTTACAAGAAGTGAACTGGGAAAAACCATAAACAACTGGAGTCTAACCAACATGCTATTAAACAACCAACAGGGCAATGAAGAAATCAAAGAGGAAACCAAAATATACCTTCAGACAAATGAAAATGGACACACATGTTCCCAAATTCTTGGAATGCAGCAAAAGTAGTTCTAAGAGGCAAGTTCATAGCCATACAGACTACCTCAAGAAACAAAAATTTCAAACAATCTAACCTTACACCTAAAGGAACTAGAAAGAGAAGAGCAAACAAGGCCCACAGTCGCTAGAAGGAAGGAAAGAATAAAGAGCATAATGGAAATAAATGAAATATAGAGAAAAAAAAAAAGAAAGAGAGAGAGAGAAAGATAGAAAGAAAAAGAAATTAAGAGCTGGTTCTTTGAAAATATAAACAGAATTGACAAACCTTTAACCAACTGAGAGAGAGCCAAATAAATAAAATCAGAAGTGAAAGAGGAAAAATTACAACTGACACTAAAGAAATAAGAAAGATTAAAAGAGAAAACTATAAACAATGATACGCCAAAAAATTAGACAGCCTAGAAGAAATAGATAAATTCCTACAAACATACTATCTTCCAAGACTGAATCTTGAAGAAATAGAAAATCAGAATAAATTACCAGTAATGAAATAAAAATCAGCAATCAAATCACTCCTGACAAATAAAAGTCCAGGTCCCAATGGCTTCACAGGTGAATTCTACCCAACATTTAAAAGAGTTAATACCTAACTTCCTCAAATTATTCCAAAACTTTGAGAAGGATGGAATACTCCCAAACTCATTTTATGACGCTAGCATTACCCCATTAACAAAACCACAGCACCGCATACATATATACCTAAATATTACATGCCAATTTCCCTGATGAGCATGAATGCAAAAACCCTCAAAATATAGCAAGCCAAATTCAACAATACATTAAAAGGGGCATACATTGTGACCAAGTGAGATTTATTCCAGAATGCAAGGATAGTGTAACATCCACAAATCAATCAACATAATACACCACATTAATAAAACAAAGCACAAAAACCATATCATCTCAACAGATGCAGAAAAAGCATTTGACAAAACTCAACATCTATTTATGATATTTAAAAAAACTCTTAACAAAATGGGCACAGAGAAAATGCACCTCAACATAAGAAAGGCCACATATGACAAGCCCAGAGCTAACATCATATTCAAAAAGAAAAGCTGAAAGCTTTGCCTCTAAGATCAGGTACAAGACAAAAATGCCCATTCTCATCATTTTATTTAACATAGTACTAGAAGTCCTAGCCACAGCAATCAGTCAAAAAATAAATAAAAGACATCCAAATTAGGAATAAGTAAAATTGTCACTATTTGTCACTATTTGAGGAGCTGTCATCATGATGACATGATGCCATATACAGAAAATCCTGAAGACTATGGCAAAAAACTATTAGAAGAAATGAGTTCAGTAAACTTCCAGGATACAAAATATACAGACATCTGTTGCTTATTGCTCTTAGTAAATAAACCATCAGAAAAAGAAATTTAAAAAATAATCCCATTTACAGTTTCATCAAAAACAATATGTAATAACCAATTTAACCGAGACGATCAAAGACCTATAATCTAAAAACTGGACACTGATGAAAGAAACAGGATGACACAAAAAAATGTAAAGACATTCCATACTCATGAATTGGAAGAATACTGTTAGAACACCCCTACATTGCAAAGCTATCTACAGATTTAACGTAATTCCCATCAAAATACCAATGGCATTTTTCTACATAAGTAGAATAATCCTGTGTATATGAACCACAAAAGATCCCAAATAACCGGGGCACCTGGGTGGCTCAGTGGGTTAAGGCCTCCTGCCTTTAGCTCAGGTCATGATCTCAGGGTCCTCGGATCAAGCCCCACATCAGACTCTCTGCTCAGCAGGAAGCCTGCTTCCCTTCCTCTCTCTCTGCCTGCCTCTCTGCCTACTTGTGATCTGTGTCTGTCATATAAATAAATAAAACCTTTAAAAAAAAAATCCCAAATAACCAAAGCAAACTTGCGAACAAAGCTGGAGACATCACACTCCTTGACATCAACCCATACTACACAAAGCCATAGTAATCAAAACATTATGTTACTGGAACAAAAACAGACACAGATCCATAGAACAGAAGAGAAATCCCAGAAATAAATTGACACTTATATGGTCAATTAATCTATGACACTGGGAGAAAAGACAGTCTCTTCAGTAATTGATGTTGGGAAGACCAGATAGATACATGCAGAAGAATGAGATTCTAATACACCATCTGCAAAAATAAACTCAAAATGGATTAAATTCTGAAAAGTAAGACTTGAAACCATAAATACCCTAAAAGAAAAGATGGCAGGGAGCAATATGGCATCAGTCTTAGCAATACTTTCTCGGATACATTATTCTCAGGCAAGGGCAACAATAGAAAAAATAAAATAGGACTACCTCAAACTAAAAAATTTTTCACAGTAAAGGAAACTATCAACAGAATGAAAAAGCAACCTACTGAATGGAGCAAGAAACTTACAAAGTTGATACCCAAAATATATAAAGAACTCCTACAACTCACTAACAATAAAACCCTGATTAAAAAGTGGGCAGAGGAGGGAGAAGTCAAGATGGCGGAGAAGTAGCAGGCTGAGACTGCTTCAGCTAGCTGGAGATCAGCTAGATAGCTTATCTAAAGATTGCAAACACCTGAAAATCCATCGGCAGATCGAAGAGAAGAAGAACAGCAATTCTGGAAACAGAAAAACAACCACTTTCTGAAAGGTAGGACCTGCGGAGAAGTGAATCCAAAGCGATGGGAAGATAGACCCCGGCGGGGAGGGCCGGCTCCCGGCAAGCGGCGGAGCAACCACGCACAAAATCAGGACTTTTAAAAGTCTGTTCCGCTGAGGGACATCGCTCCAGAGGCTAAATCGGGACGAAGCCACGCAGGGTCAGCGTGGCCTCAGGTCCCACAGGGTCACAGAAGGATCGGGGGTGTCTGAGTGTCTCAGAGCTTGCGGGTATTGGAACGGGAAAGCCGGCTACAGAGACAGAGCCGAAAGTAAGCTCGCAGCTCGGGGTGACCTTGAACCGGTCGCAGGCTCGGTGAGCTCGGAGCGCGGCCGCAGGTCAGGAAGACAGGAGTAACTGGCGCTGTTCTATGAGGGCGCACTGAGGAGTGCGGCCCTGGGTTCTCGGCTCCTCCGGGCCGGAGACCAGGAGGCCGCCATTTGTATTCCCGTCCTCTGGAACTCTACGGAAAGCGCTCAGGGAACAAAAGCTACTGAAAGCAAACCCGAGCGGATTACTCACCCCTGACCCGGATAAGGGCGGTGTAATTCTGCCTGGGGCAAAGACACTTGAGAATCACTACAACAGGCCCCTCTCCCAGAAGATGAACAAGAAATCCAGCTGAGACCAAGTTCACCTACCAAGGAGTGCGGTTTCAATACCAAGGAGAGCAGCAGAATTCCAGAGGAGGAGAAAGCCAAGCACGGAACTCATGGCTTTTTCCCTGTGATTTTTTTTAGTCTTGCAGTTAATTTAATTTTTTTCTTTTTCATTTTTTGTTTTTTTTTCTCGCCTTCAGGTAAAAATTTTTTTTTAACTGTTACCTTTTTCTTTTTTAACGATTTTTTACTAGTTTATCTAATATATATATTTTTTCTTTTTTACATTTTTCTTAGGTGTTTTCTTTTTTTAATTCGTTTCTTTTCTTTTTTTTTTTTTCTTTCTTCCTTTTTGAACCTCTTTTTATCCCCTTTCTCCCCCCTCACGATTTTGGATCTCTTCTAATTTGGTTAAAGCATATTTTCCTGGGGTTGTTGCCACCCTTTTAGTATTTTACTTGCCCCTTCATATACTCTTATCTGGACAAAATGACAAGACGGAAAAATTCAACACAAAAAAAAAGAACAAGAGGCAGTACCGAAGGCTAGGGACCTAATCAATACAGACATCGGTAATATGTCAGATCTAGAGTTCAGAATGACAATTCTCAAGGTTCTAGCCGGGCTCGAAAAAGGCATGGAAGATATGAGAGAAACCCTCTCGGGAGATATAAAAGCCCTTTCTGGAGAAATAAAAGAACTAAAATCTAACCAAGTTGAAATCAAAAAAGCTATTAATGAGATGCAATCAAAAATGGAGGCTCTCACTGCTAGGATAAATGAGGCAGAAGAAAGAATTAGTGATATAGAAGACCAAATGACAGAGAATAAAGAAGCTGAGCAAAAGAGGGACAAACAGCTACTGGACCACGAGGGGAGAATTCGAGAGATAAGTGATACCATAAGACAAAACAACATTAGAATAATTGGGATTCCAGAAGAAGAAGAAAGAGAGAGGGGAGCAGAAGGTATACTGGAGAGAATTATTGGGGAGAATTTCCCCAATATGGCAAAGGGAACGAGCATCAAAATTCAGGAGGTTCAGAGAACAACCCTCAATATCAATAAGAATAGGCCCACACCCCGTCACCTAATAGTAAAATTTACAAGTCTCAGTGACAAAGAGAAAATCCTGAAAGCAGCCCGGGAAAAGAAGTCTGTAACATACAATGGTAAGAATATTAGATTGGCAGCTGACTTATCCACAGAGACCTGTCAGGCCAGAAAGAGCTGGCATGATATTTTCAGAGAACTAAAGGAGAAAAACATGCAGCCAAGAATACTATATCCAGCTAGGCTATCATTGAAAATAGAAGGAGAGATTAAAAGCTTCCAGGACAAACAAAAACTGAAAGAATTTGCAAATACCAAACCAGCTCTACAGGAAATCTTGAAAGGGATCCTCTAAGCAAAGAGAGAGCCTACAAGTGGTAGATCAGAAAGGAACAGAGACCATATACAGTAACAGTCACCTTACAGGCAATACAATGGCACTAAATTCATATCTCTCAATAGTTACCCTGAATGTGAATGGGCTAAATGCCCCTGTCAAAAGACACAGGCTATTAGAATGGATAAAAAAACAAAACTGATCTATATGTTGCCTCCAAGAAACTCATTTTAAGCCCGAAGACACCTCCAGATTTAAAGTGAGGGGGTGGAAAAGAATTTACCATGCTAATGGACATCAGAAGAAAGCAGGAGTGGCAATCCTTATATCAGATCAATTAGATTTTAATCCAAAGACTATAATAAGAGATGAGGAAGGACACTATATCATACTCAAAGGGTCTGTCCAACAAGAAGATTAACAATTTTAAATATCTATGCCCCCAACATGGGAGCAGCCAACTATATAACCAATTAATAACAAAATCAAAGAAACACATCAACAATAATACAATAATAGTAGGGGACTTTAACACTCCCCTCACTGAAATGGACAGATCATCCAAGCAAAAGATCAGCAAGGAAATAAAGGCCTTAAACGACACACTGGACCAGATGGACATCACAGATATATTCAGAACATTTCATCCCAAAGCAACAGAATACACATTCTTCTCTAGTGCACATGGAACATTCTCCAGAATAGATCACATCCTCGGTCCTAAATCAGGACTCAACCGGTATCAAAAGATTGGGATCATTCCCTGCATATTTTCAGACCACAATGCTCTAAAGCTAGAACTCAACCACAAAAGGAAGTTTGGAAAGAACCCAAATACATGGAGACTAAACAGCATCCTTCTAAAGAATGAATGGGTCAACCGGGAAATTAAAGAAGAATTGAAAAAAATCATGGAAACAAATGATAATGAAAATACAACGGTTCAAAATCTGTGGGACACAACAAAGGCAGTCCTGAGAGGAAAATATATAGCAGTACAAGCCTTTCTCAAGAAACAAGAAAGGTCTCAGGTACACAACCTAACCCTACACCTAAAGGAGATGGAGAAAGAACAAGAAAGAAACCCTAAACCCAGCAGGAGAAGAGAAATCATAAAGATCAGAGCAGAAATCAATGAAATAGAAACCAAAAAAACAATAGAACAAATCAACGAAACTAGGAGCTGGTTCTTTGAAAGAATTAATAAAATTGATAAACCCCTGGCCCGACTTATCAAAAAGAAAAGAGAAAGGACCCAAATAAATAAAATCATGAATGAAAGAGGAGAGATCACAACTAACACCAAAGAAATACAAACTATTATAAGAACATACTATGAGCAACTCTACGCCAACAAATTTGACAATCTGGAAGAAATGGATGCATTCCTAGAAACATATAAAATACCACAACTGAACCAGGAAGAAATAGAAAGCCTGAACAGACCCATAACCAGTAAGGAGATTGAAACAGTCATTAAAAATCTCCAAACAAACAAAAGCCCAGGGCCAGACAGCTTCCCGGGGGAATTCTACCAAACATTTAAAGAAGAACTAATTCCTATTCTCCTGAAACTGTTCCAAAAAATAGAAATGGAAGGAAAACTTCCAAACTCATTTTATGAGGCTAGCATCACCTTGATCCCAAAACCAGACAAGGATCCCATCAAAAAAGAGGCTATAGACCAATATCCTTGATGAACACAGATGCGAAATACTCAACAAAATACTAGCCAATAGGATTCAACAGTACATTAAAAAGATTATTCACCACGACCAAGTGGGATTTATTCCAGGGCTGCAAGGTTGGTTCAACATCCGCAAATCAGTCAATGTGATACAACACATCAATAAAAGAAAGAACAAGAACCATATGATACTCTCAATAGATGCTGAAAAAGCATTTGACAAAGTACAGCATCCCTTCCTGATCAAAACTCTTCAAAGTGTAGGGATAGAGGGCACATACCTCAATATCATCAAAGCCATCTATGAAAAACCCACCGCAAATATCATTCTCAATGGAGAAAAACTGAAAGCTTTTCCGCTAAGGTCAGGAACACGGCAGGGATGTCCATTATCACCACTGCTATTCAACATAGTACTAGAGGTCCTAGCCTCAGCAATCAGACAACAAAAGGAAATTAAAGGCATCCAAATCGGCAAAGAAGAAGTCAAATTATCACTCTTCGCAGATGATATGATACTATATGTGGAAAACCCAAAAGACTCCACTCCAAAACTGCTAGAACTTATACAGGAATTCAGTAAAGTGTCAGGATATAAAATCAATGCACAGAAATCAGTTGCATTTCTCTACACCAACAGCAAGACAGAAGAAAGAGAAATTAAGGAGTCAGTCCCATTTACAATTGCACCCAAAACCATAAGATACCTAGGAATATACCTAACCAAAGAGGCATAGAATCTATACTCAGAAAACTATAAAGTACTCATGAAAGAAATTGAGGAAGACACAAAGAAATGGAAAAATGTTCCATGCTCCTGGATTGGAAGAATAAATATTGTGAAAATGTCTATGCTACCTAAAGCAATCTACACATTTAATGCAATTCCTATCAAAGTACCATCCATCTTTTTCAAAGAAATGGAACAAATAATGCTAAAATTTATATGGAACCAGAAAAGACCTCGAATAGCCAAAGGGATATTGAAAAAGAAAGCCAACGTTGGTGGCATCACAATTCCGGACTTCAAGCTCTATTACAAAGCTGTCATCATCAAGACAGCATGGTACTGGCACAAAACAGACACATAGATCAATGGAACAGAATAGAGAGCCCAGAAATAGACCCTCAACTCTATGGTCAACTAATCTTCGACAAAGCAGGAAAGAATGTCCAATGGAAAAAAGACAGCCTCTTCAATAAATGGTGCTGGGAAAATTGGACAGCCACATGCAGAAAAATGAAACTGGACCATTTCCTTACACCACACACAAAAATAGACTCAAAATGGATGAAGGACCTCAATGTGCGAAAGGAATCCATCAAAATCCTTGAGGAGAACACAGGCAGCAACCTCTTCGACCTCAGCCGCAGCAACATCTTCCTAGGAACAACTCCAAAGGCAAGGGAAGCAAGGGCAAAAATGAACTATTAGGATTTCATCAAGATCAAAAGCTTTTGCACAGCAAAGGAAACAGTTAACAAAATCAAAAGACAACTGACAGAATGGGAGAAGATATTTGCAAATGACATATCAGATAAAGGACTAGTGTCCAGAATCTATAAAGAACTTAGCAAACTCAACACCCAAAGAACAAATAATCCAATCAAGAAATGGGCAGAGGACATGAACAGACATTTCTGCAAAGAAGACATCCAGATGGCCAACAGATACATGAAAAAGTGCTCCATATCACTCGGCATCAGGGAAATACAAATCAAAACCACAATGAGATATCACCTCACACCAGTCAGAATGGCTAAAATCAACAAGTCAGGAAATGACAGATGCTGGCGAGGATGCGGAGAAAGGGGAACCCTCCTACACTGTTGGTGGGAATGCAAGCTGGTGCAGCCACTCTGGAAAACAGCATGGAGGTTCCTCAAAATGTTGAAAATAGAACTGCCCTATGACCCAGCAATTGCACTATTGGGTATTTACCCTAAAGATACAAACGTAGTGATCCAAAGGGGCACGTGCACCCGAATGTTTATAGCAGCAATGTCCACAATAGCCAAACTATGGAAAGAACCTAGATGTCCATCAACAGATGAATGGATCAAGAAGATGTGGTATATATACACAATGGAATACTATGTAGCCATCAAAAGAAATGAAATCTTGCCATTTGCGACCAAATGGATGGAACTAGAGCGTATCATGCTTAGCAAAATAAGTCAAGCAGAGAAAGACAACTATCATATGATCTCCCTGATATGAGGAAGTGGTGATGCAACATGGAGGCTTAAGTGGAGAAGAATCAATGAAACAAGATGGGATTGAGAGAGAGACAAATCATAAGTGACTCTTAATCTCACAAAACAAACTGAGGGTTGGTGGGGGGAGGGGATTTGGGAGAAGGGGGTGGGATTATGGACACTGGGGAGGGTATGTGCTTTGGTGGGTGCTGTGAAGTGTGTAAACCTGGTGATTCACACACCTGTACCCCTGCGGATAAATATATATGTTTATAAAAAATAAAAAATTAATTTAAAAAAAAAAAGGAAAGAAAAAAAGTGGGCAGAGGACCTGAACAATTTTCCAAAGAAGACCTATAGATGGCCAACAGGCACATGAAAAAAATGATAAACATCACTAATCAACAGGGAAATTCGAATCAAAACGACAATGAGATAGTTCTTCACATCTGTCAGAATGGCTATTGGAAGGAAGGAAGGAATAAAGAAAGGAAGGAAGGAAAAAGAAATCACAAGTGTTGGCAGGAACATGGGGAAAAGGGAACACTTGTACACTGTTGGTAGCAACATAAATTGGTACAGCCCCTATCAAAAACAGTATGGAGAGTCCTCAAAAATTAAAAATAGAACGAACATAGGATCCATCTTCTTTTATCCAAAGAAGATGAAAACACACTGCAGCTTTGTTGACAATAGCCAAGATATGGAAGCAACCTAAGTTTCCATCAATACCTGAATGAAGAAGATATGTTATTTATAAATACACACAAACACACACACACAGCATTACTCATCCATAAAAAAATGTCAAATTTTGCCATTTGCAACAACATGGATGGATCTAAAAGGTCTTGCACTAAAGAAGTAAGTCAGAAAAAGACAAATGCCCTGTGGTTTCACTTTTATGTGGAATATAAAACACAAAATGAACAAAACAGACTTATAGATACACAGGAAAAATAACTGGCTGTTTCCAGAGGGGAGGGGGCAGTGGAATGGGGAAAATAGGTGAAAGAGATTAAGAGGTACAATTTTCCAGTTATAAATAAGTCACGGGATATAATGTTCAGCATAGGGAATTTAGACAGTAATATTATAATAGTTTTGTATGGTGACAGATGGTAGCTACACTTATTGAGGTGATCATTTTGTAATGTATAAAAATATTGAATCACTATGTTGTATACCCGAAACTAATAATATTGTATGTCAATTATAATTCAATAAAAAAGATTTAATGTGTAATGGGAAAATTTAAGGTTAATTGAAAGATACTTCTTACTCAAGACTCCAAAGATTGGGTTTTGTTTGATATTTTGAGCTTTTCTTTTTTTGCTCTGTGATTTTTAATAGAAAGCTCTTTTTTAAAGGAAAATCTTTCAGCTTCAGTTCAATGTATCTTTGGGAAATAAACTCTTGGGATCTTAAGACAATAACCAAGGTCTCCTAATTGAAACTAAAATACCTAAGAGGGAATAAGCTGGCACTTGAGTGCTGACTTGCAAGCCTGATTACACCAAGTTCAATATTGAGAAGTAGCTTTTTAACAACAGAAGTTTTCCCAACAGTGGAATGCCTTCTTTCATCACTACTGTGATTTTCCCATCTCCTCTGGGGACCTGGGATGCTACAGAGGTGGATTTGGGGATCACAAGAAGGCTGACTATAGGGTCCTTATCTACACACTGTTAATAGTTAGAGAGGCACACACCAATGAGTATCTAAGGTGTTGCTCACTGCACAGACAGAGCTGGAATAAGGGAACACAGCCTAACTATGTTTTCTTGCAAATTAGGTGCTATGACAACTCAGGCACTGAAACATACAGACACAGTATCTGCGCTTAATTAACAAGCTGGCAAAAACAAATGCTAATAATTGACTGACGCATGAGAATGAGGCATTGGAAAAATACCCAGCAGAGATATGCCTGCCAGTTTCCTCTTTGGGGCAATGATTAGCATAGCAGCGTTTGCAGGAAAAACTTCTACAGAAACAGAAGCAGGTGCTGCCCTTCGGGGAGTGAAGCACATGAGGATATAGGTTGCCCCAGGAGACCCAACCTTGCTCAAAGCATCTGAAGCAAATAAGGAGGCCATAGGGATCTCTAGAAGTCCCAACAGGAGAATCATAGCACAGACCCCCAGAGTGTGGAAGCAAAGACATACTCTCCTCACTGACATCTCTTCTTCTGAGAAGCCATCCCTGGCTCATTATGGGGCCTTGGCAGAGACTAAACACCTAGCCAGGAGATAATAAGTGACCATGAGACCCAAGTTGCCCATCATGAACTGGGTCCTATCTGCTTCTCCAAATCAATGAAGTTAAGCATGCACTACAGCACCCCATCATCAAAAGGAAGAAGCATATTTGAGAAGCTGGAATCTTGATGGACCTGCCCAGCAGGAGCTAGAACCACAGACAGATTGTTGCTGGAGATACCAGTGGAGATCACCATAAGCCTTCAAGTCCAAGGTCTCCAGTCAATATGTAGTCCCCTGTGTACCTGCTAAGTCATATGAGGACCAGCATTCCTTATATAAAATAGTAGGGTGGTGTTTCTCACCTGGGGACAATTTTGCCCCCAGTGTCTGAAGATAATTTCGAGTTTCACAAGTAGGGGATGCTGTAAGGATCCGGTGGGCAGAGGCCAGTCATGCTGTTAAAAACCCTCCAATGCACAGGCCAACACCTCTGCAGCCCACCTAAAATACCTAAGAATGGCAAGGTTATAGAGGAAAGAAGAGAAAATAAAGGAAATCGGAGATTAACATACACCCAACAAAAAACACACACATATATCAACTTCCTCATTCCTGTAACTACTTACAAAGTATTAACATCAATATTCTTTTTCTACCCATCACTTGTTGCTTCTGTGTGCATGTAAGTACTTCTGGACACAGGGAAATGTGTTTTTTTTTTTAATCTCCTCAAAGTTTTATTGCTAAAAAGAGTTTGAGCCCTGCTCACATATTTACTTTTATCTCCCCACTTCTGCCCCAGACCCTAATCCCAGAGGACAGCAGACCAACGACATTCATATTCTTTCCACAACCCATCAACTGATCTAGAGATCCCAGAGGGGAGTATTTTTTTTGGCTCAAGGTCACTTGCATCTGTGCAATAAAAATACTTTGTATTTTCATTATATTCTGACACCACATCTGTTAATTCAGTATTAAATGAGTAACTCCTTTCATCTCATAAATACTTACTGAGTAAATAAATAGAATCTTTAAAAAAAAATACTTACTGAGCATTTACTATGTGCCACATGCTATGCTAGCAAACATTACAAGGTAAAGAGACCAACTTTCTGCATCTCTTTTTAATTTAAATTCAACTACCATATAACATATTATAGTTTCAGAGGAAGAATTCAGTGCTTCATCAGCTGCATATAACACCCACTGCTCATTCCATCAAGTGCCCTCCTCAATGCTCACCACCCAGTTACCCCATGCCCCCACCCACCTCCCCTCCAGCAGCCCTCAGTTTGTTTCACATAGTTAAGAGTCTCTTATGGTTTGCCTCCCTGTTTCTGTCTTATTTTTCCTTCCCTTCCCCTATGTTTGTCTGTTTTGTTTCCTAAATTCCAGGTAAGTGAAATCTGCCTATCTTCATGGAGTTCATGGACTATGGTTCTCTGAGTATCACTTTCATTGCAGGCTTACTGAAATGGGAGACCAGAAGAACTCACACCTTCTCCAGTTCTCTCCCTCAGAATCTGTAGTTCCCTCAGATTGTCTCTTGCCCTGGGCCTACGCTGCCTAGAACCCAGTGGCTGGGGAAAGCATCATGCAACATCCCATTATTTCTCATGGTCTCCAAAAGCTTTTTCTACCTCTACCATTCTATCCCTGGGTTGTGAGTTGCCCTCCAATTCTCTACTTAGCCTGGAACTCAAAGGATGCACTGGGAAAAGGCCAAATGCAGTTAAAATGAAAACAAGAACACCGATGTCCTTCAGGAGGCCAGAACATCCTTGCTTTAACTTGTAGAGTTCCCTAACCTAATATTCCTCTATTGCCATCCCAGAATAGAACAACTTTCCTCTGAGTTTCCTTGGATCATTCCATGGTGCAAGCTTCCAGTATGAGGCAAAGCCAAGCACACTTCTGACCGTCAGTGCTCTAGGAATGTCTGGTGACTCAGAGAGGCAACTTGACAGAAGCCCTTCTCTGTGAGGGTCCTAGAATCCACCTGGGAAAGAATACCTGGGGATTTGGGAAAAGCTATTCTGGAAGTCCAACTTAAGAGGAGACCCCTACATAGGTGTCTTACACTTGCTCATTGGTTCAACTTCCATTGTCTTGCCTTCCTATTCCCATGGGAGTACCTTCTGTATTTTCACCTATTGGCTTCCTATCATCTATATTTTTTAACTTGTGGTTACTATCTTGAAATGACAAACATTCCACCATCCACTTTATGGACTCACTTTGCACTCTCCCTTGGTGGTTCAGGGTACACTCAGAATTTTGGAGTTTTCCACGTTTCTTGTGTTCATTCATCATTTATTCAAAAAATATTTAATTAGCATCTACTCCTATGCTAGGCACTCCTTTTGGCATGTGGGACACTTGGAGTGTGCATTCACAGAAAAAGCAATGACAGAAATTAACAGAGGTACAAACACACAGAAGCAAGGTGAGGGACTTTCCCTGTGGGTATTCAAGAACTGCTCCATGTCTGCTTTATCACACTGGTAAGACACTGAGGTGGGCTAGAGGCCTTGAATTAGCAGGTGGAGGCATGAGCTAGTGACAAACAAATGACCCACTTTTCCTCCACCTGGTAGAGCTCACAGAAAACTTGGGTTGCCTCTTCATTTCAACAGGACTCAACAAAACCAACAAGCCACTGTGCTTTAATTAAAAGCACTTTGACCTTGGCTCAAAACTATTGTCATTCACATGCAAAAAATGAGAAGAACTGGTGCAAAGACTACTAAGGTTTGGCTTTGGGAGAGAAGAGGAAGAAACAGATGTGGAGATCAGCAAACAACCACATAAAGCACTGGTTGTGTGTGTGTGTGTGTGTGTGTGTGTGTGTGTGTGACTGATAGGCTAGCCCCTAAAAAACAACTACAGAGAACGGCTCCAGAGCCCCTGCCCTTCACTCTGTCCTCCACACCCCCAGCCAGCTAGGACTCTGGACAGGGGGGCCACACTTGCCCTGCCTTCCCAGTCATCACCCTACAACCCCCTCCCCAGCACCAATCAAAACCAATTTCCACTTCTTCTGAGCACTTGGTGGAAACTAGCTAACCTGATAAATTAATTCAAGCTAATGCAAATTATGGCTTAATAAGTTACCCTTTCCAGACAACATTTACATTTTTAAAAGTAGCTTTGGATGCTTACATCCAAAGGAGTATTGCAGCAGGTCAACAGAGGAGACTTTGGAAAAATGGTAACACATTTCCAGGCCTCTCTGAGGTCAGACATGGAAGGTCCCATCTGCTTTTCCCGATCACCAAGTATCTTACAAGCTAAGAGACACTGATGTCAATTCTTTCTCTATAACTTGGTGATTTCTATCTTAATATGCTTATAATGCACTAGGCTAATGCCTCTATTATTCTAATATATGCAGATGAGATTCTTCCATGCAATCAAAACAAATCTATGATAGTGGTTTGCTTAATTTCTTCTTCTGCACCAGAGAATGAGCTCCTTGAGGGCAGAAAGAGTAAGAAAAGGAGGCACCTGCCCATCAGCAGCATAGGAGACCTCTGCCCATGACTGGCAACCTTGCTTAGGCCACTATGGGGCAGGTTTGGGTGCCAGGCAGGTAGTTAACAGGCAAGGCCTGCTCCTCTGTACTCTTGGGAGGAGCTCCCAGAAGACCCAGCTACAGAAGGAAGTTCTGTATGTGCCATGTAACTCCCACCTCATCAGAAAGCTCTGTGGGGATGTGTGAGTTTGTGCATCAGGGTAGCAAGCCTGTTGATGTCAAGGTTTGTTACAAGAAGCTCCAAGCCTGGTATGACCCAAACAACAGCTTCCCCAGCTTCTCTCGGCTTTCCCTGGTCTATAAATCAAACAAAATTCAGCCTTCTGCTTTTCCAGTTGCACATCACCTGCACTCCCACCACAGAAAGGAGAGAGGCTCCAGAGAAAAGACATAAGGATAAAGACAGGGTGACTGCCCAGTGGGCCCATGAAGGGCATGGTGGCCCAGAATGAGCAGCGGGAAAGGAACGGGCTGCTCATGCAAGGACAGTGTCCACCAAGGCTCACAGTGACCTGCGTGGTCTCCACAAGCACTCGTAACTCACCCACCCATTCATGCACTCATTCATTATTGTTTAGTTAGAGAGACCAGCAGCAGGCAGCTGCATTCCAAGACACAACTGATGACTTCCCAAAGGTGTTGGACACATGGGTCTTCCAGCTAGATGAAGTTCTTACTCACCAGTGAGCTGGAACAGTGTTACTGTGAGGAATGTGTTTGTCTTTGGGGGTTAAGGCAGAGCCCAGCACTATGAGGACAAAGCAAAGAGCTGCCACCTGGTTCCAGCTCAGAGGTGGGGAGCCAGAAGTACCCATCACTGCCTCCATCCTTAGTCGAGCTGCATTTTTCCTTCTACACATACAATGCTCTCTGGAGTTAATCTTCCACTAAATGTCTTCATGCTTCTGGAACTTCAGTTACAGCCTCCTCCCCTCTCAGGCAGACACTGCCACCTGCAAACACAGTTTAAAACACCACATCATTTTTTTCCTGTGCTTCCTCATGCTGGTACTGTCTTACCACTTCTGCTTTTGTCACAGGCCCCATTCAGTTTTCCTGGCTTTCCTTCCTTTCCAGATCAGCTTAGCTCATAGCCCCTCTGAAGGCTCTTCTCTGCACACACTCTTGTCACAAGGATTTTCTCTGGTTTCTTATTCCTGAGTGTGGTTTCCACCTGCCAGTTCTCAGCTTCTGATGCTTGTTTTCAATCCCTATCTTGCTTCTGGTGCTCCCCAGGGTTTAATGCATCAAACCTCCCCCTGATACTCGAGCACCCACGCCCTGAGAAGTGGACACGCACCCATTCCCCTCAGCTTCCCCACCTTATACAAAATCCAGACATCAGCCCGTCTTGATTCTCACTTCCAGGGGCTTCACGTCAGATCACAGCCCCATGCCCCAATCTCATACTGGGAGGGGAAGACACACACATAGACGCACACCTCTCAATGCCTCCTTTTTTTTTCTGGAAATGGAAGAACATGAGCACTTCTAGTGTTTGTTTTACCTCTTTAGGATACAGAGAATAGAAGACCCTAGAAGGTTAGTATCCTAGGTCCGTGATAGGCAATTCCACAGGTTGTCTGGCAAGGTTCCAGGGCTCCTATGCCCCTCCATCATATTCCCAGCAACTGTCTTTGCATTTCATCTTTGCCTCTAAGGCCAGGCAATCACCAAACTTTACAAAGAAGAGGTAACTCAAGGCTGAATGTTGCCCCAGCACTGCCATGCAGGTTTCTCCTAAAAGTCTGCAAGGGAGCCGAGACCAGGAGATAAAGCTCCAAACACCCAGCTAAAGTCTCCTTCGCCAGCACTGTATTGCCTTAATAGGATAGATTAATTTTTTTATACTTTCAGTGCAAAGAAAGCTGAATAATGTATTCTACTTTTTATGATAAATCATCCTCACTTACTGTTAGATTTAAAGAAGTGATAAGGTTCAGGGCAGACTGCCCCAGAATGGGCCACTTAAGCATTTGGATATTTTTAAGCTGAAGAAAATCAAGGCCAAAAAGACTCAAAAGAGCTTTATACCTCCCCCTGAACGGCCTAAAGAATTTAGATAGGCGGGTCTATACCAAAAAGAAACTGATTACCAGAGATAACTTTTTACATCAGATAGATTTACCTACCTATCATAGCAAAGATTTGGTCACTAACATTTGCTCTTCCCATCTTCCTTTAAATTGCCTCCTGGGCACGGATTGCATGGAGCACTTGGTGTGGTACATAAACAATGAATCTTGGAACACTGAAAAAGTAAAATTTAATAAATTAAATTAAATTAAATTAAAATTAAATAAATTAAAAATAAAAATAAAATAAAATTCATTCAATCAATCAATCAATCGCCTCCCTGCCTTTGAAGCCCAGGCCCCTATCCCCTTCTCTTTAGCTGGGGGTGGCATATAAGCTTCAAATGCCTATTGGAGAGGCCCATGTCTTTAGGGTTCGATCTTATGTAAATTTAATTATTAGACCAGCCAAAGAACATAGAAAGGGAGAAAAGTTTTTCTACCCTCTAAGAGAAAGTAAGGAAAGGAGGAGGTTTTCTCATTTAAAATATTGTATGGCTGGTTGTCCTAACTCAGACCTTCCCTCATCTGCCCCTAAATATAAAAATCACAGGGAAAAATTAAAGACACCCAAAAAATCATAAAAATGATGACTATTAACCTGTTGCTTGAATTCAGGAAGAGTCTCTGCCACCTATCAGATCAGTGGAAATGGGAGTGTGAAAGAGGCGGTGAGGCCAGGTGCCCACCCAGGAAAAAAGGAGTCTTCCTCCTTTAGTGCTGCAGATTGGGCTCTCCAGAAATCGGGCACAAGGGTGGAAAATAAGGAGCAGGACTATTATAAGAAAATTCTCCTGGGGGAGCATTCCCTCAGAGAAAATGAGAGAAGAGGATGATCAAAGAGAGAAACTATGATATAAGTTCCTCCCCCGCCCAGGCACCTCTAAAGCTGCAATGGCCCTTCAGATTCTGCCTGTTGGGCAAGAGGAACAAGCCTTTTTATTCCCCACATCAACCAGTCATTGACAGCAGACTCTTCCCCAAAGGGAGCATGACAATGGGTGAAGCAACTCCAAAGAGGGCTGACAGTTCATGGCTATCTGCAAGCTATACTTCCAGCAGCTATGGGAATGTATCTTTCAGCCTGAAAGAGCCCCTGGGCAGAACAGCACACTGTCCACTGCACTTTCTGCCTCTTCTCATGGATCAGAGATGTAACATCTGAATTAGCCAGAAAACCACAGTAATAGCGCTGTTGAGGCAGCAGGCGTACAGTCCTTCCTCGCCTCCCTATATTCCAAGGGCTAGAATTCCTAATCAAATGGACTTAGCAGGGGAGCATAGTATCCTTCAATGTGTAGGCAGGAGGTAGTAACAGACAGCAATCCATTCTGGATTATATCAAGCATCTGCTCAAAACATTTGAGACATGGGACTGAAACAAAAGAAATCCTACTCAGTCCCCACCCTAGCCCGAATTAAATGTTTACTAGACAATACACAAAAGCATAATAAGCACAATTAATAAAAAAGATTCTCACCTATACACATGCCCCCAATTCTTTTTAATTCAAACTATAATGGGGTATTTTAGCTAGATCAGAACAGACTACTATGCTGGTATGTGAAGTGAGGACGGCAAGCCTTCCTCTGGACCCTCCAGAACATGTACACATCCCCTGGAGAGACGGGACCCCACTATTCATCAGAAAAGCTTCTCAATTGTTGCAGAATGCTCAAGAACACCTAAGACAAGTTCTCAAGTACATCTCCTGAATTTTGTAGAACTTTGGAGCGCAGTGGGAGAGATAAGGGCACTGATGCTTATTTCTGCTTTGGAAACTCATGCTGACAGAACTGGACAGAACCAGAGGAATGTGACTCCACACTGGTAAGACAGGGCCATGGAAGACATGCCCAAGACAAGCCCAGAGGATGTCAGTAGTAGTACCTCAGGCAGTGCCCTTGAGCGGCACTGGTATAAACAGTTTGAGGCTGTCGACAGCATAGAGAAGAATAATGTCAGCACTTAATGGAATAGGGATAATTAGAGCTGCAGGAATTGGTTCTGATTAAATGGAAAACCAACATCTGGGAGCCCTAGACTTTCTGACTTTGGACTCAGAAATTGGTGAGACATGTGGGACTAAAATGCAAGTGTCCCTGGAGATCGTCAGGGGAGCTCAGAAGAAAGTTTCCTGCCAATAGTATGCTAAAGCATGGTTCACTGAAAATTTAGAGTGCTCTTATGAATGTAAGATGTCAAAACTCACCAATGAGTAAAGTCTAGGACATACTAATTACATTAAGGTTGAACTTAAAATGATCATCTAATAAAAAAATGTTGCATACAAAGGAAGAGAAATTGAACTTACATCAGGCTTCATTCCAACTCTGAGGGGCAGAAGGAAATAAGACTTTTAAAAAGAAAATATCCTTGGAGCACTGGGGTGGCTCAGTTGTTAAGTGTCGGCCTTCAGCTCAGGTCATGATCCCAGATGATCCTGGGATTGAACCCTACATTGGGCTCCCTGCTCAGTGGGAAGCTACTTAGCTGCTTCTCCTTCTCTCACTCCCCCTGCTTGTATTCCCTCTCTCGCTCTCTGTCAAATAAATAAATAAAATCTTTAATACACACACACACACACACACACACACACACACACACATTCTTGCCAGTAAAAAAATTAAATAAAACTGCAAATCAGGGTAGAGATGAGAAGGAGCTAAAATGTTAATGTGTTAATTTTTATCCTCCTACAGAGGACTGTCAATATAGAACTATCTAAATCTCAAAACTAAACAGTTTTAATGAAAACACTAATTTGAAAAGATATATACACCTCTACAGTTATTGCAGCATTATTTACAATAGCCAAGATATATAGGAGCCTAACTGTCCACCAACAGATGAATGGATAAAGCAGATGTGGTACACACACACAGTGGAATATTACATAGCCATAAAAAGGAAGAGGTTTGGGCTGTGTGTGTGTTTATGTGTTTGTTTTGTTTTGGTCATTTGCAACAATGCAGATGGACTTGGAGGGTATCAGGCTAACTGAAATAAATCAGACAAAGACAAATACCACATGACTTCACTCATGTAGAATCTAAAATGCAAAAAGCAGAATCAGATCTATAAATACACAGAATAGGCTGATGGTTGCCAGAGGGAAGAGGGGTGGGGAAGTAATCAAAATGAGTGAAGAAGAGTGAGAGATACAGCCTTTCAGTCATGGAATGAGTAAATCCTGGGATAAAATGTATAGCAGAGGGAATATAGTCAAAGATATTGTAATAGCACTGTAGGGTAACAGATGGGGACTATACTTGCAGTGAGCATAGCATAAGGTATAGAGTAGTGGAATCACTTAGATGCATACCTGAAACTAATGTATCACTGTGTGATAACTATACTCAAAAAACTTTTTAAATGAGATTTTTTTTAAAAAATCTATATAATTCAATATCCAGTCAAATGTTCTTTAATGTGTAAAGGAAAGATAATATGAGATGTGCAAGAATTTTTAAATATGCTCCATTATTTCCCTTTTGTAAAAAATAAATATATATAAGCATATATAACATCCTACCTAATTCAATAAAAAATTAAATATGTACAAATTGAGAAGGAAGAAATAGAACTGCCTTTGTTCACAGATGACATGATCATCTATGCAGAAAATTCAAAAGAAAAAAACACTCAAATTTTTGGACTTAATAAGTGATTAGTGCAAGGTTGAACAATACAGGATTAATATACAAAAGTCAGCTGCTTTCCTATAAACCAGCAATAAACAAGTAGAATTTGAAATTAAAAATAATACCATTTACATTAGTGCTCTCCCAAGATGAAATACTTGGGCATAAATCTAACAAAATGTGTACAGGAGCTATATAAGGAAAACTATGAAGCTCTGATGAAAGACATCAAAGAACCACCAAATAAATGCAGAGATGTTTCCAGATAGAAAGACTCAACATCATCATAATGCCAGTTCTTCAGAACTTGCTCTATAGATTAAATGCAATACTAAGCAAAATCCCAGCAAGGTATTTTGACTCTAAAGTTTATACAGAGAGGAGAAAGACCTAGAATAGCTAATGCAATATTGAAGAAAAAGAACAAAGTTGGAAAGGACACTACCCAACTTCAACACTTACTACAAAGACAGTAATCCAGACAGTGTGATACTGGCAAAAATCTAAGAGCAGAATAAAATGGTGATAGTGGAAAAAAGTAAAATGCATATCAAATTCCTTATCCTATGTGTCTATAGTCAAAAATATTTTATTTGCTATTTTTATCCTTTGTGAGATTATCATGGGCTAATAATTTGGAACAATACTCCTGCTGAAAACAACTGAAACGCCAGAAAGATATTACTTAAAATCTTTTTAAAAGTAAAGACCTGATGGCATACCAGCGAAGTACCAGGCTGAAGTGTGGGATTGGAAACCCAGTCAGGGAAACAGAGCAATAAAGCAGTCTGTCCTGAGGATGTCTCTCCCTTCCCCCCAGCTCCTTCCCTTCAAACTTGAGCTTTACTTTTAACTTGAGTTTTACATTAAACTCCAGGGCCTGAACTAGACAAAAAGGGTAGATGTCCCTTCAACACTCATGTGTCAACCGTCCATACATAAAGCTGGGACCCCAAAAGACAGCAAACTTCAAGATAAGAGTGAACAAGAAGTAAATCACCTCTCACCACCATCCTAGGATAGTAGTAGGCAAGTTATTTTGTCACTGATCTAAAGGAGGAGGGAGGTAAAAAAAAAAAAAAAAAAAAAAAAAAAAAAAACCTGAGGAAAACTGCAGGATACAAAATTAATACTCAAAAATCCATTGTGTTTCTAAACTCTAACAACAAAGTAGGATAAAGAGAAATGAAGGAAACAATTCCATTTACAACTGCACCACAAAGAATAAAATAGCTAGGAATAAACTTAACCAAGGAAGTGAAAGATCTGTACTCTGAAAATGATAAAATATTAATGAAAGAAACTGAAGCCGACACAAAAACATGGAAAGATATTACATGCTTATAGAATACTGCTAAAATGTCCAATTTACCCAAAGCAATCTAAAGATTCATGCAATCCCAATCAAAATACCAACAGCTTTTTTCATAGAACTACAACAAATATTAAAATTTATATGGAACCACAAAAGACCCCAAATAGTCAAAGTAATCTAGGAACAAAGCTGAAGAAGTTATTACAACCCAAGATTTTAAGGTATACAACAAAGATGTAGTAATCAAAATACTATGATAGTGGCACAAAAACAGGCACAGAGATCAACAGAATAGAGAGCCCAGAAATAAACCCACTTATATATGGTCAATTAACATACAACAAAAGGAGAAAAGTATATAAAATAATGAAAAACAATCTCTTCAATATATGGTACTGGCAAACTGGACAACAACATCCAATAGAATGAAACTGGACCACTTTCTAACATCATATAAAAAATAAACTCAAGGGGCACCTGGGTGGCTGAGGGGGTTAAAGCCTCTGCCTTTGGCTAAGGTTATGATCCCAGGGTCCTGGGAGTGAGCCCCGCATCAGGATCTCTGCTCAGCAGGGAGTCTGCTTCCTCCTCTCTCTCTCTGCCTACCTCTCTGCCTACTTGTGATCTCTGTCTGTCAAATTAATAAAAAAAATTTTTTAATCTTTTTTTAAAAAATTAAAAATTAATAATTAAGCTCAAAATGGACTAAAAACCTAAATGTGAAACCTGAACCCATAAAACTGCTAAAAGAAAACACTGGCATAATCTCTTTGACATCAACCTTAGCAACATTATTCTAGACAAGTCCTCTTAGGCAAAAGAAACAGAAATGAACTATTGGGACTACTAAAAGTTTTTGCACGGTAAAGGAAACCACCAGAAAAACAAAAAGGCAACCTACTGAATGGGAAACGATATTTGCAAATGATATAGGCTATAAAGGAGTAATATTCAAAATATATAAAGACCTTATACAACTCAACACCAAAAAAAATCCAATTTAAAAATTAAGAGGACCTGTATGACATTTTTCCAAATACATACAAACAACCAAAAGACACATGAAAAGATGATCAACATCACTCATCAGGGAAATGCCAGTCAAAACCATAGTGATATATCACCTCACACCTGTCAGAATGGCTAGAAGCAACAATTGTTGTCAAGAATGTAGAGAAAAAAGAACCTCATGCACTATTGCTAGCAATGTAAACTGATGCATCCACTGTGAAGAACAGTAAAGAAATACCTCAAAAAATTAAAAATAGAAATACCGTATGATCCAGTAATTCCACTACTCAGTATTTACCAAAAGGGGGGGGAGCTCTAGTTCAAAAAGATATATGCACCCTCTTGTTTACTGCAACATTATTTACAATTCCCAAAATATGGAAACAATCCAAGTGTCCATCAACACATAAATGGATAAAGATGATGCAGCATGCATACCCAGTGAAATATTACTCAGACATAAAAAAGGTGAGATCTTACCATTTGTAACAATATGAGGAGACCTACAGGGCACTATGTTAAGTGAAATAAATCTGACAAATACCTCATGGTTTCACTAAAAAAACAAAACAAAAAGCAGAAACAGATCCATAAATATAAGAACAAACTAATGGTTGGGAGTGGGTGAAAGGGAGTGGGAGATACAGCTTCTAGCTTTGGAATGAGTAAATCACAGGGATGAAATATACACCACAGGGAATATAGTCAATGGTATTATAATTGCATTGTACAGTGATAGATGGTATCACACTTGTGATGAACACAGCAAAATGTATAGAGTTGTGGAATCACTACGCTGTACATTTGAAACCAATGTAACATTATGTATCAACTACATTAAAAAAAACTTATCTGAGAAGTTGCAAACAAACATCTTGAAAATATTTGAAAATGAAATTCACATAACTTGGTTGGGAGAAAAAAACCTTACCACATGAATTTAATGTGGTTTTAGACTGGTGGTTCCCCTATGCATGCAGCAGAAATAAAAATAAATCTGGTCTAAATGATATACCTTCATAGTATGCCTCAAAAAATCTCTAAAAATAATTTTTATGAGAACAATGACATTCATCTAGTCAAAAATAATGAAACAGACTAAGTAAAAGGAACAAGAACCAGCAGAAATAAAGAATATAAACAGATGCACAAAGACTTCAGATACTGGAGTTATTATCAGGCTAGATTATAAAACAATTACCCTTACTGTCTTTAAAGAAATAAAATGCCAGTTTTAAAATATCTGTAATAAATCTCTGCAAGAAAGGTATAAAAAGTAAGTTTTTTAAATAAATAGAATGTATAGAAACTTCTTGGAATAAAAGCAACGGATGGCTATAACCCCTGACAGACAAGACAGGGCAGAAGAAATGATTCAGAATATAAATCAAAGTTTGAACAGGAAAAGGGACAGAAAAGAGGGGAATGGTAATATTTTAAATGATAATGACTAAGAATTTTCCAGAATTAATGAAAGACGCTAATACACAGATTTCAAAGCCAAACAAATCCTGAAAAGTGTGAATAAAAAGAAATCCATTCCCAATTAGAACATAGACAAATTGAAAAATATCACAGGAAAAAAAATTTTTATTCCTATAAGTCAGATTACTTTTCTAAGGAGAAACAGTTACCCTGATAACCAACTTCTCAATGGCAACAATGGAATCCAAAAGTCAAAGTTATCTCATTGTAATAAAAGGAAGCAAATGCCCATCTAGAATTCTATTCCTGGCCAAAATAAAAGTACCTTTCAAAAATGAGAGTGAAATAAAGAGAGTTTCAGACCAACAATAACTGAGAATTCACTATGAGTGGATTTTAACCAAAGAGAATTCTAAAGGATGTACTTCAGGTACAAAGAAAGTAATCCCAGATAAAAGGACTAAGATGAAATGGAAGAACTCAGAACACAGTGAATATGTGGGTAAATCTAAATCTTGACTACATAAAACAGTAATTTTAAATGCTCAAGAAATAAAAAAATAGAGAATTAAAATATATGCCAACAATAGCATAAGCCAAGAAGGTGAGAAAAACCCTTAAAACAGCCCAAGGTTCTTACACTATCAGAAGCAAGTGAGAAAAACCCTTAAAACAGCCCAAGGTTCTTACACTATCAGAAGCAAGTGAAGGATACCAATTACCGTCAGACTTTAATAAATTAAGTACATGTATAATGGTATCTCAAGTAACCACCAAAGGAACAAAAATCCAGTAAGTACTTCCAAACTGGGTGAAAGAAAACATGTTAAAATTTAATATTCTATAAATTCAAGTAAAAAGAGAGGATAAGAAACAGAACAGACTGAATAAATGAAAACTACAAAATAAGGTGGTAGATTTAAATGAAAACATAGAAGTAATTACATTAAATTTAAATGGACTGAATCCTCCAAATAAAAAAAGGGTTAAAAAATGCTGGGTTAAGGGCGCCTGGGTGGCTCAGTGGGTTAAGCCGCTGCCTTCGGCTCAGGTCATGATCTCAGGGTCCTGGGATCGAGTCCCGCATCGGGCTCTCTGCTCAGCAGGGAGTCTGCTTCCTCCTCTCTCTCTCTCTCTGCCTGCCTCTCTGCCTACTTGTGATCTCTCTCTCTGTCAAATAAATAAATAAATAAATCATAAGTTGAAAATGCATTTAACACACCTAACCTACTGATCATCATAGCTTAGCCTAGCCTACCTCAGATGTGCTCAAAACACTTACATTACCCTACAGTTAAGCCAAGTCACCTAACATAGAACCTATTTTATAACAAAGTGTTGGTTGGGTAGGTCATAAAACTTACTTAATACTGAAAGTGACAGAACGGTACAGAATGGTTGTCAGTGTATTGGTTATTTACTCTTGTGATCCCACTGACTAAGAGCTTCAGCTTACTGCACTGCCCAGCATGAGATAGGACCATGCCACATACTGCTAGCCGAGGTAAAAATCAAAATTCAAAATTCAAAGTAAGGTTTCTGCTGAATGTGTATCATTTTCACACCATCATAAAGTCAAACACATTCTAAGTCGAATCATTGTAAGCCAGGGACCATCTGTTCTCAATACTAAACATACATATTTAATGCATTTTCTTTAATTTCACATACTTTTTAAAGTACATATTTAAATGTTCCTAATACTCAAAGGTAATCAGAAACATAATTTAAAATAGGACCTATTTTCCAAATCACTGAAGAATAGAAAAGGATATAAAACATATTCCATATAGCTTAGAGTAGAAAAGAAAAAGCAAGAAGCATAAAAATAGGAAACACAAAATAGGTGTGAAATATAAAAACAAATAAATCATGGAATATGAGTTTAACTACCCCCATTAAAATAAAAATATTCTCCAATTGTGCAACAAATTCAAATCTTTCTTTGTGCTTCCTATAAGAAATAGACATAAAGCAACATAGTTTTTATAAAATGGTGTAAAATAAAGAATAAAGATTTTTCAGGGCAGTGCAAAACAATGCAGCACAGAAATGACCATGTTAAATTCTGAAAAGGTTTTATTCCAAGCAAAAAGCATTCAACAAAACATAAAATGTCACTTTTTAAAAGATTTTATTTATTTATTTGACAGACAGAGATCACAAGTAGGCAGAGAGGCAGGCAGAGAGAGAGGGGGAAGCAGGCTCCCCACTGAGCAGAGAGCCTGAATACGGGGTTCAATCCCAGGACCCTGGGATCATGACCTGAGCCAAAGGCAGAGGCTTTAACCCACTGAGCCACCCAGGCACCCCTGAATGTCACTTTTTTTTTTAAAATTTTTTCAATTTATTTATTTTCAGAAAAACAGTATTCATTATTTTTTCACCACACCCAGTGCTCCATGTCACTTTCTATAAAAGTTACAGTCCACAGTGAAAATAGTCATAAATTTTTATAGCCAATAATTTGGCATCAAACTATAAAAAGCAAATCTTATTGGAAACACAGGAAAATTGATAAACAGACAATTGTGGAGAACTTACACATCAACTCTGATAAATTGAGAGGACAAATAACTGAAGATGGGATTTGAATAAAATTAATAGGATGGAATTAATAGAAATACATCAAACAACATACCCTACAATCACCAAATATACCTTCTTTTCATCTTCCCATGAAACATTTCTAAAAATTGATAGTGAGCTACAGAGAAAATGTCAGTAAGTCCCTAAATGGCTATATCATGTAAGCAACATTCTCTAATAACATAAGACTAGGAATTAAGAACAAAGTGCTTAGGGGAAAAAAAAAAGTTTAAAAACACTGGGCTAAATTAAATATCTCAAAGAGATATCAAAATAAGGTACATGTATAAAGTAATTTATATTAGATCAATATTTTAATTATATCAAAGTTCAACAACAGAGGTATGGTTAAAAATATTATGGTATTTCTATTAGGCAGTTGATAGGAAGTTTTCCTAAAATTTTAATGGTGTGAAAGAATATTAATGGTTAAAAATGATATTGAATTTTACATATTACATACTATAATAATTCAGACAATGTCAAGTATATATACATATGTGTATAACATAGGATACTGACTGAATATCTGTATCCTGCAAAATAATGCTCAAACCATAAATCCCAGTATGGCTGTATTTGGAGATGGGGTCTCAAAGGAAGTAATTAAGATTATATGAGGTCATTATAGGGGCACCTTGATCCAATAGGGTCAGTGTCCAATTAGACACCAGAAAGCTTACTCTTGTTCAAGGTCTTCCCCATCCCAGCATGCACATAGGCACCAAGGAAAGATCATCTGAGGACAACAGAGAGAAGGTGGTTATCTGCAACCCAAGGTGAGAGCTCTCCTCAGACCCCGATCCTACTAGTACTTTGATGTTGAACTACCCAGTCACCAGATCCGTGAAAAAAAAAAAAAATTCGTGTTGCTTGAGCCACCCAGCTGGTGAGATTTTATAAAGCATTCCAAGTTAAGACAACATAGAACAGAGTCTAGAGGAAATGCAGCAAAATCCTGGCGCACATGATTTTTGCTGCATTACAGAGTTACAGAGGATTTCTGAATACATTTCTTTATTCTCTGTTGTGAATATGTGTAACTTTTATAATTAGAGTAGAAGGTAAATACATAACAAACAGAAGAAAAAAAGACCACTGTCTACCAAGAAAGGGCTTAATTGGCCCACATACTACCTTTGCCAGTGTAAAACTGCCCTTGAATAGTTGATAGCACACCTGGTCAATGAAAAATTATTCGGAAGGTAAAGACTGGAGAGCTTGGAATAAAAAGTGACAAAGATAGAGAATCAAGAATCTTCTACTCTCCTCTGCTGGAAAAGTTTTTTTGTTCTTTAAGTATATTTTAATATATTTTAAATATAGTTTTAAAAAGATATATATACGTATGTACACATACACATGTGTGTATATACATGTATATATATACTGCAAAGTGTTTCCATTAAATTTTCTCATTTAAGCTCTATGCTACCAGAAAGACCATTACAGCCATTCTACAGATTAGAAAACTAAAGCTTAGAGAAGTTAGGGCAATGATGAAGCTGGTCCACAAACCCTGGTCCTGTGAGGTCACATTCAGTATTCTTCCTACATCAAGTTGCATGGATGTTTCTAGCTCAGAAGCAACTTTGGAATCTTCTACTCAATGTTGGACAAAGCTAGATTAGATAGAGTTTCTATCCTCTACTAAACTTCCCAGTGGGCCACTGGTCTCAGTGTTGCCTAAAATGTATATTCTAGTTGAATCCCTCAATATCATCCTCCAAACCACTAATTCCCTCAATGGATTTAAGCAGTTTATCACTATGTTACTTGAATGAAAAACTTTTTGATTCAAACGACTTCTACCTGATTCATCCTTGTTCAAAGCTGTCTTTAACTTCTGCCTTTTGTTTCAAGATATATTTTTAATGGTTCTATCCTTTCTTTAAAGACCAGAAATATTCTAAAATAATTTTCACATTGCTCTACTACTCTCATTTCATCTCATGTAAACTCATATGCCCTATGCTTTTGTTGTTGGTTAGGACTCTATATTAGTGTTCCACATGTTTTATAATTTTTGTTTGCAGGCTCAATTTCAATGAAAGCTTTTTTTCTCCCTTGTTTTTTCACTCTTATCCTTGTTCTCACCCTCCCTCCCACTCCAGAAAGGTTTCTATTGCCCTCTAGGTAGACTGAGACCCCTAGAATAGAAATCATCTTCCATCAATCAGTCTGCCCTACATTGATACTGGGGTCACAGGCCCCGTCACTGTCATAGTACATGGCTCTGCCCAGTCTGGTTGCAAGACTGTACCTGCCTCCTTCAACTTCCCTTGGTCTGTAACACCCTGAGAAGACCTGGGGTTATGGCTGAGCACATTCCAGAGAGCGATACTCCCTAGGTGTTACCTCTGAAGTATTAGCTGTATAGATTGAGGCAAGAAACATCTTTCTTTACCTTATCTCTAAAGTGGGGATAACAACTGGGTCTACTTCACTGGATTGTGAGAATACATTAATCCAAGTGAGAAGTTTAGAACAATCAATGCATGAAACATAGCAGGTGCTCAATGAGCGTTAGCTCTCATTCCTATGAGCCAGCTTGAACAGCTCTTTTGTCTCCTTTCCCAGACAGGGAAACCCTACCCTAACTCTTGATTTCAGGTCAAAACCCTAGTTCCCTCTCCTGTGTGGGAGCACTGTTCATCTCTCTACTTGAGATAATGAACTTTTTGCTGCCTGAGCCTATTTCTGGTTCTGGAGCTTAGCAGGCCTACGGCAGTGGCCTTGTGTTTTATGTGTGTTTCTGTACCATTTGAAGCCAGAGGTTGGATCTTGTGTTTGCATTTGGCAGGTCTTTTACACTTTCTCTTTTCTATTTTTATCAACTGCTGGCTAGGGAAGGTGGAGGGATTTGGCTCTGGCTCACCTCCTAGTCATAGACTTGCAGCACCATCTTTATTCTTCATTGGGGTATTACTGATAGGTAGCATTGTGTTAGTGCTAAACATACAACATGAGGATTTAATACATGCATTTATTATGAATAGATGTTAACTAAACTTGTTATTATCACCATACATGGTTATAATTTTTTCTTGTGAAAAGAGCTTCTAAGATCTACTTTCTTAGCACTTTCAAATATTTAATACAGTATTAACTATAGTCACTATACTGTACATCTCCAGGACTTATTTCTCTTATAACTGAAAGTCTGTACCTTATGATCACCTTCACCCATTTCATCCTTTCAACCCACCTCTGGAAACCACTAATCTGTTCTCTGTACCACTTGAGTTCACTGTTGCGGTTGTTCGGCTTTTTTAATTCCACTAATGGATCATGATGTATTTGTCTTTTTCTGACTTATTTCACTTAGCATAATGTTAAGGTCTATCCAAGTTGCAGCCAACAGAAGGATTTCCTTTTTGTGGCTGAATAATATTCCATTGTATACGCATACACTATAGCCTCTTTAATCTTTTGACAATGGACACTTGTGTTTCTAGGTCTTAAGTATTATAAATAATGTTGTAATTAACATGGGGGGGGCATATAGCTTGAAAACAATGATTTCGTTTCCTTCAAATAAATATCCAGAAGCAGAATTGCTAGATTACATGGTAGTTTTATTTTTTATTTTGAGGAATCTTCACACCATTTTCCATAGTGGCTGCACCAGTTTACATTCCCACCAACAGTTGCAGCAGCATCTCGACTCTTTTTCAGACTTTGATGCCTGTCCCACTAAGCTACTCTATACCACCCAGCAGGGCATCACTCTCTCCAATCACTCCATCACTCTCTCCAATGTGAATCATCCAGAGAAGGGAAACCAAGATTTTTCTCTTCTAATTAGAGGCTCTTCTAAGCTGACAAGTTTGGCTTTGGCGGATGAGGACTGATCCAACATAAGCTTAACTAATTAAACATATTTCATCCTGAAGAAAATGTTGTTTCTGACTCCATTCCCTGCCCTCTAAACCACTTCTGTCAAAGTCCTACCTAAGCCCCTTTGAAAGCTGTAGTCAATATCCTATAACATGGTGGCTCCCAAAAATGGCTATCAGTTCTCTTTCTAAAAACACAACACCTCAAGGCTCCTCCCCAGGATTTAGTAGGCCTGGAATGGAACCCAGAAAACTGATTTTTTTTAAGAATTCAAGATATAAATAGCTTATTGCATACCTACTAGAATGACTCTAATCAAAAAGACTATATCAATTGTTGGAGGGATATGGAGCAACTTGCACTCAGTGATGATGGGAATGTAAGAAGTAAGCATACACCTATCATCTGTAACCATTTCATATACCAGCCATGTCATGCCTTGATTTTACCCAAGAGAAATGAAAATGAAAGCACAGAAAGTTACAAGTATATATTCATAGCAGCTTTCCTTGTAATAGCCTCAAACTGCAAACAACCTAAATGTCCATCAACAAGTCAATGATCAAGGTACAGCCATGCAATGGACTCATCAAAATGTACTACTGACACATGCAACAATGTGGATCAATCTCAATTATTTTGAGTCAAATAAGCCAAACCCCTCCCCCTCAAAAAGACTACATATTACATTATTCTCCTTATAGAAAATTCTAGAAAATGAAGGCTGCCTGTGGTGACAAAAAGCAGATTATTGGTTGCCTAGAGAGAGAACCAGGAGGAAAGGAGGGTAAGTGGGAGGTATTACAGGCTCAATGAAACTTCAGGAGGTGATGAATAGGTTCCATATCTTGATTGTGGTGATGTTTTCACAAAGGTATACATATGTCAAACCTACCAAATTGTGTATCTGAAACGTATACACTTTATTGTACCTCAAGTTTAAAAATCTAAATGGCCTGCTGGAAAGAGATGGCAGCATCCTGAAAAGTCATTGGACTCAAGTCACTGACTCCATAGGACCACCGCCTCATGTACCACCCCTAAATCCCACCAGGTGGCGCCAATCCTAATTGTATACTTTAAGCTCTACTCTGACTACCCTCTGGTCACCTCCAGATTAATTCTTTTTTTTTTTTTTCCTAAAGATTTTATTTATTTGTTTGACAGACAGAGATCACAAGTAGGCAGAGAGGCAGGCAGAGAGAGAGAGGAGGAAGCAGGCTCTCCAAGGAGCAGAGAGCCTGACGTGGGGCTCGATTCCAGGACCCTGGGATCATGACCTGAGCCAAAGGCAGAGGCTTTAACCCACTGAGCCACACAGGCGCCCCCAGATTAATTCTTTAAATACAATTTGTAAATAAATGTGGACTTAAATAAATTTACACTAAGTATTTTTATTTGGCTACTTCTGTTAAGTCCTTTGCCCAGATACCTCATAACCAAAGACTCTGAAGAACACATTGACATTGTGCCCACAGGTATTTACAGACCACCAGCAGGCACAGCACAGGACTAGGTACCTAATGGGTTAGAGGGGCACGATGGAGGGGACCAGTAAAAATGAATAGAACACAATCTTGCCCGACAGGTAATGTGTCACAGTGGCTCAGAGCTTGGGCTCAGCATTCTGACAGCTAAACCCCCAAAGGTGGGTTGAAAGGATGAAATGGGTGAAGGTGATCATAAGGTACAGACTTTCAGTTATAAGAGAAATAAGTCCTGGAGATGTACAGTATAGTGACTATAGTTAATACTGTATTAAATATTTGAAAGTGCTAAGAAAGTAGATCTTAGAAGCTCTTTTCACAAGAAAAAATTATAACCATGTATGGTGATAATAACAAGTTTAGTTAACATCTATTCATAATAAATGCATGTATTAAATCCTCATGTTGTATGTTTAGCACTAACACAATGCTACCTATCAGTAATACCCCAATGAAGAATAAAGATGGTGCTGCAAGTCTATGACTAGGAGGTGAGCCAGAGCCACCTTGGCAGCAAGAAAACCACTACTTTAAATAACTGAATTTTTCACTTTTTGAATAATTAGGCTGCATCAAATGGACAGGCAGAGGTTGGCACCAAAACTTAATTAGTGTGGTGTCCTCTGTGAGCAGAGCAGGAATATTATCCTGCAGGCTTGAGTTCAGTGTGGGGAATATGAATAGGGAAACTCTAAGGGAAAGTATAGGGAGAAGTGTTGAATGTAGGCAAGGAGGAAGTGGCAGAAAATGGGCCTTGGGTTTTTAAACTGGAGAGGGGCATGATGAGATAAACATTTTAGAAGAATAAATCTAGAAAATGGATTGGAGTTGAGAGGAGACTGAGGCCCAGCAGACAATTAGGAGGCTTCTGCAATCATCTCAGACATGGCTGATGAAGCACTGACCCTCAGGGAGTAAAAATCATGTGAAAGTAAAAAACAACTTAATTTGGTTAGCTTCTCTGAATTCCTTTTAAGGAACAAATAAAAAGTTAAATTCGTCTAATATTTTAGTTAAGAATGAGGAACAAATTGTATTCAATAAACAGATTTTTTTAAAAGATTTATTTATTTGACAGAAAGAGTGTACACAAGCAGAGGGAGTGGCAGGGGGATAGAGAGAAGCAGGCTCCCTGCTGAGCAGAGAGCCTGATGCAGGGCTGGATCCTAGGACACTGAGATCATGACCAGAGTCAAAGGCAGATGCTTAACTGACTGAGCCACCCAGGCTCCCCAATACAGAAAGGTTTTAAGTATAGTTAAAGTTGAGAAAGGCAACCTCATGCATGCCCTCCTCTTTTGACCCTTACACCAGCCATGTAAGAGTGGGCCCTGGGCCTGGAACACTTCCTTACCTGGAATACAGTTCATGCTGAACTTAGTGCCTTGTGTGGAATTATCTTTCCCTGTTTCAGACCCAATATATGCTCCTTTTTCTTAAGCATATGTGTTATATAGCACTTTGTCAACCTCACTGCCATATTTGTCCCCTGTAGACAGGGGTTAGGGTCCTGCTACAGCACAATATGGGTACATACAGGCCACCTGCCCTGTGCTGGCTGCTAAGAGGAATCTCTTGGCTATTGGGTTCAGACTGAAGTCCAGTACTGAAGCTGATCTTTCCCTGGCTCTTCTCTTTGTAAGGAGAGCATTGTTCCTTCCAGTTCCACTGCCTAACTGTGTTGGGTTTTCCTTGGTGAATCCAAAGCCAAGGTTCACTGTGCAGAAGTACTCAATATTTCTTCCTAGTGATAAGTAACCGATGTCATGTTTCATCACTTAAAACCAATATTATAACCAATGAGGGAAAGGGGTGGGGAGAAGGATAAAGACTGGCTGTTGCCACAGGGCAGTGTGAAAGAAAATGAGGACTTGAACCAAGACACTTAAGATAAAGACTGGAGAGGAGAAGAGCGGTTTAAAAACTGTGAGATAAATTTGATAGGACTCAATATATTAAATAAGGAATACAGTAACCATATCAACCACAGTGTCTCTATGCCAGCTTCCCTTCTGAAGGTTAACTGTCCAGTTCCTATCAATTGGGGAAAAGTGGTCATTACTTCATATCCCATTAACTTGCTCCCCCTATGGCAGGTACTTAGAGTAAGATGAATGCCTGCATAAGGGAAGGCTCACAGTAGGCTAACAAGTACACCACAATGATACCTAGTGTGAGGAGCCAAGCCAGTCTGATTCCTGGTCGCATGAATCAGAAACACTGAACATAAAAAAAAGAAGGCTGTGAAAATAGGTCCAGAGGCCCACATGAGATTAAGTTGAGGCTTTATGAAGGAGAAAGTCAGATTGAAATTACAAGAGATCATAGCAAGCCAAAGTTTTGAAGATAATCTATGATGAAAAGACAGAATGGAAGAAAAGAAGAAGGAATTTAACTGTCAGAGGTGTTGGGGTCACAATAATGACCAGGAAGTTCTACAAACTGTTCTATAAACAAACACCCCAAACATGGTTTCTAGAGCTGCCTTGGGTCCAGCTGCACTTCCTATAAGGCCTGTCTCGTTGCCATTAGAACACATCCTCATTCCTTAGGCAAACTAAAGATGTGACTAGAATAAGAAGAAAAAGGATAAAGGCTTCAGGGATGTCTCCCTGGTTTGTAGCTTGGGTAAACAGGTAAACATTGGTGTCATCAACTTAAATAAAGAATCCAAGAATAGGAACAATATTAGGAAGAAGGAGGATAGGTTTATCCCAAGACCTCCTGAATTTGAGAAGACTATGGTTCTTTCAGGTAAAGGCAGCCAGCAGAGTTGGTCTTAGACTTGAAACGTGGAGATGAGGTCTGAGCTATAGATAGATATTTCATCCTGATCAGCATATGGGTAATATCTGAAATGGCAAGTGTGGAGGATATCAACCAGCACAATAGTATACAATCAGATGCAGAGGGCTGGGGTTGATACGCTAAAGAACACCAATATTCCAGCAGCAGATGGAGAAAGGGGAGCTGCAAATAAGTCATAGGGGGCGTTGGTCAAAGATGCATAAGGAAGGAATGGAAAAACATGGCCCACAAAGGCCAAACTGATAGAGTTTCAAGGACACAACCTGAAGTGTTAAATGCAACATACAAGTTACTAAGAATTAAAGAGGGTCTACTAGATTTGGATATTGGGAAACTATAGCAAAAGTACTTTCAATCAAGACAAAGATGGAAGGAAAATTACTATTAATTGCAACAAGTATGGAACTTCATGTCAAAAGGTCACAGGGAAAGCTTGTAATCAAGAAAGTAAAGCCAGTATCTTCAGACCACCTTCATAAACTACATTTTGGGGGCTTGGAGGTGGAATGTATCCATATCCATTTCAAAAAAAAATTAAAATTTTAAAGATTAAAATTCACTATGAAAATGGAGTAGAAACTATAGTGGGCTAAAGATATGGGGCCAACAGGTCCTTGAGGCAACAGGACCAGAAATAGGCAATGGGGCTAATTTTAACGCTGTAGAATAGGAACCAAGTGTATCTAAGAGATGGCAGAGCATTAGAATTTGTCTCCCTGCATGAAGCCAAGAAGTGGGACTGTATTCCCACCTAAAAATGGACTTGGATTATGGTCAAAATGAGCTTTTTTTATGTAGCATAGGTAATGAGAACAAAAGTTTGAAAATTAAAAGGACAGAAACAGATATGCCAACTATCAGTTAAATGTGGTTGACTGAACACATAAATTTATCTCTTTTCCTTCCCAATATTCCAATAAAATGATATTATAGAATTTAACATGCTATAAATCCACAAGGACAAAGAGAATGGAAAATGAGAGATAGTATCAAATGATGGATGACAGAGAAGAGGAAGACATTAACAGACTCTAGAAAGCTGAATACCAAGTGTACATGCAGAGGATGCCAATGTCAAATGCAGAATGCTGGAAAGTCTCCATGGTCTCTAACATCAGGAGCTGTGAAGGCAGGTGTGGTATCTGGGGATGAAAAAGATGGACTAAATAACAGTGAGAAAGTAAATTTCTGTGTACTCTTTCCCTCCTCTTGCAGAGGCAAGTGACAACCCTTCCTCCACCCAAAATGAGATAAATGATTCATTTGGGGATGAAACTAAACCAAATGGGCTCCACATTCAGAAAGTAAGACTCCCAGCCTCCTTTCATTGATTTACTCCAAGAAATAATTCTATGTGAATAGATTCCAGACAGGAAATTGGTGGATTCTTCTCTGGGGAAATTGAACACCCCAGAAGAACAAACCTACAGATACTGACATTTTTGAGTTTCAAAATAAAGTATCGGGAACTTCACTTGACCACCTCACAGTGATGCAGAACAGTTAGCAAGAAGCACCCATAATGGATGGATCGAGAGGATCATGAACTTTGGAGAAATTCTCCAGGATAAAAAAGGAAACCAAATCAATCAGAAAAAGAAAACGAAGACAATGAAGAAAGGAAAATGTTTTAAACTGTAATATTCTCAGAGAAATAAGATTATATTCACGACAACAGACAAAAATAGGTTGCTATAAAAAGGAACAGTCAGAATAAAGTCTTGAAATTTTAAAAAAATAAAGTAACTGAAATAAAATGGAAAATCTGAAAGATAAAGTTGAGCACTTGTCCCCCAAAATAGAACAAAAAGACAAAGAAATTTAGAAAGAAAAAAAAAACAGGAGGATAAAATCAATCTAGGAAGTTCAACATCAAAATATCCAGAAAGAAAGAAAAACCGAGGTGATGAGGGTTTTTTTTAAATATATTTTTACATTCCCCAAAATATAGAAGTTTCCAGATTAAAAAGTTACAACCTGTGTCCAGAAGTATAAGAAAAAAAGCTAAACTATATCAATGCAGATAAATTTTGAAATCTTAAAATACCAGGGCTAAAATTTTGTTCTCAAAAGCTTACATGAAGGGGAAAGAAATAGGTCACATAAAACCCATCTAGAATCAGCTCCACTAGAAGCTAGAATGCAACAGAATATGGTCTTCCTAAGTCAGAGGGAAATTATTTTAGCTAGAACATGCACTCAGACAAGTTATCAATCACATGTTAAAGAGAATTAGGTAATTGCAGAAAGTATGGTTTCAATAAATTCGCTTTCTATGCAAATTTCCCTTTAGTAGGATGTAACTAGAGAGTGTATTCATAAAAAAAAAAAAGAAAGAAAGAAAGAAAGGCAAAGCAGAAAAGGAATACACAAAACCTAGGAAATGGAGGATCCTACACATGACAGAGGCAAAAGACCAGGAGGACAACTGCTCAGCAGAGCTACAGAACCACTCATACAGAGGGGAAGAAAAAAAGGAGGACTCCAGGGAAGGGGAAGAAGGGACAGGTGCCTAATGTGTTTCACTACGTGGAATGGATTTCACTAATTTTTGGAGTGTTTAAATCAAATCAATGATATGTAACATATGCAACTATATTTTTAAAATATTATTCATCTCTCAACATGAATTCATGAACTTTCAAGAATATTTAAATCACAAAATTATCTGTAGAATGTGGTAACATATGCCTAAGTTTTTAAAACAAAAAATAACCTGTTAAACTTATTAATACATACAAATGAAGGTTAAAAGCATTAAAAATGAACTGGGAGGATATACAATTTCACATTTGACTTGCCTGTGAATAACGGATAAGGACAATAGGATGAGGAATCAAGGATAGGGGATTTTTTTTTTTTTTAAGGATAGGGAATTTCTACTTCATCTGTAGGTTTTCAATAATTATAAGCAGTAATATAGGGTAGTGGTTATGAGTTCAAATTCTATAACCCAATTCTCTGGATTCATATCTCTGCTTCACTTACTACTTCTCTGACCCTAAGCATACTATTTAACCACTGTATTACTTATGATTTTCATTTATACAATAGTGTCATTCATTATACTGAAATCATAGAAATATTGTAAGGATTAAATGAATCAATAAATGTTAAACAGACACATGAAAAAATGCTCAACATCAATTGTCATAAAACCACAATGAGATAACACCTTACAACAGTTAGAATGGCTAAAATTAACAGATGGGAAACAACCAATGTTGGCAAGAATGTCCAGAAAGGGGAACCCTCTTACACTGTTGGTGGGAATACAAGGTGGTATGGGCACTCTGGACAAGAGTATGGAGGTTCCTCAAAAAGTTGAAAATAGAGCTACCCTACGACCCAGCAATTGCACTACTTGATATTTACCCCCAAGATACAGATGTAGTTAAATGAAGGGACACATGAACCCTAATGTTCAAAGCAGCAGTGTCCACAATAGCCAAACTGTGGAAGGAGCCAAGATGTCCTTCGACAGATGAATGGATAAAGATGATGTGGTTCATATATACAATGGAGTATTACTCAGCCATCAGAAAGGATGAATACCCACCATTTGCACTGATGTGGATGGAACTGAAGGGTATTATGCTAAATGAAATAAGTCAATCAGAGAAAGACAATTTTCATATGGTTTCACTCACTTGTGGAATATGAGAAACAGTGCAAAGGGTCATAAGGGAAGGGAGAGAAAACTGGATGGGAAGAAATCAGAGAGGGATACAAACCATAAAAGACCCTTAAGTCTGGGACACAAACTGAGGGTTGCAAGCTGAGAAGGGTGGGCATTAAGGAGGCCACATGATGTGCTGAGCTCTGGGTGTGCAACTGATAAAGTACTGAACACTACACCTGAAAATAATGATGGAGAACATGTTGGCTAATTGAATTTAAATTTTTTCAAAAAGATAACCTGTAATTTCTTTCTCTGCCCCTTTGATATACAAATCTTTTTAAAGACCTCTTTCTTGTCCTTTTCTCAACCCAGGAGTATCTACATATAGGAGTTAAGAGCCATTTTTTTGAAATATTAACATTAAGGGGTATCTCTCAGTGTCCACAAGAAGGTAGCAGCCCAACTTCCATGGGCACTTTGCTCCAAATAAAATGGCCTTCTGGGGGCGCCTGGGTGGCTCAGTGGGTTAAAATGGCCTTCTGTCACGAAGATAAGAGAAAATTTACTTGTCCTTTGGGCAAGGCCAATTAGCAAACGTAAATGGCCTATGAACCCGCCATACCCCAGGGATTCAAAGCTTCCCAGCATTTGTTTCAGTAGAGTTGAGTTCAGATTTTAGTTCTGGTGCCTCCCCTCTACTGCAACAGCCTTGAATAAAGTTTTCATAGTCTGCTTAAAAAAAAATTATATATATACACACACAGACACACACATATATAGGTAGATATAAATACATATGTATTTATATGTATTTATATACACATATATGTATATAAACATTTAGAATGCCTGCTACAAGGTATAAAATTGTAATAAACACATATGTAACATAATTATGAGGGGAAAAGATTTGAAACAAATTAGCATTCAGTTCTAGTGTTCTATATACAGGGATTTGTAATACTGCTCTCTATTTTGGGTTTTTATTTACTCAGTTTTTTTAGCAAGATGTGTAAAATTCAGCTAAAGGAAAGTAAAATATTTTACACCAAGAAAAGTAATAAAATATTGTTCTAAAAGTCTAGATTAAAACTTCGACTTTCAGTAGGATGTAATAATTGAGTCTAGATTCACCCTCTACTAAAACAACTAGAAAAATGGACCAAATATATATAGCAATGGATTTCAGACACTGAACAATAAGGAGCACAGGGCAGTGGTCCTGGAGGAAAGAGAAACCAATGAAGTGAGCCCTGTGATTGTTCCAGGTCATAGCAGTTCCCAAACCACAAAACGGGGGAAATCCAAATGGAGCTCAACCTTCTGAGTTGAACAGATGGAGAGTGGAGGTCAAAGAAGTCAAATTCACTAAAATTTATATGAAGGAACACTGGAGGGGATAACTGTCCAGAAAAAGAATACCAGAAATCCATAGATTGAGGGGAAGGAAGATCCTCAAATTTTTGGCTGAATATAGTTATCCACATATGCATGACCTGTAACTCTACAAGGAAATAAGTCAAACAACTTTTGAAGCTCAAACTGGCTTAGGAATAGTTCATATTACCACCAGCCACAGTAGGGAGATCTCATTATATATGGAGCATCAGAGAGTGTACTCAGCAGGCTATCATCTTTGTAGTGAGACCAACTAACCCTGAAGACTTCCCTGAACTCATCCTAATAACACATAAAAGTAAGCCTTAAGAAAACTGATCTAATCCAAGTAATTTAACCATGTGATGGAAGAAAGTCCAACTCTTTCTAAAGGATTACAAAATCCAGGAGTCAATGGCATAAAACTGATAATGCCTGGTGTCCAATCCAAAACTATCAAGTATATAGATAGGCAGGAAAATATAACCCATAACCAAGAAAAACAGTCGTTAAACCCAAAAATTAAAGAATTGATAGAACTAGCAGACAAGAATATCAAAACAGCTAGTATAATTAGTAAGTCCAAGAATGTAGAGAAAAACATGAACATGGTGAGGTAACAAAGGGAAAACACACACACACACACACACACACACACACACACTAAACCAAAATAAAAATTCTAGAAACAAAATACCTGAAATGAAAAATTCATTGGATCATATTAACAGATTAGATACTACAGAAATAATAATCAAAATGAAGCATGAAAGGCAAAAGAGAAAAAGAACAGAGCAGGTAGCCAATGAAAAAAAATGCTAAGCATTCTAAAATTTGTGTAATTTAAGTCTGAGGAACAGAAGGGAAGGAAAGACAAAACTATTTGATAAAATAGCAAAAATTTCTAGTTGACAGAAATGATAAATCCACAGATCCAAGGAAGCCCAAAAAAGCCAAGAACAAATACAAATAATCTCAACAAAGCACAGCACAATCAAACTTCTGAGAGCTAGGAATAAAGAGAAAATCTTAAAAGCAAACAGGAAAAAAATTACATAAAGGAAAATAAGGCAATTCATAAACTTCTCATTAAAAGCTATGCGACCCAGAAAAAAATGGAGTGTTATCTTAGAAGCAGAAAAGAGAAAACTATCAACCTAGATTTCTACACCCAACAAAAATATAAAAAATAAAGGCAAACTAGACTTTTTCTGAGCAAAGCTGAGAGACCTTCCCAAGAAATGTTATAAGTAGTTCAGATAGGAGAACAACAATACCAGATTCAAATTTGATCTACACAAAGGAACAAAGGATACCAGAAAATGTAATTTGAAAGACTAAAAAGTGTTTTTAATTTTCAAATTTGTTTGAAGGATGATTGTTTAAAGAAGAACAATAAGCATGAATTATGATGTTTATAAAACATGAAGTAAAATAAGTAACAATTTTAAAAAGGAATAAATATGAGGATGCTCAACATCACTAGCCTTCAGAAAAATGAAAATCAAAAACACAAGGTACTACTTCACACACATTAAGAATTTGAAGGGGCAGTGGGTGGGAGGTTGGGGGAACCAGGTGGTGGGTATTGGGGAGGGCACATATTGCATGGAGCACTGGGTGTGGTGCAAAAAACAATGAATACTGTTACGCTGAAAAGAAATAAAAAATACAAAAATAAAAAATTTAAAAAAAGAAATTAAAAATAGAGCTATGTGGGGGGAAGAAAACCATTACTTTTAAAACAGAAAACAAGTGTTGGCAAAGATATGGAAAAGTGGTACTCCTTGTGCACTGTTGCTGGTAATGCTAATGGTCTGGTCACTGTGAAAAACAGTTTGGCAGTTCCTCAGAAAGTTAGACATAGAATTACTGTATGCTCTAGCAATTCCACGTCCACTCTACTCTAATTCCCAGAAGAACTAAAAGCAAGGACTTGGAGTTGTATAAATGTTCATAGGAGCATTTACACCCACCAAAAGGTAAGAAAAATAACAGATTTTCAAGAGATGAGTGGATAAACAAAGTTTGGTATATACATACAATGGAATATTATAGCCTTTAAAAGCGATGAAATTCTGAAACATACTACAAATAGACAAACCTTGAAAATGAAGAGAAATTAGCCATAAAAAAAAGGACAAACATTTTATGATTCCTTGTATCTAAAGTACCTAGAATGACAAATTTGTAGCGGCAAAAAGGGGAACCAAATTACCAAATGCTGGAGAGAAAAACAGAGTTATTGTCTAATGGATACAGAGTTTCTTTTTGGGATGATGAAAAAGTTATGGAACTGGATAGTGGTGAAGACTGTATAACATTGCAAATACCACAGTTCTCCCTTGTCCATGGGGGATACATTCCAAGATTCCTGGTGGATGTCTGACACCATAGGTGATACCAAAACACACACACACACACAAACACACACACACACACACACACACACACACATATATATAGCATATATATATATAACATAGTGTGTATGTATGTATATGTGTGTATGTGTGTACACACACATATGTATATATATACATATATACACATATATACATATGTATATGTGTGTGTATATGTGTGTACACACATATACATGTGTGTGTGTACACACACACACACATATACATACATACATACACACACACTATGTTTTTTCCTATATACAAATACCCATAATAAAGTTTAATTTATAAATTAGGTCTAGTAAAATAAATAAAATACACAAAATTACATGAATGAGGTCTCTCAAAATATCTTATTCTGCTTTACTCATTCCTCTTGTGATGATTTATGATAAAATGCTTACATGATGAGATAAAGTGAGGTAAATGACATTGTAACATAGTGTTAGGCCACTATTGACCTTCTAACAATACATCAGAACAAGGATTATCTGCTTCTAAAACATGGTTAGCTGCAAGTAACTGAAACCATAGAAAAGCAAACTGTGGATAAGGGGGTGTACTACTGTACTTAATGCTACTAGATTGCACACTTAAAAGCAGTGAAAGGGAACCAGAAAAAGATCAATAAGGAAAAAAGTAGCTTGAACATTGGACCAAACAGACATATACAGAATACCCAAATATAGACAGCACATTTTTCTCAAGTACACATAGAACATTCTCCTGGATAGACCATGTATTAGGCCACAAAATAAGCCTTAAACTTTTAAAATACTGAAATCATAATGGTGTCTTCTCTGATCACAAAGGAATGAAATTAGAAATCAGTAGCAAAAGGAAAACTGGGCAATCCACAAATGTAAAAATTAAATAATAGTCTTAAACAACTAAAGTGTGAAAGAAACTCAAGGGAAATTAGAAAATATCTTACGACAAATGAAGATGGAAATGCAACACACCAAACCTCATGAAGGCAGTACTAAGAAAATAATTTTGTTATAAAAGCTCATATTAAGAGTAAAGACCTCAAATCAACAACCTAACTTTATACCTTCAGAAACTAGAAAAAGAGAAAAATAAACCCAAAGCTAGAAGAAAATAAACAAAAGAAAGGAAAAACAAAAAATAAAATAAAGAATTTTAAAAAATAGAGGGGAAAAAATGAAACCAAGGTTCTTTGGTAGGAAAAAAAATAAATTGTAAAATTGACAAGACTTTAGCTAGATTAAGGGAAAAAAGACAAGACTCAACTAAAATCTGGGTCACCTAGGTGGCTCAGTGGGTTAAGCCTCTGCCTTTGGCACAGGTCATGATCCCAGGGTCCTGGGATCAAGCCCCGCATTGGGCTCTCTGCTCAGCGGGGAGCCTGCTTCCTCCTCTCTCTCTCTCTGCCTGCCTCTCTGCCTACTCATGATCTCTCTCTCTCTGTCAAATAAATAAATAAAATCTTTAAAAAAAAAAAAAAAGAAGACTCAACTAAAATCTAAAGAGATATTACTAGCAATTTTTAAATAAAAACAATTTTAAGAGAACACTCTAACCAATTATATACTGACAAACTGGCATAACTGAGATCAAATGGACAAGTTTCTAGAAACATACAACCTCCAAGAGTGAATTGTGAATAGCAAATAGGAACAGACCTTTTATTAGTAAAGGGACTGAATCAGGAATCCACCTCCCTACCCGCTCCCCTACCAAAGAAAAGCACAGGAACACATGGCTTCAATGGTAAATTCTATTCAACACTTAAGAATACCAATCTTTGGACAGCCACATGCAGAAGAATGAAACTGGACCATCTCCTTACAACACACACAAAAATTAGACTCCAAATGGATGAAAGACCTCAATGTGTGACAGGAATCCATCAAAATCCTTGAGGAGAACACAGGCAGCTATCTCTTCGACCTCAACCACAGCAACTTCTTCCTAGAAACATTGCCAAAGGCAAGGGAAGCAAGGGCAAAAATGAACTACTGGAAATTTATCCAGATCAAAAGCTTTTGCACAGCAAAGAAAACAGTCAACAAAACCAAAAGATAATGGACAGAATAGGAGAAGATATTTGCAAACGACATATCAGTTAAAGGGTTAGTATCCAAAATCTATAAAGAACTTAGCAAACTCAACACCCAAAGAACAAATAATCCAATCAAGAAATGGACAGAAGACATGAACAGACAATTCTGCAAAGACGACATCCAGATGGCCAAAAGACTCATGAAAAAGTGCTCCACATCACTCGGCATCAGGGAAATACAAATCAAAACCACAATGAGATACCACCTCACACCAGTCACAATGGCTATAATTAACAAGTCAGGAAACGACAGATGCCGGGGAGGATGCGGAGAAAAGGGAGCCCTCCTACACTGTTGGTGGGAATGCAAGCTGGTGCAGCCACTCTGGAAGACAGCATGGAGGTTCCTCAAAAAGTTGAAAATAGAGCTATCCTATGACCCAGAAATCACACTACTGGGTATTTACCCTAAAGACACAAATGTAGTGATCCAAAGGGGCACATGCACCTGAATGTTTATAGCAGCAATGTCCACAATAGCCAAACTATGGAAAGAACCTAGATGTCCATCAACAGACGAATGGATAAAGAAGATGTGGTATGTATGTATACACACACACACACACTGAAATACTATGCAGCCATCAAAAGAAATGAAATCTTGCCATTTGCAAAGACAGGCTAGAACTAGATGATATTATGCTGAGTGAAATAAGTCAATCAGAGAAAGACAATTATCAAATGATCTCTCTGATATAAGGAATGTGAGGGAGGCTTGGAGGGTAAGAAGGAAAAAATGAAACAAAATGGGATCAGGAAGGAGACAAACCATAAATGACTCTTTTTTTTTTTAAAAAGATTTTATTTATTTATTTGACAGAGAGAGATCACAAGTAGGCAGAGAGGCAGGCAGAGAGAGAGAGGAGGAAGCAGACTCCCTGCTGAGCAGAGAGCCCGATGCAGGACTCGATCCCAGGACCCTGAGATCATGACCTGAGCCGAAGGCAGCGGCTTAGCCCACTGAGCCACCCAGGCGCCCCCATAAATGACTCTTAATCTCACAAAACAAACTGAGGGTTGCTAGGAGGTGGGGGGTAGGGATAGGGTGGCTGGGTTATGGACAGTGGGGAGGTTATGTGATAAGGTGAGTGGTGGGAAATGTATAAGCCTGATGATTCACAGACCTGTACCCCTGGGGCAAATACATTATATGTTAATAAAAGTAATTAATTTTTAAAATGTAAGAAGAAAAAAAGAATACCAATTCTTGTCAAATCCTTACAAAAAATTGAAGAAAAACTTCCAAACCTATTCTAGGAGGACAGCATTCCCCTGATACCAAAGTCTGACAAAAGGAACTACAGACCAACATCCCTAATAAATATTGATGCAAAAAAATCCTGAACAAAATACTAGGAAACAGAATTCAGCAGCACATTTAAAGGATCATCATGACCAAGTAGGATTTATTCCTCTAGGAATAAATGCAATGGTGATTTCACATTCAAAAAGCAATCAGTGTAGCATACTACATTAACAGAATGAAGAAGAAAAACCTACGTGGTTATCTCAACTGATGCAGAAAAAAGCTTTTGACAAAATTCAACACCCTTTCGTGATAAAAACACTCAAACTAGGAATAGAAGGAAACCACCTCAACATAATGAAGGCCATATACGGAAAGCTCATAGCTAACATACTCAGCAGAGAAAACTAAAAGCTTTTCCTCTAAGAACAGAAGACAAGGATGCCTGTTTTCTTTTTTTTTTTTTTTTTTTTTTTTTTTTTTTTTTTTTTTTTTTATTTTTTATAAACATATATTTTTTATATACATATATTTTTATCCCCAGGTCTGTGAATCACCAGGTTTACACACTTCACAGCACTCACCAAATCACATACCCTCCCCAATGTCCATAATCCCACCCCCTTCTCCCCAACCCCCTCCCCCCGGCAACCCTCAGTTTGTTTTGTGAGATTAAGAGTCACTTATGGTTTGTCTCCCTCCCAATCCCATCTTGTTTCATTTATTCTTCTACCCACTTAAGCCTCCATGTTGCATCACCACTTCCTCATATCAGGGAGATCATATGATAGTTGTCTTTCTCTGCTTGACTTATTTCGCTAAGCATGATACGCTCTAGTTCCATCCATGTTGTTGCAAATGGCAAGATTTCATTTCTTTTGATGGCTGCATAGTATTCCATTGTGTATATATACCACATCTTCTTGATCCATTCATCTGTTGATGGACATCTAGGTTCTTTCCATAGTTTGGCTATTGTGGACATTGCTGCTATAAACATTCGGGTGCATGTGTCCCTTTGGATCACTACATTTGTATCTTTAGGGTAAATACCCAATAGTGCAATTGCTGGGTCATAGGGCAGTTCTATTTTCAACATTTTGAGGAACCTCCATGCTGTTTTCCAGAGTGGCTGCACCAGCTTGCATTCCCACCAACAGTGTAGGAGGGTTCCCCTTTCTCCGCATCCTCGCCAGCATCTGTCATTTCCTGACTTGTTGATTTTAGCCATTCTGACTGGTGTGAGGTGATATCTCATTGTGGTTTTGATTTGTATTTCCCTGATGCCAAGTGATATGGAGCACTTTTTCATGTGTCTGTTGGCCATCTGGATGTCTTCTTTGCAGAAATGTCTGTTCATGTCTTCTGCCCATTTCTTGATTGGATTATTTGTTCTTTGGGTGTTGAGTTTGCTAAGTTCTTTATAGATTCTGGACACTAGTCCTTTATCTGATATGTCGTTTGCAAATATCTTCTCCCATTCTGTCAGTTGTCTTTTGATTTTGTTAACTGTTTCCTTTGCTGTGCAAAAGCTTTTGATCTTGATGAAATCCCAGTAGTTCATTTTTTCCCTTGCTTCCCTTGCCTTTTGCGTTGTTCCTAGGAAGATGTTGCTGCGGCAGAGGTCGAAGAGGTTGCTGCCCGTGTTCTCCTCAAGGATTTTGATGGATTCCTTTCGTACATTGAGGTCCTTCATCCATTTTGAGTCTATTTTTGTGTGTGGTGTAAGGAAATGGTCCAATTTCATTTTTCTGCATGTGGCTGTCCAATTTTCCCAGCACCATTTATTGAAAAGGCTGTCTTTTTTCCATTGGACATTCTTTCCTGCTTTGTCGAAGATTAGTTGACCATAGAGTTGAGGGTCTATTTCTGGGCTCTCTATTCTGTTCCATTGATCTATGTGTCTGTTTTTGTGCCAGTACCATGCTGTCTTGATTATGACAGCTTTGTAATAGAGCTTGAAGTCCGGAATTGTGATGCCACCAACGTTGGCTTTCTTTTTCAATATCCCTTTGGCTATTCGAGGTCTTTTCTGGTTCCATATAAATTTTAGAATTATTTGTTCCATTTCTTTGAAAAAGATGGATGGTACTTTGATAGGAATTGCATTAAATGTGTAGATTGCTTTAGGTAGCATAGACATTTTCACAATATTTATTCTTCCAATCCAGGAGCATGGAACATTTTTCCATTTCTTTGTGTCTTCCTCAATTTCTTTCATGAGTACTTTATAGTTTTCTGAGTATAGATTCTGTGTCTCTTTGGTTAGGTTTATTCCTAGGTATCTTATGGTTTTGGATGCAATTGTAAATGGGATTGACTCCTTAATATCTCTTTCTTCTGTCTTGCTGTTGGTGTAGAGAAATGCAACTGATTTCTGTGCATTGATTTTATATCCTGACACTTTACTGAATTCCTGTATAAGTTCTAGCAGTTTTGGAGTGGAGTCTTTTGGGTTTTCCACATATAGTATCATATCATCTGCGAAGAGTGATAATTTGACTTCTTCTTTGCCGATTTGGATGCCTTTAATTTCCTTTTGTTGTCTGATTGCTGAGGCTAGGACCTCTAGTACGATGTTGAATAGCAGTGGTGATAATGGACATCCCTGCCGTGTTCCTGACCTTAGCGGAAAAGCTTTCAGTTTTTCTCCATTGAGAATGATATTTGCGGTGGGTTTTTCATAGATGGCTTTGATGATATTGAGGTATGTGCCCTCTATCCCTACACTTTGAAGAGTTTTGATCAGGAAGGGATGTTGTACTTTGTCAAATGCTTTTTCAGCATCTATTGAGAGTATCATATGGTTCTTGTTCTTACTTTTATTGATGTGTTGTATCACATTGACTGATTTGCGGATGTTGAACCAACCTTGCAGCCCTGGAATAAATCCCACTTGGTCGTGGTGAATAATCTTTTTAATGTACTGTTGAATCCGATTGGCTAGTATTTTGTTGAGTATTTTCGCATCTGTGTTCATCAAGGATATCGGTCTATAGCTCTCTTTTTTGGTGGGATCCTTGTCTGGTTTTGGGATCAAGGTGATGCTGGCCTCATAAAATGAGTTTGGAAGTTTTCCTTCCATTTCTATTTTTTGGAACAGTTTCAGGAGAATAGGAATTAGTTCTTCTTTAAATGTTTGGTAGAATTCCCCCGGGAAGCCGTCTGGCCCTGGGCTTTTGTTTGTTTGGAGATTTTTAATGACTGTTTCAATCTCCTTACTGGTTATGGGTCTGTTCAGGCTTTCTATTTCTTCATGGTTCAGTTGTGGTAGTTTATATGTTTCTAGGAATGCATCCATTTCTTCCAGATTGTCAAATTTATTGCCGTAGAGTTGCTCATAGTATGTTCTTATAATAGTTTGTATTTCCTTGGTGTTAGTTGTGATCTCTCCTCTTTCATTCATTATTTTATTTATTTGGGTCCTTTCTCTTTTCTTTTTGATAAGTCGGGCCAGGGGTTTATCAATTTTATTAATTCTTTCAAAGAACCAGCTCCTAGTTTCGTTGATTTGTTCTATTGTTTTTTTGGTTTCTATTTCATTGATTTCTGCTCTGATCTTTATGATTTCTCTTCTCCTGCTGGGCTTAGGGTTTCTTTCTTGTTCCTTCTCCAGCTCCTTTAGGTGTAGGGTTAGGTTGTGTACCTGAGACCTTTCTTGTTTCTTGAGAAAGGCTTGTACCGCTATATATTTTCCTCTCAGGACTGCCTTTGTTGTGTCCCACAGATTTTGAACCGTTGTATTTTCATTATCATTTGTTTCCATGATTTTTTTCAATTCTTCTTTAATTTCCCGGTTGACCCATTCATTCTTTAGAAGGATACTGTTTAGTCTCCATGTATTTGGGTTCTTTCCAAACTTCCTTTTGTGGTTGAGTTCTAGCTTTAGAGCATTGTGGTCTGAAAATATGCAGGGAATGATCCCAATCTTTTGATACCGGTTGAGTCCTGATTTAGGACCGAGGATGTGATCTATTCTGGAGAATGTACCATGTGCACTAGAGAAGAATGTGTATTCTGTTGCTTTGGGATGAAATATTCTGAATATATCTGTGATGTCCATCTGGTCCAGTGTGTCATTTAAGGCCTTTATTTCCTTGCTGATCTTTTGCTTGGATGACCTGTCCATTTCAGTGAGGGGAATATTAAAGTCCCCTACTATTATTGTATTGTTGTTTATGTGTTTCTTTGATTTTGTTATTAATTGGTTTATATAGTTGGCTGCTCCCACGTTGGGGGCATAGATATTTAAAATTGTTAAATCTTCTTGTTGGACAGACCCTTTGAGTATGATATAGTGTCCTTCCTCATCTCTTATTACAGTCTTTGGCTTAAAATCTAATTGATCTGATATAAGGATTGCCACTCCTGCTTTCTTCTGATGTCCATTAGCATGGTAAATTCTTTTCCACCCCCTCACTTTAAATCTGGAGGTGTCTTCGGGCTTAAAATGTGTTTCTTGGAGGCAACATATAGATGGGTTTTGTTTTTTTATCCATTCTGATACCCTGTGTCTTTTGACAGGGGCATTTAGCCCATTCACATTCAGGGTAACTATTGAGAGATATGAATTTAGTGCCATTGTATTGCCTGTAAGGTGACTGTTACTGTATATGGTCTCTGTTCCTTTCTGATCTACCACTTGTAGGCTCTCTCTTTGCTTAGAGGACCCCTTTCAATATTTCCTGTAGAGCTGGTTTGGTATTTGCAAATTCTTTCAGTTGTTGTTTGTCCTGGAAGCTTTTAATCTCTCCTTCTATTTTCAATGATAGCCTAGCTGGATATAGTATTCTTGGCTGCATGTTTTTCTCGTTTAGTGCTCTGAAAATATCATGCCAGCTCTTTCTGGCCTGCCAGGTCTCTGTGGATAAGTCAGCTGCCAATCTAATATTTTTACCATTGTATGTTACAGACTTCTTTTCCCGGGCTGCTTTCAGGATTTTCTCTTTGTCATTGAGACTTGTAAATTTTACTATTAGGTGACGGGGTGTGGGCCTATTCTTATTTATTTTGAGGGGCATTCTCTGAACCTTCTGAATTTTGATGCTTGTTCCCTTTGCCATATTGGGGAAATTCTCCCCAATAATTCTCTCCAGTATACCTTCTGCTCCCCTCTCACTTTCTTCTTCTTCTGGAATCCCAATTATTCTAATGTTGTTTCGTCTTATGGTGTCACTTATTTCTCGAATTCTCCCCTCGTGGTCCAGTAGCTGTTTGTCCCTCTTTTGATCAGCTTCTTTATTCTCTGTCATTTGGTCTTCTATATCACTAATTCTTTCTTCTGCCTCATTTATCCTAGCAGTGAGAGCCTCCATTTTTGATTGCACCTCATTAATAGCTTTTTTGATTTCAACTTGGTTAGATTTTAGTTCTTTTATTTCTCCAGAAAGGGCTTTTATATCTCTCGAGAGGGTTTCTCTAATATCTTCCATGCCTTTTTCGAGCCCGGCTAGAACCTTGAGAATTGTCATTCTGAACTCTAGATCTGACATATTACCGATGTCTGTATTGATTAGGTCCCTAGCCTTCGGTACTGCCTCTTGTTCTTTTTTTTGTGGTGAATTTTTACGTCTTGTCATTTTGTCCAGATAAGAGTAAATGAAGGGGCAAGTAAAATACTAAAAGGGTGGCAACAACCCCAGGAAAATATGCTTTAGCCAAATTAGAAGAGATCCAAAATCGTGAGTGGGGAGAAAGGGGATAAAAAGAGGTTCAAAAAGGAAGAAAGAAAAAAGAAAAAAAAAAAAAAAAAAAAAAAAAAAGAAAAGAATTTTTTTTTAAAAAAGAAAACACCTAAGAAAAATGTAAAAAAATATATATATATATTAGATAAACTAGTAAAAAATCGTTAAAAAAGAAAAAGGTAACAGTTAAAAAAAAAAAAAATTTTACCCGAAGGCGAGAAAAAAAAAAAAAAAAAAATGAAAAAGAAAAAATTAAATTAACTGCAAGACTAAAAAAAATCACAGGAAAAAAGCCATGAGTTCCGTGCTTGGCTTTCTCCTCCTCTGGAATTCTGCTGCTCTCCTTGGTATTGAAACCGCACTCCTTGGTAGGTGAGCTTGGTCTCGGCTGGATTTCTTGTTGATCTTCTGGGGGAGGGGCCTGTTGTAGTGATTTTCAAGTGTCTTTGCCCCAGGCGGAATTACACCGCCCTTACCCGGGGCCGGGGTGAGTAATCCGCTCGGGTTTGCTTTCAGGAGCTTTTGTTCCCTGAGCGCTTTCCGTAGAGTTCCAGAGGACGGGAATACAAATGGCGGCCTCCTGGTCTCCGGCCCGGAGGAGCCGAGAGCCCAGGGCCGCACTCCTCAGTGCGCCCTCAGAGAACAGCGCCCAGTTACTCCCGTCTGCCTGACCTCCGGCCGCGCTCCGAGCTCACCGAGCCTGCGACCGGTTCAAGGTAACACGGAGCTGCGAGCTTACTGTCGGCTCTGTCTCTGTAGCCGGCTTTCCCGTTCCAATACCCGCAAGCTCTGCGACACTCAGACACCCCCGATCCTTCTGTGACCCTGCGGGACCTGAGGCCACGCTGACCCCGCGTGGGCTTCGCTCCGGTTTAGCCTCTGGAGCGATGTCCCTCCGCGGAGCAGACTTTTAAAAGTCCTGATTTTGTGCGCGGTTGCTCCGCCGCTTGCCGGGAGCCGGCCCCTCCCCCCGGGGTCTATCTTCCCGTCGCTTTGGATTCACTTCTCCGCCGGTCCTACCTTTCAGAAAGTGGTTGTTTTTCTGTTTCCAGAATTGCTGTTCTTCTTCTCTTCGATCTGCCGATGGATTTTCAGGTGTTTGCAATCTTTAGATAAGCTATCTAGCTGATCTCTGGCTAGCTGAAGCAGTCTCAGCTTGCTACTTCTCCGCCATCTTGACCTCTGCCCTCAGGATGCCTGTTTTCACTTCTATTCAACAGAGTCCTAAAAGTCTTATCCAGAACAATAGAGAAAAAAAAAGGAAAAAGACCTCCAAATTGGAAAGGAAGTAAGATATCTCCGTTCACAGATGATATATATAAAAAATTCTAAAGATACCACACATACACTGTTAGAATAAATTTAGCAAAGTTGCAGGTTAAAAAAAATCAGTTGCATTTTTATACACTAACAAGTGAACAATCTGAAAAAGAAATAATTCCACTTACGACATCATCAAAAAGTATAAACTGCTTAGGAGTAATTTTAACCAAGGAGGCAAAACACTTGTACATTGAAAACTACAAGATATTCTTAAAAGAAATTAATGACACCAATAAATGAAAAGAATCCATGTAAATGAAATACTTAATATAATTAAAATTTCAATACTATCCAAAATGATCTATACATTACACATTCTATGCCCTCCCTATCAAATTCTCTATGGCATATCTTACAGAAATGAAAAAAAAATCCATCCTAAAATAAATATGTCTTTTCAAGGGACCCTGTATAGCCAAAACAATCCTGGAGAAGAATGCAGCTGGATGCTTCATGTTTCTGATTTCAAACTTCTTGCAAATCTACAGTGATCAAAACTGTGTATTATCATAAAAACAAATATATATACAAATGTAATAAAATAGCCTAGAAATAAACCAGCACATGCATGGACACATGATTTCCGGCAAGAGTTCAAAGTCCATTCAGGGGGGAAAGAGCTTCCTCTTAACATAAAGTGCTGCAGAACTGAATGTCCATGAGCAAAAGACTGAAACTGGATCCTTACCTTACACTATTTGTAAAAATTAACTAAAAATTGACCAAAGATCTAAATGTAAGAGCTAAAACTTATATAAAACTCTTAAAAGAAAACAGAGGGGAAGTTTAATAGCACTTAATTTAGCAATAATTTCTCAAACAGGACCCCAAAAGCATAGGCAACAAAAGAAAGAAAATAAATTGGACTACATCAAAATTTAAAACTGCTATACAGGGCACCTGGGTGGCTCATTTGGTTAAGTGACTGCCTTCAGCTCAGGTCATGATCCCAGGGTCCTGTAATCAAGCCCCACATCAGGGTCTCTGCTCAGTGCAGTGCCTGCTTCTCCCTCTCCCTCGGCTGCTCCCCTGCTTGTACTCTTTCTCAATGTCAAATAAATAAAATATTTAAAAAAATAAAACTTCTGTGCAAGGAACACAATCAACAGAATGAAAGGGAACTATACACTGGGAGAAAATATTTACAAATCATATATCTAACAAGGGGTTAGCATCTAGAATAGGTATAGAACTCCTACAACTCAATCACAAACACACAGACAAGACCTTGGTTAAAAAATGGACGGGACTGGAAGAGATTATGCTGAGTGAAATAAGTCAAGCAGAGAGAGTCAATTATCATATGGTTTCACTTATTTGTGGAGCATAACAAATAGCATGGAGGACATAGGGAGTTAGAGAGGAGAAGGGAGTTGGGGGAAATTGGAAGGGGAGGTGAACCATGAGAGACTATGGACTCTGAAAAACAATCTGAGGGTTTTGAAGGGGCAGGGGGTGGGAGGTTGGGGTACCAGGTGGTGGGTATTATAGAGGGCACGGATTGCATGGAGCACTGGGTGTGGTGCAAAAATAATGAATACTGTTGTGCTGAAAATAAATAAAAAATAATTTTTTTAAAAAATGGAAAGAGACTTGAACAGACATTTCTCCAAAGAGGATATACAAATAGAAGACAAGCACATGAAAGATGCTTAGTAGAGGTGCCTGGGTGGCTCAGTGGTTAAAGTCTCTGCCTTCCGCTCAGGTCATGATCTCAGGGTCCTGGGATGGAGCCCCACATAGGGCTCTCTGCTCAGCATGGAGCTCGCTTCCCCTACTCTCTCTGCCTGCCTCTCTGCCGACTTGGATCTCTGTCAAATAAATAAATAAAATCTTTTTTAAAAAGATGCTTAGTAGTACTAATAATTAGGGAAATGAAAATCAAAACTATAATGAGCTACCACCTCACATCTATTAAGATGGTTACTTTACAACAACAAGGAAAGAAAGAAAGAAAGAAAGAAAGAAAAGTGCTAGCAACAATGTAGAGAAATTAGAACCCTTGTGCATTGTTGGTGGGAATGTAGAATGATGCAGCCACTATAAAAAAACAGTATGGAAATTCCTCAGAAACTAAAAACAGAGCTACCATATGATCCAGCAATTCCACTTCTAGGTATATACCCAAAAGAATTCAAAGTAGTCATCTCAGAGATATTTGTACACCCATATTCAATGCAGCATTATTCACAGCAGCAAACTGTGGAAACCCATCAATGGATGAATAGATAAGCACAAAGTGATATAGACATGCAATGGAATATTACTTATACTTTGAAAAGAAGGAATTTCTGACACATACTATAACACGGATGAGTAGACCTTGAGGAAAATGTGCTAAGTGAAATAAGCCAGTCACAAAAAGACAAATATTGTATGATTCCATTTATATGAAGTATCTAAAGTAGTCAAACTCAGAGACAGAAAGTAAAAAGGTTGCTAGAGGCTGGAGGAAGAAGAAAACAGAACTGTTTGAACAGCAACAGACTTTCAGTTCTGAAAGCGAAGAGTTCTGGAGCTGGGTTGCTTGAAAATGTGTACTTAGCACTACTGAACTCTACACCCAAATGGTTAAGATAACAAATTTTATGTGTTTTACACTAAAATTTTAAAACCATAAATTAAAAACAAGAAAAATGACTCCCCAAAATATAACCTGAGAATATAAAAGTAGAAGCAAACAATTATCAAATATACCATCTGTGTTAAATATAAACACTCTCTCCAAGTTTATGGAGTCTTTATGGAGTTTAGCAGTTTTTCTTAAAGTCAGAATTAAAATTCTGATAGCATTTTTTAAGACAAAAATATTCAGATGAAAAGATCAAGGGAAAAGAAGTAAAGGGAAATGTGGAGTCTAGAAAGGGTTTGTGGGTTTTGGTTTGGGACCTTGCTTTTGATTGAGGTTTTTTTCATTTCTTTTTTGTTTTGTTTGCTTGGTCTTTTTGTTGTTGTTTTTGAAAGAGTAGAGGTCTGAACATGTTTACAGGCTAAAGAGAAGTAATCAGTGGAAAGGAAGAGATTGAAAATATAGGAAAGAGATGGACGCCAAAAGAAAACTTCTGAAACTACCACTCAGGAAGACCTTATACAAGTAGTTCAGATTCTTACTAAGAAATGTTAAAGATGTAGGGGACTCTCCTCCCTCACAAGTCAAACTCATTGTCGATGAGGACAACTTTACTAAGGGAGAAAGCTAAAGCCAATTTCAAGTGTCTCTGAACAACCGCTCTGTATGCAGCTTTCCAGCATCCAAAAAGTCCATTTCTCTCCACGAACTCCTAGCTGTGATTTAATATCTCTTGATCTAGGTAATTGTGATCCTAAGTATGTGCTAAAAACCACAATGACCAATTTACATCTCCACAGTCCACCCTCTGACCATTGGAAGTGATCACGCTTCCACCACATGGGTTGGTACATTTAGAACTTCTGTAATCTGGCACCAAACAATTGCCTCATGTCAGCACAATTCGTATTATTTGCTCTCTTTGAGCATCACTGTGGACTTGCGGTCTCACATTAAACTCATACAACATATCATAGTCATTATTTACTTTTTTGAAGCTTACATTATTAGTTCAGCTCAGCTCAAGTTTTCATGCCCCAAATACAGAATCGGCTCTTCTCCAAGGAAACTTGGCTCCTTTTTGTGGAAATGATAGGAGAAACCCAAAGGCAGCTTACTAGACAAGTATACTGTTTCAAAGAAGAACATGAGATGGTTTGATGACATCAGAGAAGAAGCTATCTTTCCAAAAATGTGGGGGGGTTCATGTTGATACAGTATTTCCTCCCCCTTATCCACAGGGATACTTTCCAAGACCCCCAGTGGATGTCTGAAATCATGGATAGTACCAAACCCTATACATACATGTTCCACACATGCATGCCTATGATAAAGCTCAATTTATAATTTAGGCACGGTAAGGAATTACCAATAGGGCAATTATAACAATATACTATTGTAAAAGTTTGTGAACACGGTCTTCCTCTCATAAATATCTTATTGTACTATACCTACACTTCCTCCTTTTATGATGATGTAAGATGATAAAATGCCTGCATGATTAATTGAAGTAGGAAAATGACGAAGGCGCTATGACATAGCACTGAGCCACCATCAACCTTCTTTTTTTAATAATTTTTTTTAATTTATTTATTTGACAGAGATCACAAGTAGACAGAGAGCCAGGCAGAGAGAGAGGGAGGAGGAAGCAGGCTCCCTGCCGAGTGGCGAACCCAACGCGGGGCCTGATCCCAGGACCCCAGGATCATGACCTGAGCTGAGAGCAGAGGCCCCAACCCACTGAGCCACCAAGGCACCCCTACCATCAACCTTCTGACAGTATGTCAACAGGAGGATTATCTGTTTTCAGACCACCTTTGACTTCAGGGAACTGAAACCAAAGAAATCAAAACCATGAAATGGGAGGTGGTGCTGGAAGACCACTACATTTTCAACTTGCCAACCTCCCTCCAAAGAACCACCAAAAATATATAGAGGCTGGGACGCCTGGGTGGCTCAGTTGGTTAAGCAGCTGCCTTCGGCTCAGGTCATGATCCCAGGGTCCTGGGATCGAGTCCCACATCGGGCTCCTTGCTCGGCAGGGAGCCTGCTTCTCCCTCTGCCTCTGCCTGCCTCTTTGTCTGCCTGTGCTCGCTTGCTCTCTCTCCCTCTGTCTCTGACAAATGAATAAATAAAATCTTTTAAAAATATATATATAGAGAGAGAGAGGCTTAAAATACCTGGCATCTCAGAGTGAATCAAACTCATTGTCAGTGAGGACACAGTTTCACCAGGGGACAAAGCTGAGGTTGTGCCGAAGTGTCACTAAACAGTATCTCTGCAATAAGCAACAATAGCAAGAAAAGGTAGAATATAGCCAATACCAGATTCACAGGTTTTTTGGGTTTTTTTTAAAGATTTATTTATTTGACAGATAGAGATCACAAGTAGGCAGAGAGGCAGGCAGAGAGAGAGAGAGAGAGAGGAGAAAGCAGGCTCCCTGCTGAGCAGAGAGCGCGATGCGGGGCTCGATCCCAGGACCCTGGGATCATGACCTGAGCAGAAGGCAGAGGCTTTAACCCACTGAGCCACCCAGGCGCCCCACGGATTTTATTTTAAAAAAAAAAAATCTTCTCTAATTCTTCATCTTCAGGATCATTAGAGTTACTATTTAATTTTTATTGTAAGTAGCTTTAGTTTTGAACTACAATTTCCTCTGGATATACTGATATTCATTGCCCTTGTCCTGTGCCAGCCCAGCTTTTCAAAATCCAACTTGTATCAGAGAAAACAACTAAAATAAAATTTAAAAGTAAGTAACTTACAGATGTAGTGAAAAGAAGGGCCATCTGTACCCCAATGTTTATAGCAGCAATGGCCACAGTCGCCAAACTGTGGAAAGAACCGAGATACCCTTCAATGCCCTTCAATGGGTGAATGGATAAGGAAGATGTGGTCCATATACACTGGAGTATTATGCCTCCATCAGAAAGGATGAATACCCAACTTTTGTAGCAACATGGACGGGACTGGAAGAGATTATGCTGAGTGAAATAAGTCAAGCAGAGAGAGTCAATTATCATATGGTTTCACTTATTTGTGGAGCATAACAAATAGCATGGAGGACAAGGGGAGATGGAGAGGAGAAGGGAGTTGAGGGAAATTGGAAGGGGAGGTGAACCATCAGAGACTATGGACTCTGAAAAACAATCTGAGGGTTTTGAAGGGGCAGGGAGCGGGGAGATTGGGGGAACCAGGTGGTGGGTATTGGAGAGGACACAGATTGCATAGAGCCCTGGGTGTGGTGCAAAAACAATGAATACTGTTACGCTGAAAATAAATTTTAAAAAAAAGTGAGTGACTTTTCTTTATTAATTTAACTTTTTCAGTGTTCTTTTTTAAAGATTTTTTCAGTGTTCTAAGATTCATTGTTTATGCACCACACCCAGTGCTCCATGCAATATGTGCCCTCCTTAATACCTACCATCAGGTTCACCCATCCCTCCAAACCCCCAAAACCCTCAGTTGGTTTCTCAGAGTCCACAGTTTCTAGTGCTTCGTCTCCCCCTCCAATTTCCCCCAATTCACTTTTCCTTTTCTTCTCCTAATGTCCTCCATGTTATTCCTTATGCTCCACAATTACAAGTAAGTGTAATTAACTTTCTCTGCTTGACTTATTTCACTCAGCATAATCTCCTCCAGTCCCATCCATGTTGATACAAAAGTTGGGTATTCATCCTTTCTGTAGCTTTCTGTAATCACCTGGTGGCTATGTAATATTCCACTGTATGTATGGGCCATATCTTCTTTACTCATTCGTCTATTGAAGAGCATCTTGGCTCCTTCCACAGTTTGGTGATTGTGGCCTTTGCTGCTATGAACATTGGGTACATATGGCCCTTCTTTCAAACATCTGTATCTTTGGGGTAAATACCCGATTTCAAGCTTTACTACAAAGCTGTGATCACTAAGACAGCATGGTACTGGCACAAAAACAGACACATAGACCAATGAAATAGAGTAGAGAGTCCAGATATGAACCATCAACTTTATGGTCAAAGTTGACAAAGCAGGAAAAAATATATAGTGGAAAAAAGACGGCCTCTTCAATAAATGGTTCTGGGAAAATTGAACTGCTATGTATAGAAGAATGAAACTCGACCATTCTCTTACACCATACACAAAGATAAACTCAAAATAGATGAAAGACCTTGGTGTGAGACAGGAATCCATCAAAATCCTAGAGGAAAAAATAGGCAGTAACGTCTTCAACATCAGCCACAGCAACTTCTTTCAAGACATGTCTCCAAAGGCAAAGGAAACAGAAGCAAAAATGATCTTTTGGGACTTCATCAAGTTAAAAAGCTTCTACAAAGCAAAGGAAACAGTCAACAAAACAAAGAGATAACCCATGGAATGGGAGGAGATGTTTGCAAATGACACTCAAAGGGCTGATATTCAAATCTATAAAGAACTCAAACTCAACACCCAAAAAACAGATAATCACATCAAAAAAATGGGCAGAAGACATCAACAGACACTTCCCCATGAAGACATACAAATGGCTAGCAGACACATGAAAAATGTTCATCATCATTAACCATCAGGGAAATTCAAATCAAAACCACATTGAGATACCACTCTACACAAGTTAGAATGGCCAAAATTAACAGGACAGAAAACAAGTGTTGGAGAGAATGTGCAAAAATGGGAACCCTCTTAAACTGTTGGTGGGAATGCAAGGTGGTGCAGCCACTTTGGAAAACAGTGCGGCAATCCCTCAAAAAATTAAAAATAAGTGACTTTTCATACTTTCTCCCAAAGTTCAAGTGGAATAATTTCTGTAAGGCATTCTTAAGATTTATGCAATACTGACTGGACTCCTTCAGAACAAACTAAACAAAGATATTTATGGTGAACACACTTCAATCTGAGTATTAGATTCAAGTCACATTCTCATATCACCCAAAGTTGACTTCACAATCAAAATAGGTTTTAGCCATTTTGTTTTTACAGCAAGAAACCTGAATCCTTACACAGAATAAAAATTTCCATGCCTAGTCTGCATTTTGTGCTAACTGCTCAACTACAAAAGAGAAGAAATGTAGTCATATTCTTCAAAGTAACTCCAAGGGTAGGACACAACTAAATGTATCAGTGTAAGATACTGTTTTGCCAAATCCAAAGCCAGTTAATCAGGTATTAAACTACATTTGAACAGGATAGGACTGAGACTTTTTTTTTTTTTTGAGAAAATCTCTACTTATTTGGACCCTAAAAACTTATTTAGGATAAACTTCCTCTTTGGAAGCTAATAGTAGAGCTTCCTGTTTTGCACATCCAAGTAGTACTAAATGAAGAAATTTCCTTGGTTGTTGGTTTTATGCACTTAAGGGACACTATTATTCACTTCCACTGGGAACTCTCAAGCCTCTCACAAGAAAAGAAGTCTGAGGACTTAAGCTGACTTGCATCCTACCTTTGACTCAGTCAGCATCCCATCATGAAGAACAACTTTCTGAGCAGACCCTCATCTAAGCCAACAACTGTCCATTTCCTCGGTTCTTTGTCTGAAGCTGGAGAACATGGCTTCTGCATGATGTTCCATCAGATTCCTCCACCATCTAGCTCTTTGCCGCTTCTTCAGCTAAGCCAGGTCGGTCATGGTATGAATTGGTCATAGGCAGGACAGAAACTGTCATTCCTAAGTGCAAAAGTTGCAGAAGCTACAGCCTCAAGCCAAGATTCTAAAGTAACCCAAATAAAGTGGGAGAGGATGTGACCTTCCCAACACCACTGATCCTGGAGATCAACTAATGATTATTATCCAGGCTTGTGATCACCTCTTCCTATTTCTTAGTTCCATTCCAAAAAAACCAAAAAACAAAAAAAACAAAAAACAGACATCTTTTTCTATACCAGATTGTGGCCAAAGTTGGTTACCTAACACTTTAGTTGAGCTATCTTGAGACTATTTCAATTTGATATATTTAATAGTCTAGTTAAAAGTCACCTTTGTGAAGTTTAGAATTATTTCTGAGACTCTATCCTCTAAAAGCCATTTTTAAAAGCTCATTGGGCTTACACAGAAAAAGCGAAAGCCAAGGTCATGGCTCTCAAAAGACTTTTCTATAAAAACAAAGATTAACTCACACATGTTAAGGTAATAACAGAACACTAGCTCTTCAACTTTCTCTTTGAAGTCAGCCTCCCTATCTTAAGGAGACCCTATGGCTCTCATGCAATACTCTTGATGAAAACATTCTTAGGATCACATTTTCTCCTTCACTTTCCTGACACCCCTTCCAAAATGTAAACATGAGGGGAGGGGGGTTTGATGTCAATCCTCCTTCTGGCACCAACTGCAATTTCTGAGGACTCCAGATCAGCAAGAAGAGAACACACAGGTAAAAGTATCAATGTATTTAGCCAAGGATACAGACTCCTATAAGAAGACCCACATGGAGCCTCCATCTGAACAAAAGCAGCAACACAGAGCAGGATCTTTTGCCCCCAAAGGGCAGTGACATTAAGTTACTGCCCTTTGGGGCAGTTAGGGTGTTACCAGATTTGAGAAGCTTCTTTCTTGCATGCTTTTAGCCACTACCTACTGTCTCATACAGACAAACCTGTTACTCACTAACTGTCTCAATTTCATACCCACTCTTGGGCTCCACTGTGTGCTGGGGCTAGGAACCTGCAGACCCCACCTCTCCTTTGCCAGTGGGTGCCCTGTTAGGCTCTACTAATAGGGGGAGCTGGAGGGACACTAGGTTAGAGGGAGGAGCGCTTCCCTTCCTTTCACTGCCATATCCACCAGTATCAACCCCACAGCAGTAACTCTCTCAGGCAGCAGCAGTTACAGGATTTGGTTCCATTTCCAGCGTCTTTCCACACTGCTAGAATCAGACCCCTTGCACCATTCAGAGGTACCAGCACCATCCAGGTAGAGGCCACTCCTCAAAGATTTGATCCCCAGATCCAGAGGAGGACTGAGGTCTCTGCTCCAATTTTCAGGGGTATAGCCACCAGCCAGGCAGAGCCCCTCCTCCAAAAGTCTGAGTCTCAACAATGTGGGATCTTCCAGGAGCTTCTGGATTGTGATAACAACCTAGGCCTTTAGTTCCCCCAGTCCTAGGGTGCCAGTGGCTTCATGCAGTGACAGCTCTGTGTTCCCTACATGTTACCTTGTTGCTTTTCAGTCCTCCATTGTTTAGCAATTCCCTACATCCAACTTTCCCTGTAGAAATAACAAGTGTAGTTTCCACTTTACCAGCTACACTGACCAACAAAAGTACATCCTTTTGCTGATTCTAAAATTTAACACTTTCATACATTGTGCCATTCACCACTTCACAGACCAACTTCATCTGGGAATCAGTGAAAGAGAAGGGGCAAATTATTTCCAACCATCCCAGACTAGAGATGCTAGACCTCAACCAACTAGCAGAGAAATAATTGATTGCATAGCTGAAGAAATACTACCAGGTTGAAAATGTCCAACCACCAAAGAACTAAGGAGCCCTACACAGCCATAAAAACATATCCAACTTTGTACATGTTTTATGGGGGCATCTTCTTTGCCCCCATACTTCTATTCTCCCCACTTGCCAATCTCAGAATAAGGTAAATCTGTAAAGGCTGGGTTATAACCACCCAGCGGGTATGTGCCTTCTGAATAAAAGGAAATGAAATGAAGCATTTCTTAAAAAGCCAATTATTTCCAACCTGTTCCATTAGAGTCAAACATGCTAAATGAGCATGTAACATATTGACTTTTGTGCCCTGTGGCATCTGGGACCATAAATGTCCTGCTTATCATAACACTCATCTCCATAGCTCTTACAAATCAGGACCCTCCCCAGGAGAGCACACATCACCCATTCATAACTTAGAAGGCAAGGAGACAGGCTGCCTGATGTAACAGAGCTGGTCTCCCCCACCCTCTGCACTTCTGATGGACCTGCTGCACCCACCCACCTGACCTTGAGTGAGTCAGGGAGCCTCCCACCTATGTCTGAACAGATGGCAAACAATACCATGCAGGCAGTGCCATTCCCTATGAGAAGGCAATCAGGCTGCCAAGGGGATTACCCAGGTCGGGAGACAGTGAGGGGAGCCTTGATGAAGCCCAGCAAAAACGAGCTTTGGAGGCACCAACCTGCATTTGAATCTCAGCTCTCCCTACAAGGCTTTGGACAAGTTATTTAACCTGAGCCTCAGTTTTCTTCCCTGGAAATTGGAGTTGATAATGCCTATTATACACTTAGTGTGATGATTAATAATATAATACGTACAGAGCTGCTTATATAGTACCCAGCAGGCTGTAAGTGCTTGAGAAACAATAAGCATTATGCAGTTTTAGGTTTTATAAATATTGACTATCTAGTGGATTTCAGATTGCTAAGGGACCATGCTTTCAGTGCATCATGTCACTACCACTGCTATAGGTTTAAGCAAAAGACAGAAAATTTAATTTCCTGAGTTCTTTAATGATCACTTGCGGGGCGCCTGGGTGGTTCAGTCAGTTAAGCTGCCTTCAGCTCAGGTCATGACCTCAGGGTCCTGGGATCCAGTTCCACATCAGGCTCCTAGCTCAGCTGGAGGGCTGCTTCTCCCTCTCCCTGCTGCCCCTCCCCCTTGCTTCTGTGAGCACTTTCTCTGGGAAATAAATAAAATCTTTTTAAAAAATTAAAATATAAAAAATGATCACTTGCTGTGCCCCTCTGAAAGATGCATAGCCTCATATTCTTCTCCCGACATTTCTCTATCATCCTCCCACTGCTCCCCACAAAGCTCCTAGAGAGAGGTGGGAATGAGTTTTCTAAGCACTTCCTGTAGTACACTCTCCTGACAAGTTTTCTCTACCTCCTGCTGACTGTTGGCTGAATCCTAATGGTTCTGGCTACTGGTGATCAGTGAAGAGCAGAAGCCCTGCTTTTCCCAGTCCAACAGGGAAAATCCAAGGCATCCAGCAGAGGTGAGCACAGTACTCTCAGTGCCCACCCTGAACTTTTACACAGGTGTGGCATTTGGGATTCACCACGGAAGCTGCATAATTACTTAGAAAGAATGCAGTCTGATTGTTCCATTCTCTCCAAGTGCAATCTCTCCTAATAACATCACCCAACTGAATGCCTCCTAATTCTGTCAGAATGCATTTTAATTATCACTGCTTCTTATGTTGGTGAGCTGTCGCTGGAGTTTTTGATTTGTGATAGAAAACAGGGAAGCCATAAAGTATTTTGGTGACAGCTCCCTGATTAGGCAGCATTGCAGCAAAACAAGTTGTCACAATAAAACTGATTAATCAAGTTGTCAGAGTAAAACAAATTAATGCCACAAAAACCTTTGCTAGAAATTACCTCTGTATCTTGGGGTAGTCAACTGATGGATTCCCTCAATTAGCAGAAACTTCTATGTCATGAGCACTTCTGACTCTGCACTTAGGATCCCAGTTGGGCCAATTGCCCTGTAGCAAAAGAGTAGGTCTCCAAGAACCCAGGGACATATTTGGAAAAGACAGTCATTGACTTCATTTTCAAGATGCTTCATTCCTAACTACCTGGGAGACTGTTAGGACCAGAAGTATAATCTAGAGCTAAAACGTTTTACAAGATAAATACAAAAGTCATTGCCTACACTCTTACCAGTGGGTCTAGACTTAATTTGTTAAGATTTTTTTTTAAGATTTCAGAGACAAAGAGAAGGGGCAGAAGGAAAGAATCTCCAGCAGACTCCCGCTGAGTGCAGAGCCCAACATGGGGCTTAATCCCATGACCCTGAGATCATGACCTGAGGTAAAACCAAGAGTCAGAGGCATAACTGACTGAGTCACCCAGACATCCCTGTCAAGATATTTAATCATAGTCCTCTGGCTGGAAGGGCACTGCAGTTCTTGTACACTCCCGTCTCAAGGAAATACTGCCCATACTGGAGATGTCAATCACAGGACCTGTCCACCACAGGTACTATAACATAGATGATGTTTGGTCATACAGAGCCCCAGCCCCCCAGGATCAGAGGTGATGAAATAGAAGTTGGCATAACCAATGATCCTGGTATAAACTGATGTGTTGGGCCAATCACATTCCATCTCTAAAGATTTCAACAATGAATTATTGATTGATTGGGCCAGCTAGCTGTGGGAGCCCAAAGTAGAAAAGTACCATAAGGTAACACAGAGCCATTAAAAATCTCAGCACACAATAGCTTTTAGGTAAAGAAATGATAGAGTAGGGGCAGAAATCAGTGGATAGCAAGAAAAGAGAAAGTAGTTGAGAATCAACACTAGTCACTGGAGCAGGCTTCATTCTAGAAGGATCAGGTTTTACTCTAACTTATGGCCTTAGAATAAAATCCCCTTCATTTAGGAAACTGTCTGGCACACACTAAGAAGCAGGGGGTGGGGGGGACTATGAGGGGAATAGAGAGAAGGTGGGAGAAAGGGATATATGAGAGTGAGTGGTATGCAAACTATTCATAAGAATAAATACCCAGAATGCCATACCAGAGTATATCACCTGCATAAACATTTGTTAACTGGTGCCAGTCTATGGAACCCCCACAGCAATGCTAGGCTTCACAAATTACCTTTACATTGAACAGAGACCTACAATGGAAAATGCTGCTTCTTGGCCACCCCCAGAAGCTTCCCCTGGAAGCCAGTCATTGTACTTGGAATAGGAAGATCCTTAATGCAGCAAAACCAATGTCTAGAAGGAGCATTGAAGTTTTTTTTTTTTAAGATTTTATTTATTTATTTGACAGAGAGAGATCACAAGTAGGCAGAGAGGCAGGCAGAGAGAGAGAGGAGGAAGCAGGCTCCCTGCTGAGCAGAGAGCCCGATGCGGGACTCGATCCCAGGACCCTGAGATCATGACCTGAGCTGAAGGCAGCGGCTTAACCCACTGAGCCACCCAGGCGCCCAGGAGCATTGAAGTTATTGAGCACACCATTCCCTTCTCTGACATCAGAATACCACCCTCAGGAGACTGGCCACACTGCCTTTGAGGACAGAGATCCACATTCCAGAGGAGAGGAGCGATAATGGGTGTGGAGAAGCAAAGGTACTGTGACCAGGTCTAGTCCCAAATAATATTCTAGGACTAAACAAATCTTGGGTTTTTTCTCAACTTCCTTAGGAATAAAGGGTCAGTACCTATACAGAGAAGGAACCCTCATCCCACTATAAAAAATATATATCACTATATTCTCCACTCTTTCTTCAAGCGCCCCCACACACACCTCCTAGGCTTAATGGCATCAGAATTTCTCTCTCCCAGGATGATGATACCCACCCCCTCAGCCCCCTCTACCATTATCCGGCTAAGCACAGAGACCCACTTTTATCACTGCAGTTTTCTTAACAGAACCTGTTGCTTTATACCATCTTATCTTTGTTCATGTTGTTCCCTCTGCCTGAAATGCCTTCTGCCACTCCATGCCACCCTCACTCCCACCTGTCATAAGTAATTTATGTCTCTTTCTCTGGAGCCTTTTCTTACAACCTTTTTTTAAAAATAATTTTATGTTATGTTAGTGACCATACAGTACATCAATGGCTTTTAATGCAATGTTCCATGATTCGTTGTTTACATGTAACACCCAATGCTCCATACAATATGTGCCCATCATTGGGCTCACCCATCCCCCCACCCCCTCCCCCTCAGTTTGATTCCCAGAGTCCACAGTCTCTCATGGTTCATGGTTCATTTCCTCCTCTGATTTCCCCCACTTCATTTTTCCCTTCCTTCTCCTAATGTCCTTCATGCTATTCCTCATTTTCCACATGTAAGTGAAACCCTATGGTAATTGTCTTTGTCTGCTTGACTTATGTCACTTAGCATAACCCCCTCCAGTTCCAGCCATGTGAACGCAAATGGTGGGTATTCAGCCTTTCTGCTGGCTGAGTAATATTCCATTGTATATATGGACATCTTTATCCATTCATCTTTTGTAGGGCATCTCAGCTCCTTCCAAATTTAGCTATTGTGGACACTGCTGCTATGAACACTGGAGTACATGTGGCCCTTCTCTTCACTACACCTGTATCTTTGGGGTAAATACCCCATAGTGCAATTGCAGAGTCATAGGGTAGCTCTATTTTTAACTTTCTGAGGAACTTCCACACTGTTTTTCAAAGTGGTTGCACCAACTTGCATTACAACAGTGTAAGACTGTTCCCCTTTCTCCACAACCTCTCCAACATTTGTTGTTTCTGTCTTGTCAATTTCTGCCCTTCTAACTGGTGTAAGGTGGTATCTCAATGCGGTTTTGATTTGAATTTCTCTAACGGCAAATGATGTTGAACATTTTTTCCTGTTTCTGTTAGCCATTTGTATATCTTCTTTGGAGAAGTGTCTGTTCATGTCTTCTGCCCACCACCTTCTGTCATAAGCCCTGCAGAGGCTTCTTTCATAGACACACTGAGCATTTACAGTCATTTGTTTATATATTTCTTCCCCCTAGTACACTAGGAGTTTCCAGGGGGCAGAGATCCCATATTATTCATCCCCACATCCTCTGGAAGTGCCTGACACACAGTACATGCCTAACAAATATTCACCTAATAAAAGAAAATGAATCAAAGTGGCTAATCAAGGGCTCTAACCTAAGTATTCCAAGGAAAAACCCATGGCCTTTCTGCCACAACAAACAGACACACCCAATGACAACAGATGAACCAATAAATGGGATATCAGAGAATCAGGATGGAAGCAGAAAACCACCTGTTGCTGTTCTGCCCTTATTCTCATCTGCCTCTGTGGAGCTGTGCCAAAGGCATCAAGCCTCAGGCAGCACAAAAGAAGGTGCTGAAGCTAGTGCCCACTGCCCCAGACCTCTTCAGCACACTGTAACATTTCTCATGTATCAGAAATGAAGGAAGAAAACTAAGATCATATGGTTCCGCCTCTTCATTTTCAACATGAAGGACTAGATGCACAGAGAAATGAAGGAAGTTGTCCTAAGACACCCAGAAACTTAGGGGTAGAGCTAACTCTAGACCTCCGTCTCCTCCCTCCTGATCCATTATTCCTTTTCCTGTACCCATGTCTCTCATGATACTGGAGACAGGGGATCATTCCCTTGATTTCATCAAATCCACAGGACTAGAATCAGGCGCACACACCCAGATGTCACAGGAAGGAACCTCAGCTTATTTTCCCTCAGCTCTAACCTTGGACTCAGATAAACCCAGGCTTAAATCCATCTGGTACCACCTACTAGTCTAGTGAAGTGGCACAAGTGTGTTACCCCCCTGAGCCTCAGGTTCTTCACTCAAATACCAAGGATCTGATATCCTTCTCCAAATGTTGATGTGAAAATAGGTAACACGATCTATGCCAAAGCTCTTGTCAATGCTCTTAACATGCATTAGGTGCTTAATAAAGAAACATCTTAAATTGGTTCTACATCCTAAGATTCATTTTGAAAGATGGTTTCTTTGAAAAGTTTATAGTCCTCCTTCAAAGCATTCTGCCAATAGACACCCTTGGCCTTGCAGCCTTTTGTTCTAGAGTCTTCCACATTCTTGCCTGAGTCAAAGGTGCTACTTCTTTAATATGACAGAAACTTCACTTTCCTAAGTTCTTTTATAAACTCACTAGCATCCAAAATAATTTCTCAGTTGAGGCAGTAAAAATCTAGTTCATAGAGAATGGAAGAAAAACATTTCATTACCTTCATAGCTTTTTTGTATTTTCATTTTCTGTTCTAAATCTGATATTTATAAATTGGCCACGTGCTTTTGCTACCACCTACTTTTTTTTAATTAAGTTTATCTTTTCATCAAAGAATTACATGCACATAGTTTAAGGAAGAAATAGTTCTATAAGGCTTATTATTAAAAAACAGCATGTCCCTCCACCACAATCCCCATTTCATTTCCCACTCCCTGGAGGCAATCACTTTCAAATCTTACCTGACTTTCTTTTGAATTTATTGCTATGTCACTAAATAACATGCTTGGAACACTACCTTATTGACTTGCAGACTCTACTGGCTCATTTGAAAGATGAATATTTAACTCCTTAATCACCTCCAGATTCCACTGAATAGCTACACACTAACCTCACCTCCCTCACGATCTCCTCCTACAGCCAGAAGTACATTTGGTTGGGTCGACATTTAGTTTCTACATTCCTATTAGGACACAAATGCTCTTCACAGCCAAGCCATCTGTATGGCATTATTGCTCTTCCATTCCTGCACAACACTGTTTTGCCCTGTACTCAATGATGGTCATGTTGGTTCTCAATGTACTTATCATTAGTTCACCCCCAAAGTCTCCGCCAATTGTGTAAATCCCCTGGATAAATTCAGCCACATTATGTGTTCATTTTCTTTTTTCTGAAGACAAAATCTCTCTAGAGCCTTCTGGCCTGATGCACAATTGTCATCTTGGGCACCCACCCCTTTCACCAGTATTTCCTTCCCCTCAGTCTTGGGTTGCAATCCATTTCTTAGATGTTAAGTCTTTGTTTTGCTTAGATTATTACCTCTTTGTCTTTGTAAGGGCACCATTTATTGGCTTCATAGGAAAAGAAAGGATGTACACAGGGACAAACTTTGAGGTCTTGAATATCTGAAAATATCTTTAATTTTAATTGAGTATAGAATTCTTTGTTGGAAACTATTTTACCCTCAAATTTTGAAAGTATTGCCTCATTATCTTTTAGCTTTCAGTGTGGTTGTCCTTGATGTTCTGAAATTTTACAATAATGAATCTTGGTACAACTCTAGTTTCACCCACTGTGCTGATTCTGGAAATACAGATCATTCATTTTGAGGAACTGTTACTGAATAATTTTTTTTGGTGATTATTTTTCCCCATCTGATTTATTCCTTCTAGAGTTCCTGTTATTCATATGTGAGACTCCCAGAAGTCTTATACTTTGCTTTCTGAGCTTCCTGCTCTACTAGAGAGAGATTTATCCAACTTTTTCATCACTCATTCCTTCTTTCAAATTTTTGCTGAGTGTCTACTATGTACAAAGCAATGGTCAAGGCACTGGAAATGCTGCCACAGGAAAAAAAAATCCATCACCATTGATAATACAATTTTTAGACCCTACTATTGGATCTTTGTTACTGCTACCACATTTTTCAATTTCTGCTACCATTTTTCTGCTACCACATTTTCAATTTCCAAGAGCTGACTATGATCTAACCGTTCCTTCTTCATAGCATCCTATCTTACCTCTGAGCATTTGATAGACTTGATATTTTTTCCTTCTTCCACCGTACCCATTTCCTCAAAGTTGCTTTTGTTGGTTTTGGTTTGTCTTTCATATTACATACTTTTCCCAAATAATCATATCTGCTCATATTTCAGAGTGGCATGCTAACAGATCAAGAGTTCTGTGTATTGCTAGGGCCTATCAACCTCTTTCACAACTGGTAAACAACTGGTAAACAAAAGAGGTCTATACTATCCTTGCAGAACCCCTGGTGTTAGTCTCTTTAGGTCTTTCCTTTTGGACTGGTCAGATTTCCCAAGGTGACAACATTCAGTATATCACTTTTACCTTATCTCCCTATGCACAGTAATCTTCCCTTCAACTGCCCTGTATTGTTGGTATAGAAACTGTATGACTTTAGCATGATTAGAGATAGACATTCTTTCAGCTGCACAGATAATGTTATCTATTGCTACATAAAAGTTACCTCAAACTTTAGTAACTTAAACATTATCTCAGTCTCTGAGTCAGGAAAGTGGACCCAACTCAGCTCATGCCTCCGCCTCAAGGTCCTTTATAAGGCTACAACAAGATGTCAGTTGGGGCTGAGGCTTTAGCTGAAGGCTCAACTGGAGAAAGATACTGGTGGTGCCCTGGCTTTGATCTTTGATCAGAAGGCATTTCTTAATTTTAGAACTGTTTGCTATCCAGAGGCAGAATTTTCAAATTTATCCAAGTCCTGGCTTTTTTCCATTTATCAGTATTTCCCTCAATTTATCTGTCCTCTTGCTTGCATTTTACTATAAACAACAAAAAGAAACGAGGCAGCAACTTCAACCCTTTGCTTGATCACTCGGTTCATTAGGCTCATCTTCCACTTTCCTATCACTGCAGGTGAGAAGTTTAAGTTTCTGCTGTAATATCAAAGGTCTCCCTCTAATTCACCTAATAGGATTCCTCCGCTTCCATTTGAGACCTCACCAGCAACATCAAAGTTCAGTTTTCTACCATCTGATCAACTTAACTTTGGTTTTTGCTAAAACACACATCAAAAATCTTTCCAGGGTTCATCTTCTGACCAGTTAGGTAGCCACTCCATATTTTTTAGATATTTATTACAGCATCACCCCAATGATAGTACCAAAATCTATATTAGGTATCTACTGCTGAATAACAAAATATCCCAAACTTCTAAAGCTTGAAACTTTTATTATCTCATCTTTCCTATGGGTCTAGAATCCAGATATGGGTTAGTTGGGTGCCTCTGTCTCCGAACTCTCAAAGGCTGCAATCAAGGAGCCAGGTGAAGCTGCAGCCTCAACTGAAAACAAAACTGGAGGAGGACCCACCTCCAAGCTCTCTCATGTGCTCTTGGCAGGATTCAGCTCCTCATGGACTCTAGTTCTTCATGTTGGTTAGGGGCTTCTCTTGATTCTCTGCCATGTCTCTGCCTCCCCATAGAGTAGCTCACAACATAGCAGTTGGCTTTCCCCAAAACAAATGCATAAGAGTGAGAGAAGGAAGCCCAAGGCAGAAGCACAGTCTTTTTTTATAACCTAGTCTAAGAAGGGACATACCATATTCCAGGGGCTAGTAATGAGACACTAAGTCCAGTTCACATTTGGCTGGTGGGGGGAGGATGGATTAGATGAGAGCAGCATGGAGACTGAAACACTGGGAGTCATCTTGGAGGCTATCTACCACAACAATATACCATAGTTGAATAATCACAAATAAAATACAACGTGAGCCAGAACAGTGAGAAGTCACAGAATAACAACACAGAAGAGAATAAAGGTCTGCTCTTCAAGGCAATGCCAGTCTCACATGACACATTGGGCTGATTTGTTTCTTAGTCATGTAAGTTTTCCAAGATCTCTAAAATCTAATTATGGCTGTTGTGCAACCATTTTTCAGGATATTAAATTTGAGTATTATATAACTGGGGGAACTATTGTACTTTGGAGGAGAAAAATATATGCCAAGAAATGTAATCATAATATCCATGAAATCCATGGCATAGAAAGAACTTCAATGTCCTAAGGCGGCACTGACAGCTCCTGCTGGTCTCTATTTCATCCTGACTTCTGTTCATAAGATTTATCACTGACTAGCATCTAAGCCATTCATCCACTCACTGGTCAGCCACAAAGCACTGAGCACCTGCTGTGTACTAGGCCCTGCACCAAACACCCCAGAGAATTAGTCATAATCCCTGCCCTTCACAGCACAGTCTGATGGGGATGGTAAATAAGTGAACACATACAAAAACCTTCAAGGGGAGTGGATGGGTTTAGAGACAGCATTCCAGGTGATGGGCAAGGCAAGGGTATATAGCAGGGCCAAAAACTGTTGAAAAGTTCCACCCAGATTAAATCAATGGAAAGAGGAAACCCCTGGCTGTTTGTCTTAATCGCATGAAGATTTCTGTCTACCTGAAAGCATCAGAAGGCCATACATTGAAAGGTTAACAGTCAGGGAGGAATTTCTGGTTCAGTGCTGTCAAAAATTGAAGTGGGTTACCATGGAAACAATTCTTCCATTCATTCTTTTCCTCTGTTTCAGCCATATTAATCTCTCACTTTCCCCACAGAGCTTCACTCCACTTTCATTACTGGACCCTTGAATATACCATTCCCTTTACCTAGGACACTCCCTCTACCACGCCTTCCTTCCTTGCCAGCTCCCACTCCTTCAGCTCAGCTTGGAGGTAGGTTACTTGCTCTGGGAACCACTCCCATCCACAAACCAGAGTGGTCCTCATTAGCCTCAGAGCAGTCCCTGCTCTAAAACTCTTCATACTTTTTCCATGTTTGTCTTTCCAACTGCCATTTTAAATTCCTTGATGACAAGGGTATTGTTTGTTTTCTTCATCAAATTCCCAGAACTTAGCAGAGTACACGGCATAATGGGGAGGACCAGGTGAATGGATGAATGAATAAACAGCATTCTCTGTCCCTGGAAATGGCTACATGGCCATTTCATGGGAGTGCTCTAGAGAAAAATGTGGATGAGACAACACAGGTTGGTGCTTCAAGGTGGACTACATGAAGTTTTAGCTTTGTCCCAACTCTATAGTTTTAGAATACACCAAAAAGTAAAGCAATAGTAACTCCATCCTTCTCACAGAAGGAAAATATTCTGCTCTTTCAATTACATAACAAAGTTCAATAATTTAGTATTTTGGTATTAAATCAACCCACAAACAAGACTAAATACAAAGGAATCTTTTTTTTCTTTTAAGATAGAATAAAAGGTCAAATGTAGCTCTTGGTTTATTTCCTCACTGATGTCCTTGATTAAGAGAACCACTAAGAACCCTTGCTCAGAGTTAAATAAATTCTGACTCTTGAGTCTCTGGGCTCCCCACCTATGGCCTCACTAGTTGAGGTGTGTGTGTGGCAGGGGGGGTGGGGCGGGAGATATTCTTGATAGTGTATAGCTTATGATCAACCTTGAGAATACAATGAAAGTTGTGAAACTGACCCCCAAAGATGCACATGCACATGTATTTTAAAACCTGCTTTCTATTTCGGAGTCTCCCTCATTCCCCTGGAGCTCATGCACCAACTTCAAGCTAAGAAGCCCTGGCCTAGCATGAAGAAGTTACCAAGATTCATAGCTATGTGAGTTATGTGTTCCTGAGTAGTTTGGTCCCAAAAAGCAGGATTTCTTTTTCCTTCTTCAGATCCTTAGGGTGACAGCAACAAAAGCAAACGTGACAGCAACCAGCTGCACTGAGCCACTAACAGATACTCAACAATATGGAAAGAGCATATTGCAAACTTCTTGAGGTCCGGGTCTGTGTCTGCTCTATTTATTGCAGCATACCAAGAGAAAACAATACAAAAGGGAAAGACTGGTGGAAATTTAAGAGAATGAAGAAGAGGCATTGATGAAGAGAAGAGACAGTATTACAAAGAGAACCAGGAAAAGGTAACAATATGCAGAGAGACAAAGACACAGGAAAGTCAGAGGGAACTGGGACCCAGGACATTAAGTTTCACCACCTCAGGCATGGCCTTCCCCACAATTAGCTGCAGAACTGACATGAGAAGACGCTAAACTGGCAACTATAAAACTGTTTAATTTGTTAGGACTTAAATCAATAAGAGCCACTGTAACATTTGTGCTTCGTGTTCCTCTTATTTACACAAAAGACAAACTGAAGAAAAACTCTATTTCTTCAGCTTTAAACATTTCCTCCAGGGAGCTGAGATCCCTCAAAGTCAACAATGAAATGGTGAGGGGAAAAAATTAAGCACATCGGCAAGGCTATATTTAGATCCAGCTCAAAGACACTCTGCTTTCTCCTGATCTCCAGCTGGTTTCTATCTCAGCAAAACTCCTCAATTCAATTGCCACCGATTTGTAACTCCCTGTTGGGACTTCTGGCTTATCTTCCTGTGGGAGCCAGGAAGACTAGCTGGAAAGAGCAGGACAGCAGCTCTGGGGGGGAAAGGTCTCCTCCAACCCCACCCTTCCAGAGCAAACATCCCTCAGACAAACCCACACTAACACCGATGTGTTCTACCCTGCCTTCAAGGCTCAGCTTGGGAGTCCCAAAGCCTTCCCTAAATCTTTGCAGGCCATGATGATGGGAAATGCATACCCAAAGGTTGGCTTTGGGTCCCTTTCTGGTGCTCAAAATGTTGAAGCACAGATGTGATCAGTCCTCCAGTGCGAAATTCTGGATTTCCCTGAGTCTTCATTCTAGTAGGAGCCATGATTCACTGTGCTGACAATACAGGAGCCAAATATCTGTGTATCATCTCCGTGAAGGGGTTCAAGCGACAACTAAACAGACTCCCTGCCATTGGTGTGCTGTGACATGGTGCAGGTTACAGTAAAGAAAGTAGGGGTGCCTGGGTGGCTCAGTGGGTTAGGCCATTGCCTTCGGCTCGGGTCATGATCTTGGGGTCCTGGGATCGAGTCACGCGTCAGGCTCTCTGCTCAGCGGGGAGCCTGCTTCCCTCTCTCTCTCTCTGCCTGCTTCTCCATCTACTTGTGATTTCTGTCAAATAAATAAATAAAATATTAAAAAAAAAAAAAAAGAAAGTAAAGAAAGGCAAACTAGAGCTCAGAAAGAAGTTATATCCAGCAGTAGTAATTTGACAACAGAAGTCATACTGGAAAAAGATGGCATGTTTCTCTATTAAACAATAAAGGTGAAATTAAAAACTCTGCTGCCAAAGGACCAGTTGCAAAGCAGTGTGCAGACCTATAGCCCAAGATTGTAACCAGACACAGTGCCTGATTCTTTAGTGCATTTGTTTAAAAAAATAATAATAAATTATTTGCTAAAAAAAAAGAAAAAGAGCACAGGGCTGACTTTTAAATCCCAGCTCTGCCTCTTACTACCTATGTGGCTTAGTCTGTTATTTAGGCTAAGTTCCAGCTTTATTATCTGTAAAACGGCAGGACAAAGTCTGCCACATAGGGCTGCTGCAGCACAGGTGACTGTTGGAGGAATGCACTGAGCATAACACCTATTCGGCAAACGTGGGCTGATACGGTTAAATCCCCCACTCCCACAAAATGTTGAGCCATGCCTATGTCTGAGCACATAACCACACTGGATTGAAATGATCAATAGCAGAGCTGTTCCAACACCACCTGAGGGTAAGAGAGGGGGTGTAGGGGAGAGCCTACAATCCATCTCCAGCGCCTGTCACACTAAAGGTGCTCAGAAATGCTTGGCAAATGAACGAAGTTAGAAACTGTCATGGAAAAAAACGTTTTTCTCCTTGACTTTCACATGCTCGCAATCCTTCTGGACACCAAATGGCTGCGGTTCCCCCAGAAAAGTCTGCGACACCAGCTGGTTATCCTATAATTTAACTCAGTTTTGGGGCTACCTACCTGGAGGGCACGTGGGATTCCACAGGTTAAGGAGCCGGTGCCAGGAGACTGGCCCCATCCCACTTGGGACTCCAACTGCTGTCAGCTGTGCTTCTGACCGTAGGGCTACAGGTCAGAGGCTCCCAGCACCCAGCTTCGGTTAATCTGCTGAAGCGGCTCACGGAACTCGGGCTAGCTGACTCGCCAGCTGACCGGTGCATTGCCAGCTTACTGTCATTACCAGAGAACATACAGAAGTCCCCCGCCCCCACCCCCGCCAGGTTCCACGACCCCCTGGGGATGCCTGCAGCTAGAACCGAACCGATATAGACTGGTTTTTTCCCACACCGCTGTACCTGCAATAAAGTTTAACTTGTAAATTAGGCACAGATTAACAGTGACTAGCATTAAAATACAATTAAACAATAGGCTATTATAAAGGTTAGTGCATCTCTCTCCCTCTCAGAATACCTTGTGCGAGGATGGTACTCACCATTCCTCACCTGAGGTGACAGGATAAAACGCCTACGTGACAGGATGATGCAAAGTGAATGGCGCAGGCACGCTGAGATACAGCGAGGCCGCCACTGACCTTCTGATTATTCGTCAGAAGGACGATGACGGGCTTGGGGACCTCCGTAAACCCCAAGTAACTAAAGCTGTGGAAAGCTTAACTGCCTGTAAGGGTGGCCAGGCGGGGTCACCCCGAAACTTAGGAACAGCCAAATGGAAGAGACTTCAGGCCACACGTGAAATACCGCACCCTCACGTTCTCCTAGCGCCTCCACGTTTGCCAACCCCAAGCGCTCCTTGGCTTTTATAAAGGCGCCATTTTCGGACAAGATTGATTACATCTCTGGCCAATGGCAACTGAGCCCACCTCTATCCCCACCCATTTCTCCGCCCCCTCTCCCGAGGTAGGCGAACCACTAATCACCTGGTTGGTTCTCCTGGTAACCCATTTCCACCAGTGGTTACCTAGACGCTTTCCAAAAATCACCTCTTTAACATAAAGTCAGTGTCGTTGAAAGAGGCTTGTTACGAATAATAAGATTGCTTTGGCCTCCATTCCTCTTATCATTTAGGAAATTCTGAAGTGTTTAGGAGCTCGGGGCCAGAAACAGGACAAAGACCAAATATATATTTCTTATTATAAATTACAATCTTAACAAGAGCATACTACATATAGAGCCAGCTCACATTTCCCCTGAATCAATTTAGATTCAGGATAGGCCCGAGGAACCTTCTTGGGCTTCTGGAAATTTCTCTGCAACATGATACCTTTCCTGCTTGATTCTCTCCCTTTGCCTATTCAACCCCCTTGCTGTTTGAAACTAAATCCATCACTTAGGGGAAGTGAGCCCAGGCCCCTGCTTAGGGTCCGTGAACTTGGTGAAACCTTCAGCCACCAGTGGAGGCAGAATTAACATTCGCAAGAGCAACCACTCTTAGCTAGCCAGCGGTCTGGGGTCCTCATCTGCATGGGCGAAACACGCCCGGTGTTGTCTTCAAAGCAGAAATGGCCCAAAGAACTACTCAACCGGCTCCCGGAAACGGCTAAATGGCAGGTCAAATTGCCCATAACTTTGACGAGGAGGATGGCTGGATGATTCCAGCGCCTCTCTAGGGAGAAATGAAATTCAGAATTCAAGTGCCAAGAAAAGGAATCATAAAATAAAAAAATAAATAAATAAAATCCCCTATGCAGAATTAACATCCTGCCGTAAAATGGGGAAGGACTGAGGATGCAAAAGTATCCTCTTAGTAGCAGAGTGCATTTGTCAGGAAACAACCTCCTCCAGCTGGACCACACTGTTTGCCTTTCAGATGATTCCTGTCAGGGCCAAACAATCCAGACATTTGCAATTATAGCATATCAATTTGTTTTTAAATTATAAGGCTGCCGGGAAAGGTTGACTCTTTGCCGGAAATATGCTGCACGGTTCTCTGGGGCAGCTGCTGTGCTATGTGGTGAGACCACCAATCTGTCCAGACACCGAGGATTTATGCACCTGTGTGCGCAGCCCATGTGGAGCTGGGCAAGCTCTGAGCTGTCCTCTCTCACTCCAGTAGCGTTGGGTCCATGTGAAAATGAGTAAAAGAAACCTCATTTAAAATGGAGTCAGGGTTCCCCTTTTTCCACAAACTCTCCAACATCTGTTGTTTCTTGTCAATTTTTGCCATTCTAACTGGCCTAAGCGGTATCTCAATATGGTTTTGATTTGAATTTCCCTGATGGCTAATGATGCTGAATATTTTTTCATGTGTCTGTTAGCCATTTGTATGTCTTCTTTGGAGAAGTGTCTCTTTATGTCTTCTGCCCATTTTTTGACTTGTTTTTGGATGTTAAGTTTGAGGAGTTACCAGCCCTTTATCTGTAGTGTCATTTGAAATATCTTCTCTCATTCTGTCCTTGGGTTGCCTCTTTGTTTTGTTGACTATTTCCTCTGCTGTGCAGAAACTTTTTATCTTGATGAAGTCCCAAAAGTTCATTTTCACTTTTGTTTCACTTGTCTTTGGAGACGTGTCTTGAAAAAAGTTGCTGTGGCCAATGTCAGAGAGGTTACTGCCTGTGTTTTCCTCTAGGATTTTGAAGGAGTCCTGCCTCACATTGAGGTCTTTCATCCATTTAGAGTTTATCTTTGTGTATGGTGTAAGAGAATGGTCGAGTTTCATTCCTCTGTATATAGCTGTCCAATTTTCCCAGCACCATTAATTGAAGAGACTATCTTTATTCCATTGGACATTCTTTCCTGCTTTGTCGAAGATTAGTGACCATAGAATTGAGGCTCCATATCTGGGCTCTCTATTCTGTTCCACTGATCTATGTGTCTGATTTTGTGCCAGTCCCATCCTGTCTTGGTGATCACAGCTTTGTAAAGTAGCTTGAAATCAGGCAACATGATGCCCCCAGCTTTGTTTTTCTTTTTCAACATTTCCTTGGTGATTTGGGGTCTTTTCTGGTTCCATACAAATTTTAGGATTGTTTGTTTATTCCAGCACTTTGAAAAATGTCACTGGTATTTTGTTTTGGTTTTGTTTGTTTTAAATATTTTACTTATTTATTTGAAAGAGAAAGAGACGTCGAGAGAGGGAACACAAGCAGGGGAAGTGGTAGAGGGAGAAGCAGGCTTCCCGCTGAGCAGGGAGCCTGATTTGGGGCTCAATCCCAGGACCCTGGGATCACGACCTCAGCCAAGGCAGATGATTAATGTCTGAGCGACCCAGAAGCTCTGCCATTTTGGTATTTTGATCAGGATGGCATTGAAAGCATAGACATTTTAACAATGTTTATTCTTCCAATCCATGAGCATGGAATATCTTTCCATCTTTTTGTGTCTTCAATTTCCTTCAAGTGTTCTGTAGTTTCCAGAGTGTAGATCCTTTGCGTCTTTGGTTGTAGATCCTTTGCGTCTTTGGTTAAGTTTATTCCAACATATCCTATGGTTTGGGGTGCTATTGTAAATGGAATCAACTCCCTAATTTCTCTTTCTACAGTTACATTGTTAGTGTATAGAAAAACAACTGTTTTCTGTGCATTGATTTTGTATCCTGTCACGTTACTGAATTGTTGTATGAGTTCTACTAATTTGAAGATGGAATCTTTTGGGTTTTCCACATAAAATATCGTCATCTGCGAAGAGAGCTTGACTTCTTCTTTGTCAGTTTGAATACCTTTTATTTCTTTTTGTTGTCTGATTGCTGTTGCTAGGACTTCTAGTATTATGTTGAACAATAGTGGCAAGAGTGTGCATCCTTGTCGTATTCCTGATCTTAAGGGAAATGTTCTCAGCTTTCCCCACTGGGAATGATATTTGCTGTGGGCTTTTCATAGATGATTTTTATGAAATCAGAGAGGAAGATGAACCATGAGAGACTATGGACTCCAGGAAACAAACTGAGGGTTTTAGAGGGGAGGGGGGTGATGGGTATTAAGGAGGACACTTATTGAATGGAACACTGGGTCTTATATGCAAACAATTAATTATGGAACATTACATCAAAAACTAATGATGTACCGTATGGTAACTAACATAACATAATAAAAAAATTTTAAATAAATTTTGAAAAAAGAAAAAAATATAAAAAATAAAATAAAAATAAATAAAATGGAGCCAGAAAGCCCTGAAGGGGGAGCGCTCTCACACACCACTCATTGTAGCCTACAGAACCAGCAGAAGAAGCACGGTCACTCCCTACCCCGGCAACAATGCACAAACCACCATGCCCTGAAACTCCTTCCCTTCTTCAAAGCACTTTTGTTCAAGCCTCTCAATTTTCTCCTAAAGCCTAAAAAAGCTGGCCTTCCTTTTTTCTCTTCAGACTTGTCTATTGTTCTTCCATAGTTTGCTTGTCCCAAATTGCAATTCCATTGCTATTCCTCAACATACTTTGCTAATAAAATAGCTGGATGTTTTGTTTTTTAGGTTGAGATCTGCATATGTCTAATATGGCCTCATTCCAGCACAGGTACAAGTCCCTGTAGCTGCGTCCTCCTCAAAGAACCTGACCCTTCCCTAAGTGTCCTTTCAGTGGCATGGGAGAGGTGCTTTTCTTCACCTGTTGCATCCTCTGAAGAGATCCACATGGGGAGGGTATCCAAGCAGTCGGCCTCCCAGGCTCTCCTGTATGGAACCCACCTTCCTCTTCATCCACACAGGAAGGGCCCTGTCTTGTCATCTGATAGAAAGGAGTGTTGCCTCTCACCTGGAAGACCATCTTCACAGAATCAAAGCATAGCCTTTATTCCAACAGAGTCGAGCTCCCCTTTAATGAAGGGCTCCAGGACATAGCCTGGTAGTGTCAGAGGAAAAGGTGAGGGGGCTTTACCTGGCTAATTTGCCCCTACCACCTGGTATAAGGTACAAATCAGGGGGAGGTTTACTTAACTGTACCCTCACTCCTCAGCCATCTCTTCTAGAAGCCCTCACCATCCAGTGTCTCTCCTCCTCTCTGAGGACATTCCACCCCTTTCCTTCCATGGAAGGGCTGCCCCATTCCTGAATCTTGTCTGTGGAAAACTCTGGTATCAGCTGGATGTCTGTGAAGTCATTCCCCAACTGGGCTTCTGCTCACTCTTGGGGGTAGAGGGGTTGGCAAGAGCAGCGATTATCTCCTGAGCCACAGCTGTGTGGTATTCCCAAGGGTGGGTCTGTTCTCAGTATGGACGGTGAAGCCAGCCCTGAGCCCTGGAGGGGCAAGGGCAGCTACTCTCGGTACCTGCTGGGTCAGCTATCTGCTGCTGGAAATGCAGAGCCAGAATGAACAAAGCCGATGCAGCCAGATGCCCCAAAGGATTTTTTTTTCCTTATTTTATTCTGTCTTATTAAATTTTAAACAGCCCTCGAACACTCCAGCCTAACATGGAAATCAAAGACAACAAAACAATGTGTTTGTTTCCCATTAATATGGTAGAGCAGTCAGTCCTGCTGCAGCAAAGCTGTGAGTTACTGGAAAAGAATCAACCATCTTCTCTGAGGAGACCCAGAGCTCTACTCAAAGGTTGCCCCAGCTGGGCCTGGTAATCCACAAAGATCACCACCCTGGCTCCTGAGAGTCCCAGCTGCCTGCACCTGCAGGCTGCCAGGACAGGCCCAGGAGCCCTCAGATAGTTTCTGGCTGCCTGGGAAAGCTGAGCGGTTCAGGAGATCCCCCAAACCAGCCCACTGCCAACCTACATTCTCTGGCGCCATCTGAGTACCCTGAAGACTTAATAGTTGGGGAACGGACGGACGTTCTTTAGGAATTTCCTGTAACAATGGACAGGAAGCTCCTAGAATTCCAGGTGTGGTCTCCAGGGCTGTCTTGAGGTCATTTACACTCCTGCTTCTGTCCTCCCTACCTGAGCTGGGATCTGCCAATGGCCATGAGACATTCTGAAGCAACCTTTTAGATATAGGGACCTCTTGGGATAATATGAAAACAAGTTATGTAAATCAATGGCAAGTAAAGTGGGCTTTCAGGTAACTTGTCTAAATTAGGATACCTTGGAGAGCAAGGGTATTGTAAATCATTAAGTCAACAATATGTACAAATGTCAGATCATTATGTTGTACACCTGAAACTAATATAATGTTATATGTCAATTACACCTCAATAAAAAAAATCATTCAGCCTAGACAACATGAGTAAATTGTGACTAGTTTTAGACCCTTCCATCCCACTCCTGAGCTTTCAACCCACCCCTGACTCTGTCTTCCAGCCTCCCTGTGCCTGGAGCCTCACTCCAAAGGCAAGCAAGCAGTCAGGATGGAGGAGGCATCGGGACGAAGTGCAGGCCAAGGAAAGGATGAGGGTCAAAGAGAGGTGGGACATATTTGCTGGGAATTTGAAAGGGTATTTGCATTTGAAACCTGGTTTGACAAAATGATTAAGGTATCAGTTTCTATTCTGAATGTTCCCCCTTCATGAATTTCCATGCCCCACCCACATGACCCACACAAAACAGAATTTTGTTTGTGGAAGAAGGTTCTGAAAGGGGAGAGGGAACCCAAATCAAGCCCCCTCCCACCCCAAGCTTGTCCTGATCTTGCTCCATGCTCTGTATTCAGGGCTTGGGGCAGCAGCCCTTCCCTCCAAACTTCTGCTCACTGATCACCCTGGGCCAAGAGATTTGGATCTTCATGGGAGTAGAGACCAGAGGCCACTGGTCCATCACCCACTGCAGCTTGAAAAGCTCAGCATAATCCTAGGGGAGAGTGTGTGCTGAGCCCTGGACATGGAAACACTGAGCTTATGTGTGTGCTGAGGTGTGTGTGTGTTTGTATGTGTGTGTGTGTGCTTGTGTATATGTGCTTCCTTGTATTTGTGCTGAAATAACACAGAGTGCTTTCAGACAGCCTAGCTGGAGCAGAATTTTCTCTTTTAGTGTTTACAGAGACAGGGAGAAGCAAAAACACCAAGAGGACAACCCCCTTCTCTCTTCAGCATAGCCTCAGAGAAGATGTTCCAGAAACCCTCCCTTCTGCTACACCCTGAACAAATCATTGTGCAAAGGGCCCAGAGGCTGAGAAGATGGCCCAGACAGCTCCACAAGCAACATCTGGGCACAACTGGCTGATCAGGAAATTGTACCAATGGTGCTGGACAGGGCCAGAGTAGACATTTGAAAGGAGGGTTGATTGAGGACAGAACTCCGGAAGTCAGCACCATAGCTCTGCCTCCTGCAGACATCTATCTGGGTTGGGGTATCTTCCATACTTTCCAGGCAAAGCTGCTGAGGTTGACCACCTTATTCACCCACCCAGATGCCCAAGATCCAGGACTGGCAGCTCCACTGGCCACTATTCTCAGAGAAAGTTTCAGGTGATGCCAGCAGAGGGACTCGTCAACTGTCCCTTCAAGGAACCTGAACTGATAGTTCACTGAGGTGCTGTTGACACAAAAGACCAATGTGCTGGCTGGGTCAGGGTGGTCCCGGAACTGAAACCTACACATAGATGTCCGCCCCCAAAACCCCCGCTGGCTCATTTCCCCCAAGACCAAGCCCCAAAGGAGGCCTGTCTGTGTCAGGAAGTGGAACACTGCAAGCAGAAGGGCAAGGAACAACAAAAGGAAGCCCTCCAGGGGCAGAAGCCACCCCAAGCCATGAATCCAAGTGCACAGGTGCCCTGGTGACACTAGTTGAGAAAATTGCTGCCAAATCCCACCTTGTTGCTGAGGACCCAAAGGATCCTTGCCACCAAGCCACAGCAGTGGCAAAAGCTGGGGGGAGGCCAAGCGGTGTGCACACATTCAGCTGGAACGTGGGTGGGCAAGTGAGAGGCTTTCCAGAGGGCTGGAGTGTAGCTGATGAGCTGCACGCTGCAGGGCGTGGAGATGCTTTATGAGGTGCGACACCCGTGCTTCCACACTTCATAAACCAGCCAGGCCTGAAGGCTGTTCCCATGGAGAAGCTCTCAGTACCATTCCAAGCAAGGCTGCCCTTCTGGAATCACTGCACAGCCCCAGGCTGAGAGAAGGGATTGGGCACGTGTCCACTGGGATGTATGTGCTCAAATAATTTTTCAATATACAGCTTTACCTCCTTGTCTCCTCATGCAGCTCTGCTCACCTGTAAAATTCTGCTACTTCCCCTTGGGAACCTCTGTGGTACCTACTCTCTGAGCCCATGGATGTTCAAGGGGAGGAATGAAGGGGACCCCAGATCCATGCCTCCCACTCATCTTGCATAGCTCTTCCCATTAATCTCTCAATTCCCTTCCTGTCTGGGCAGCCAAACCTGAGAGACCTGGATCTCCTGCCATTTCCCGAGTCAGACCACATCCTGACACCGTGGCTTGCTCTGTCTCTCGCGAAATGGCTGGTGACCTTCTCAGGTGCTTCAAAGGCAGAGCTCCACAGCCCCCACATGCAGGAAATGAGTTCATCTCACAATCTTCAGTGCCTGACTGAATTTCACCCTGCTCTCCCAAGCATGCCTGAACATGGAACCCATCATCTACACAGGTCAGTAAAACACAGTGATTGAAGAAATAAACACTGTCCTTTTTACAATATAGGATAACTGCCCAAAACATCTATGCCTTTCCATCTGTGGTTTTCTCCAGCTTGGCTCTATACTATTACTAGTGTGACAAGCATCATGCTGGGTACAAAGAAAGTAGGGACAAGACTCATTAGCTTGGCCTCGAGTTGCTTCTAGGAGCTGGCCAGGGATGAATCCAAATGATAAATAGAGAAGGGGCCAAAGTGCAGAAAACAGAGAGCCATGGGGATTATAGGAGGGGCACCCGGGCTGGTTGGTTTATCAGGAAAGCTTCAGGAAGATGCCCCAAAGGCAAAGACAGTGTGCCCACCCTTTGGAGCAAGACTCTGTGATGGAAGGAATAGAACCTGCCACTGGACATCAGCAAAACCTGAGCTCAAACCCTGTGCATACCACTCACTAGCTGAGCAATCGTGGCCAAGTTACTTAACCTCTGTGCCTTTTCTTCATCTCTAAAGTGAGAAAAATAACTCTAGCCTCACAAACGGGCTACAAGAATCAAGTCAGCAAACATCTGAAAGAGCCCTGTCTGGCACACAAAAGCACTCCATGAATATTAATTTATTAATTCTGAGCATTGCATTAAAGTCTCAGCACTAACCCCACACAATCTCCCTTCTGAGCTACTTCCAAGCTGAGAAGATGGGGCAAGGAGCGGGGAGCAGAGTTCACATCTAATATTCTAGGCCAGGAATTGTTCCCCAGTAGAAAATGATTAACAGCTTTCACTGAATGTTACCCCCAGAATCTTTCCCCCAGGAGCAGATATGACAGAGTTTAGAAGCAAACTGAAGTGAACATCCAGCACAGAATATGCCTGTACACAAACACACACACACACACGCACACGCACACACACGCACACATGCACTCCCTCTTTATAGGAAAGGTTGCCATGGGGATTAAACAGAGAAGCAGCAAAGACACAGAGGAGCCACTGAAATGGCTATAATTAATTTAAAGCATTAGAAACAATTAAAATTGTATTAAAGCAAGTTCATTTGAACAAGGCGTAAATCGGGTGAGCTGATCACATCAAGCATGAACAAAATAAAGCATTGCTTTGGGGTGTTGGAACAGGCACCTTCAAAGGAGGGAAATAAATTACTGCACAGTATCCAGGAACAATAAAATATGTAACCTAATTTATCCAATGTTTCTGAAAACAAGATGGTTCTCCAATAATTCTATTTCCTCTAGTACCTTTATGCCAGGTTCAAAAACGAGGACAGAAATCTACCTCTTACCGAGCAAAAGGATCCGTCTCTCTTTGTCAGTCACTGTGGACACAGATCACTCACCAGTAGAGGAGCCAGGGGACCAGCATTGTGGAATGCCTAGTGGACACCAACCACTCTCCAGGCACTTAACACCATCTGCCTCCTTTACTACTCCCTCAAACACCACAAGGAAGACCCAAGCGGCCTGTCCTACCAACAGGGGACTCAGAAAGGTTGGTGACATATTCAAGGTGTCACAACAATTGGGCAGCCAAACAAGCACTTGAACTCAGATCTGTCTGGATTCCAAAGTACCTGCACTTGCCCCCATATCCCACCACTTCTCATGGAAGAAACAGAAATGGGACATGGGACAATGGGCAACCAATACCATTTTGAGCACCTATTGTATGCCAAGCCCTGTGCTAACGTCATCTGATTTGATTCCCACATGGAGCCTTTGCCTCTCAGGAAAGGAAACCATAGCACTCACAAAGTCCAACTTGCCCAGGACAGCATAATCAATGAAGAACAAAACCAGGATTTCCCCCCAGGTTTGCTCAACTCTTTAACATCTTGGCTCTCTGGCTTTGCTCCATGCTTCTCAGCCCCTATAGCACGCCTCACTGCTGCCGTGCGTCCCAACCCACGTCAGACTGAGTAGCATTTGCGGGTGGCTGCGGATTTCATTTTTTCCACTTAGACAACTGGGGATATCTGAGAAAACCTTTCACAAGAGGCAAATTTCAAAGAGGATCTTGACTTAGGTAAGTGAGATTTGAACAGCCAGAGTTCCTTCTTGTTCCTGAGAACAGATGAGCCTGAAATTTAGAGCTGAGATGGGAGAACCCCAAGACAAGGACAAACACAAGGGGTATTTGCACAAGGCAGCCTGAGGCCCCAAGGGCTAGCAGCAGACCCACACCTCCAGGGAAGACAGGTCTGTGGTGCCGAGTGTCAAATCCTTTGATGAACAGAGAACAGAAGTAGGAAAGGAAGTGAGATCATCAGGAGGCACCTCAAATATAGGACAGAACTGGGAACAAGGAAGATAAGTGGAGAGCTAATGCAATGAGAGAGTGTATTTTGTGGCCTCTCTCTTCTTAGGTGTTTAACTTGTGTGTTCCAGGGACAGGTGCATGGCTCCAAGGAGCTCATCAGAAGGTACCAGCTGAACATTAGCCAGGACTCCACAGTACAGTCATACGTGTTATTAACAGTATTGAAAGATGTCATACTGGCTATACCCAGCCAGTTCCCTGAACCTCACAAGGGTTCCCATCACTCTGTCCACCCCAACCCTCCTCCAAGATTCTCCAGGGCTCCCCCACCTACCAGCAGCTACAAAGTGGACACCTGCTCCAACTCCCCAGCATGGCTGTGATTTACCAGCCTGGGACTCTGTAGTGAGTCAATATTTGTGCATATCACCCCTTGCACTATGATGAGGACTTAGAAAAGTGACACACTGAATCCTGACCACACCATGCGATGGATAGTATGATCTCAATTGTACTGGCACTGGCTTTGGGAGGTTAAGCAATTGCCCAAGAGAAGTGGCCACGGGAGACCGGCTAAGAAGCTGCCATGAGCTGGGAGGAGGAGAACCAGGAAGATGAATGGCTGGCATCTGCTCTCTCACACCTCAAGGAACTGAGCTTGGAATTATTTCCTATGGGAAGAAATTCCATGGGTCACAGGAAGAATCTAGGCCATAAGCTGCCTACAAAAAGGCCATCTAACTAGGTGTTTAATTAGCCCACTCCCTGGATACATTAAATACAGATGGCCATGTAAGAGAGAGATTTATTGATCAAATGAAAAATCAGATGAATGATAGAAGTTGCCGGAGCACCTACGGCAACCTCCTGCCTGTGATTCCAGAAGAGAAGTGAGGAGGTAATAAATGGCCTCCACCTTACCTGACGAGGAAGATAAAAGGCCTGTCTGGGCAACTTGGGTCTCCAGAAATATTTATTCCTCCATGTAATTCATTAGCGCACACCAGTGTGGTACAGAAGCAATGTGTATTTCAGGTTATGATTTCCCGGAGTATAATCTCCTTTGCCTTCATAAACTACAATGGAATATCTAGACCACCCACCAAAGAACAGTCTGAACTGGGTGAAATTGAAGCAGAAAAGAAGCAAGTTAGAGCTCACAACATGGAAAGCAAGGTCAAAGAGGAAGAACAAGATATGGGTTCATTTACTGATTCATTCATTCTTTCAGCAAATATTTAATGAGCACCTACTATGTGCCAGACATTGTTCTAGGCACTGGGGATATGGAAGTAAATAAGAGAGAGAGAGAGAATCCCTGCCCTCATGAAGCTTCTAATCTAGTGTGGAAAGCAGACAATTTTAAAAATATACAATATGGTGGCTCAGTGGGTTAAGCCTCTGCTTTCGGCTCAGGTCATGATCTCAGGGTCCTGGGATTGAGCCCTGCATCAGGCTCTCTGCTCAACAGGGAGCCTGCTTCCCCCTCTCTCTCTGTCTGCCTCTCTGCCTACTTGTGATCTCTCTCTCCCTCTGTCAAATAATTAAATAAAATTTAAAATATATATATATATATGAAATACAATGTCATACCATAAATAGTAGAATGAGTGGAAAGATTCTGAGGCCAGACGGGTGACAGAGGCAGGTTCTGAACACAGGTCCCCTGCCTCCAACCTACTGTGCTGTGTTGCCTCTCTGCAGTAGTCCAGGTGAGAGACCATGGCAGCTTGGACAGTGATGGGGGCCCACAGAGGTAGTGAGCATTGGTTGGATCCTAGTTATATTTTTTAATTCGTGCTGATAAGATTAGCATCTTAATGAAATTGGATGGGAGATGAGAAGAAAATACAGTTTGAGACCATTGCTTCCAAAGTACTGATTTCAAATTTCTAGGAAGAGCCAACCACGACCTCTCACTCAGTGGTTCCTAAGCTTGGGGACTCAGCAGAGGTTTTCACAAATACAGATTCTAGGACCTCACTCTGCAGGCCTTGAAGGAGACGTTCCAAATATGAGCCCAGGAACCTGCATCTTCAAGCTACTTGTCAGGTGATGTAGAGGCAACTGGGCTAACATGGAGAGTCCCTGCTCTTGGGGTTATGTCCTGACTCCTACATTGTGAGTGCTGGGGACACCAGAGAAGTGACAGTGCCACTGCAGCTGCAGATGAGGACTTGAAGGCCTGAGAAGGAGTGGTCACACCCAGTCCATGAGGAGTGGCATGGGGGAAAGAATCTCCATCTTCTGACTCCTGGGCAGAGCTGTGTGCCCTACCCCAGGATGACTCCTTCAGGCAGCACCGCACTGCTTACCCGCATACTCCTTGCAAGGACAGGCAAAGGACCCTGAATGACCTCTGTGGGGTCAGAAGATGTGGGTTCAGGCCCTGATTCTGTAACCCACCAACTGAGAGATTCAGGGAAAGTCACTTTACCTCTCTGCACTTCAATTTTCTGGTCTGTAGAATCAGAACGTCAGGTCTTCACAGTACTGTCATTTGAGTAAATGAAAAAATACATGTGAAATGCTTAGTAAGACTTTAATGTTGGTTTCTCTTTGCAGTTTTATTACAATTCACCCAGACTTCCTGGCTCCTGATACAATGTCTTTCCTACAGCATGTTCATTAGGATTTTGATGCCTTTGTGTCTCCAGGATCAAATGCGGGTATTCCAGGAGGAAGGAGCTGCTCTAGATGTTGCTAAACAATGCCTTAAGGGCCTGGGAGTGGATCAGCAGGAGCAGGGGTGAAACAGGGAGGGAGGGAGGAAGGGCACACACTCCAGCCCTGCTGCCAGTCCCCTGAGGAGAGGTAACAATGGCGGAGGGCCCTACATAGCCTGTGTGCTCAGATGGCTGAACCACAATGACCAGTAACATCTATATAACAACTTGCACGTGGCAAATGTTTTCAATGGATTGTTTCACTTGAGCCTCAAAACAACTCTATCCAGTAGCTGTTCTTACGGCACCTCCAATTTGAGAAAGGAAAAATTGAGGCTTAGTCACACCGTTTGCCCAGATAACACACTAAGAAGCAATAGATCTGATTTCGAGTCACGATCTCACTCCCATCTAGATCAGTGCTATCCAACAGAAAAAGAATGTGAGCTGTTCACATGGTTTTTTAGCTTTCTAATAGCCACATTTTTAAGAAGGAACACGTCATTCATTAGCCCAATACATCCAAAACACTGTCATTTTAACATATAATCAATATAAAACATTTAGGGCTCCTGAGTGACTCAGTGAGTTAAAGCCTCAGCCTTCGGCTCCGGTCATGATCCCAGGATCCTGGGATCAAGCCCACTCCCCACCGAGTGGAGAGCCTACTTCCCTCTCTCTCTCTGCCTGCCTCTCTGCCTACTTGTGATCTCTGTCTGTCAAATAAATAAATAAAATCTTAAAAAGAAAAAAATATATATATATATATAAAACATTTAAATGGAATGTTTTGCTTTATTTTTTATATGGTCTTTGAAATCCAATCTCTATTTTACACTTACAGCACAACTCAATTTACTAGCTGCATTTCAAGTGTCTGAGGGCCACATGTGGCTAATCATGATCGGCTGTCACCAGTGATCAGACCAGGGATCAGCAAAAGTCCTGCAAAGGATCAGGTAAATGTTTTGGGTCTCACAGGCCACATTCGGACTCCGCTGCATATTCTTTTGTTTTCCTTTTACAACCCTTTAAAAATGTAAACCTCCATTCTTACCTGATAGGCTGTAGAAAAATGGGTCCCAGATGAGATATGGCCTGTGGCTCAGGGTCTGCCTACTTCTGTTCTAGACCATAAGCTCATGGAGGGCAGGAATGTGTGCACTCCCGTAGCCTCTAGCTGTGCCTGTAATGGAGCAGGCACTCAACAAATTAGTTCGAAATGGAATTTACCTGAGGCAAGTCAGACACGGTCATTATTACCACTTGATGGATGGAAAAAGTCAAATCAGAGAGTCAAAGCAACTTATCCAAAGTCACATAGTTACCTCCAAACCCAAAGCTGCGTGACTTCCAGCCCACAGCTCTGGCCTCCAGTCACGCTCCTAACTCGTGATGACACCTGTTTCACAGCTGCATTGACAGCCACTCTGATGCCCAGTTCTGCCATCTCTTTGCCTCTGAATTTGATCTCAGGCTCCCAGACCGTGTGCCCCACAGCGGCCTGGCAGAGAGGAGGAGTTGAGGGGTCCTGCACATCTTAGGAGATGTTGGTGGAGCTCCGGCAGGTAACACCGACCATTCATGATGAAGAGCCGGTGTCAGGCTCCTCCGGCTCTGTTCCAGGATCTCTCTGGAAATGAGAGCTCTTATAAGGTTGGAGGAGATGCATTTTTATTCTCATTTTTGCCTAAAAGCATCTGCCTCCTTCACAAAGAAGGTAGTGAACCAGTTATAATTACACACCATGCACTGGGGAGCGTGAAAGTGACATTTAGCAACACAAGCCTCGGATATGTGGTGGCTGCAGTAAACATTATTTAATTGCTGTGGCATCGATCCCAACAGTTAACACCACAAAGTAGAGACGAATGGAAGTTCTCCAAGAAGCTACCACAACCTGAGAGAAAAATGGAACCCTAAACCTCTCTTAGAGACAGCTCTCCCTCCTTCACGTGTTAAAATATTTTGGAGGGAGGCAGAAGGTAATGTTTTCTGTCCCCACAATTTTCCACACAGTTTTTCCAGAGCTCAGGGGACCAGGGAGCAGATGAGCAGGTGGAAATGGAGATACCAGAAAGGCCTCGGAGGGGGCGGTCTACTTCCCAGTCCCCTCAGGTCTACCCACGACATTGGTGAATTGGGGGAACAGTAAGGTCAGTGTGGCTGGATCCCAGAAGGCAAGGAGCAGGCCTCAGGAGCAGCCCAGGGAGGTTAAGGATCGGTCTAGCCTGGAGGCAATGCAGAGACACTAGAGGGCTTCATGACGAGAAGGAGCAGCCGGGCCATTTTGCTTTTTGGCAAGAAGCAGAGAAATGGAGAGAGTAAGACAATGGCCCAACTGTGGCTGTGGGATGGGGAGAAGTGGACAGGTCCAAGAGGTATTTAAGATGCGGAACTGAGAGGATCTGATGCTGATAGGATGTCAGTGGGTCAAGGATGACCCCAGGCTTCTGGCTTTGCTGTCTGGGAGGTTGGGAACCCTGGGAGGTGGGAAGACAGGTTTGGAGGAGAAAGACAACATGTCAGAGTGCTGGGGGCATCATTCATAAGGAGAATTCTAATAAAAGGTGGAAATGTGGCTCAAAAGAAAGCTGGGGAGAAGGTACAGAAAGGTACCTGCAGCCAGAAAGTGCCGACTACAGAGATGGATGAACTCCTGCAGAGGAGAAATAGTGCAGTAGGAAAGACCAGGGACACACAAGGTAAGAGGCAGAGCCTCCAACAATGGAGATAGAGGAACAATCAGAGAAGGCAAAGGAGAAAGAAAGAAGGAGCGTTCTTAGAAACCAAGGAAGAGGAGCCTTGGAATAAAAGAGGTACACAGCCATGTCCAATGCTGAAGCAATAAGAAATGAGATTCTCTTATTCATTCAATAAAGATTTACTGAACACCTGCAATGTGCCTCGCACTATTCTAGGTACGGAAGATAGAGCAGTGACATGAATATAATAGACAAAACTCCCTAACCTTGTGGAAATTTCATGTTACTTGGAAAGAGACAGAATTTAATAAGAAATAAGTGAATTTATTTGGTATAGGTAGTGGGTTGAACAGTAGTCCCAAAAAAATATGTCCAAGTTCTAACTCCCTGGTACCATGAATGTGATCTTATTTGGAAATAGGGTAGTCATGGTGTAATTAAGTTAAGGATCTCAAGATAAAACCATCCCGGATTTTAGCTGGGCCATGAATCTGATGACTCATGTCCTTATAAGAAAAAAGAAGGAGGATACTGGAGACACACACACAGGGCAGAAGACCATATGAAGACAGAGGCAGAGACTGGCCCAGTGCATTTACAAACCAGAAAACTAGAAGACAGTCTTGGAACAGATTCTCTTGTATCTTCAACTATGTCTCTCCTTATAAGAACACCACTCACTGGATTTAGAGTCCATCCTAATGCAGGATGACCTTAACCTGAAGTGACCCAATTTCCCAGTAAGGTCACATTCTCAGGAACTGAGGTTTAGGACTTCAACACATATTTGTATATTGAGGACGGGGGGGGGGGGGGTGGGTTATAACTCAACCCTCAACAAATACCATATAATTAATGAATGCAGAAAAATCATTTGAAAAACTCAACACCCACTCAGGATAAAAACTCTCAGCCAACTGGAAATGAAAGCAACTTTTCTCAGCCTGATGAAGGACAACTGCAGAAAACCTCTAGCTAAGACCATCCTTAATGGGGAAAGACTGAATACCTTTTCCCTGAAATAGGGAACAAAGCAAGGATGGCCACTCTTGCTATTCTATCCATCATCACACTGGAAGTCCTAACCAGTGAAATGCGTGAATGAGTGAAGGAGTGAACGAAGACTGGAAAGGAAGAATAAATTGTTTCTATTTGTAGACAACATGACTGTGCATGTAGAAAATCCCAAAGAATCTACAAAAACTTACTAAAATCAATGCAAGTGAGTTTAGCAACATCACAGGACAGAAAGTCCACTTAAAAAAAAAAAAAAGCAATTGCATTTGCATTTACTATCAATGAATAATTAGAAATTGAAATGTACAAAAATACCATTTATAATAACACCCCAAAACCATGAAACACTTAGATATAAGATTAACAACACATGCAGGGTCGGTATACTGAAAACTGGAAAACACGAATGAAAGAAATTTTATTTCATTTTATTATTTTGAAAAGAAATTTTTAAAGATGCAAATAAATGGAGTGGTATAATATTCATGGACTTGAAGACTTGGTGTCATTAGGATACCGGTTTTCCCCAGAGTGAGCTATAGATTCGCCACAGTTTCACCCAACATTTCTGCAGGAATTTTTGTGGAAATCAGTACACTGATTCTAAATGTTGTTATGGAAAGACAAAGGAACTAAAATAGGCAAAACAATTCTGGAGGCGTATGAAGTCTGAGGAATCACACTACCTGATTTTAAGAGTAAATAGAATGTTTCAGTGATTCAGACGCTGTGGTGTTGGAAAACAGGGTAGACATAGCACTGTGTTGGAGCTGGCTCGTACCCGCTCAGGAGAACCAAATGTTAAATTTTTAGGAGTTTTACAGGTTGACTGTCAGATTGGTTGCTTGAAATTGTCTACTGTGACTATATTTTTTTTAAAAAAGAAACCAGCAAGCTCTACAAATTGGGAGGTTTCTCCTGCACCTCCCCCGCGAGAGCCAGTTCTCAAACATTACCAGCCTGCCTCTAGACTACCGCAAGGGAACAGAGCAGAATTCAGATGCTGAGCCACATATAGTTGGGCAATTTATTTTCAATGAAGGTACAAGGGCAGTGTAATGGAGAAAAGGTCTTTTCTCACCAACAGTGCTGGAACAGTTGCAACCTCCATATGCAAAAGTAAACAAATCTTGGGATGTCTGGGTGGCTCAGTCAGTTAAGCAGCTGCCTTCAGCTCAGGTCATGACCTCAAGGTCCTAGGATCAAGTCCCGCATCCGGCTCCTTACTCAGCAAGGGAGTCTGCTTCTCCCACTGCCTGCCACTCCCCCTACTTGTGCTCTGTGTCCCTCTCTTTAACAAACAATTTTTAAAAACCAATAAAAATAAAACCTCTAGGGGCGCCTGGGTGGCTCAGTGGGTTAAAAGTGAGTTAAAGCCTGTCTTTGGCCCAGGTCATGATCCCCAAGACCTGGGATCGAGCCCCAAATGGGGCTCTCTGCTCAGCAGGGAGCCTCCTCCTCTCTCTCTGCCTGCTTCTCTGCCTACTTGTGATCTCTGTCCGTCAAATAAATAAATAAATCTTTAAAATAAAATAAAACCTCTATTTCTTGCATTTTATATTAAACTTAAGTCAAAATGGGTAGACCTAGATGTAAAATTTAAAACCATGAACTATTAGGTGAAAACATAGAAGCAAACCTTTGTGAATTGGGGCTAGGCAAATATTTCTTAGATAGGATACCAGAGTGATAAATAAGACCACCCAATAAAGAGTATCCGCTCTTCATAAGACTTCATATGAGAAAGAAAAGACAAGCCACAGACTAGGAGAAAATAATTACAAATTGCATATCTGATAAAGGACAATACAGAATATGTCAAGGAGCCTCAAAACACAGTCATAAGATGGGCACCTGAGTGGCTCAGTGGGTTAAACCTCTGCCTTCAGCTCAGGTCATGATCTCAGGGACCTGGATCAAGCCCCCGCATCAGGCTCTCCACTCAGTGGGGAGCCTGCTTCCTCTCTTTCTCTGCCTGCCTCTCTGCCTGCTTGCGATCTCTGTCTGTCAAATAAATAAATAAAATCTTTAAAAAAAAATAACCAAAACACAGTAATAAGAAAGCAAACCAAGTTTTTAAAGGGGTGAAAGAATTTAACACTTTGCATAGCAGTAAGTACACGGTAAGATGTTTGACATCATTAGCCACTAGGGAAAAAACTACAATGAGATACAACAACATATCTAGTAAAATGTGTTGAAATACATTTTTTAAAAGATTTTATTTATTTGTTTGACAGAGAGAAAGAGAGATCACAAGGAGGCAGAGAGAGAGAGGAAGCAGGCCCCCCGCTGAGCAGAGAGCCTGATGCGGGGCTCAATCCCAGGACCCTGAGATCATGACCTGAGTTGAAGGCAGAGGCTTAGCCCACTGAGCCACCCAGGTGCCCCAAAATACATTTTTTTAAATTGATAACCCCAGGCACTGATGAGATTGCAGGGCATCAAGAACTCTCATTCATTGCTGATGGGAATAGGAAAATAGCACAGCCACTTCAGAAAGCAGCTCAGCCGTTTCTTATAAAGTAAAACAAAGTCCTACCACACAACCTACCAGTCCCACACCCAGGTATTTACCCAGGTGAAGTGGAAATTTACAATCACAAAATTTTTAAAACTGTATGTAACATTTTAGAGCAATGGTACTCATACTTCCCCCAAACAGGAAAGTACCTGACATCTCTCAGCTGAAGAATAGATATACAACAATGGAGTATCCCTACAAGGGAACCCTACTCAGTCATGAAAAGGAATGAACTACCAACGCGCAACAGCACAGATGAATCTCAAGGGCATTGTGCCGAGTGAAAGAAGCCAGACTCCGGGGCTACGTACTACAGGGTTCTATTTAGGTAACATTCCGAAAGGCAAAAGTAGAGAGACAGAAAACTAGCCATAGGTTACCAGGGGCTGGAGGGGAGGGAAAGGTGGCTACAGGGGAGTTATTTGGAGTGAAAGAGATGTTCTCTCTCTTGACTGCACGGACGGTTAAACCCCCGGATGTGTTTGTCAAAACATGCAGAACTGTATACGAATGCAGATGAATTTGACTGTATATACATTATTTCTTAGTGAAAAGAAAAATAAAAAAGGATCACCATGGCTGTAGAGCTGCAAGCAGAGCAGACTGCGGGGCAAGGCTGGAAGCAGGGAGGCCACCGGGAGCCCAAGTGAGCAAGACAGTGGCTTGGATTGAATGTGGCTCTAGAATATGGCAGGACGTAAGTCATCAGTGACTTGCAGACACAGCTGCTATGACGAGGCAAGGGTGAGGTGAGCGTGTGCAGACAGCACTGGATCCTGGGCCACTGACCCAGGATCAAGAAACCCGCATGGACCTGTCTCACTAGATGAGCCTCAGCTCAGCGACCACCCTGGGACTTTCCCAATTTCCACACTGCAAGTCCTACATCCAGGGAAACCCTGAAGTCCCGAGCACACCAGTGATCCCCTAGCCCTGGTCCCTGACCTGCCCAGGCCAAGGGGCTGCTCCCTTCAAGGCCCAGACCACTGCTCTGGCCGCCCTGCAGTTCTGCCTGCCCTGTGGGCTGGTGTCACTGCCCTCCACCCTCCATCCCTGACAAGCCTCCGAGCTCCCTTCTGGTACTGCTCGCATGTGAGGGGCGGCAGGAATGCTTGGTAGCGGAGCGGCAACCTGCTGCCCTTCCACACCACCTTCCCTTCGGCCACTGGTAGGAAGTCTGTTGGACGACTCTCGTTACCAACCCCCTGCCAGGAAGCAGGGAGCACTGAGCCGGGGACGCAACCTTCCCTCTCGTCTCCCTTTTACAATGTCTCTCTTGAAACAGACTCCGCAACCTGTGCTTTGGTCTTACCCATCTTGACGTCTCCACAGTTGTGCGTGTTGAAAACACTCGCTCCAGGGGGCCTGGGGGGCTCAGTTGGTTTAGTGTCTGCCTTCGGCTCAGGTCATATCCTGGAGTCCCGGAATCGAGCCCCACATTGGGCTCCCTGCTCCATGGGGCGTCTGCTTCTCCCTCTCGTGCTCTCTCTCTCTCATGCCCGCACTTGCTCTCAAATAAATAAGAAAATAAAATCTTTTAAAAAGAAAACACTCAAACACTCCCTCCTGCTTATCCTCTCTCTGCTTGCTACCATGCCTCCCTCTCCTGGAACTCTGATAGGTGTCTCGGTTGCCTGGTTGCCTAATGAAGAGCATGCCAGCGGAGCAGTCTGGAGTCATATTTGAGGATCAGGACTTTGACATTAAACAGGACCTGGGTTCGAATCCCAGCTTTGTCAATTTCTATCAGCATGACTTTTGACACATTACTCCTCTGCACTTCGCATTTGCCCTCTGTAGAATGGCTATAGTGAATACCACCTCATTGGATTATCGTCAGGATGAAATAAAATGAGATTATGCATAAAGGTGAAAAAAGCTCAGCCCAAACTTGTAACAGAACGAGCAGCACATAAATGCAGCTCTTGGTGTTATAACATCTTTCCAACAATAATATTCAACAACAGGGAAGTGGTTAGTAAGTTAGGCTATACCATGATTTACTTATAGAATACTATATAATGAAGCCATTAAAAATAATGTTCTAAGAAATATTTAATGACAGAGAAAAATGTTCACAATATAATTTTAAGAGAAAAAAATCAGGCTATAAAACTCAGGTCCCTATTCTGTTCTTTAAAAGACGTATGAGTATATGTGTGTGTCGTGCATATGTATTTAGAAAAAAAGAAATCCAGAAAATGTTGGCTGTTTTTCTTCTTTACTTCCTCACTTCTTTATATATTTCTGAATTTTCAAGGTTTTGCTAATGAACATGTGTTACGATCATAACAATAGATACTTTTGAAATTCAGTCACCAATTTTTTTCATTCAACAGGTTTTTTTTCTAGCACGCATTATGTGTCAAGCGATACCTGAGACTGGGCACACTACAATAAAAAAGCCAACAGGCGGGTTTTTCTCAAGATACCACCTAGCCTTGCACTGAATTCTCCTTAACTGTTTTATGCACTCGTTTTGCCTCCACAAATAAACTAACTCCTCGAGGGAAGGAAGCACATGGTCCTCTTCTCCGTAGCTTTACCACATCATACCCCCATGCACTCAGGAGAACTCAGTAATGCATTGCTCCACATGACCTGAGTGTTGGTTGAAAAGCAGCCAGTTTCCTACGATCGATTATTATAGGAAGTAAAGAAGAGGTGCCTTCTTATATGGGGCTACCTTCTCCCTTCCTCCCTTGTTCTGGGCATGAGAGGTCCAAACATCCAAAGCTGCCACCTTCAGTGGGTTTTCCTGGAAGCACAGAAGGCCCATGGCTGGTCTAGCCCTACATAAAGCGGTTCACTTTCTCCAACCTGTGCCAGGACACCTATCAGAGCTACCTTTCCCACATGTGAGGAACTTGATAGCAGGTTTGCTGATTATATCATCTTAGAGCAGGGGTTCTTTATTGTTTTTATAAACAGTCTGGCGAAACCTATGGACCTTTCTTAGAATAATGTTTTTCAATGTGTAAATACCCAGGATTACCAAAAAAAGGAGGCGGGGGGGGGGGGATGAAATATGCTGCAATATAATTACCAAAGTATTTTAAAATCCTCTTTACTAGAGTAATATGTTTGCTTCTCTGTGCTGCATTTTTTAAAAAATTACATTTGAGGTGCAGTCGAGTTAAAATAGAATTTTAATTTTTAAAGATAACCCCATATAAAGACTGCTCTGGCTTACCTTAAATAAGAATAGAAAATGGTGGAATGTTTTTTCTCAAGATAAGACAACTGTCCTGTTAGAAATCCAGTTGGTTTTGATATGTTTTTTATGGTGACAATGTTAAAAATCCAATCCTCAAAGATACAGTGCTGAAAATGGGATTAAAGCCTCCATAGCACTTTCAAAAAGATAAGTGTCTCCTGGAGACCACCAAAACTCCCCGAGGCTTTTTAGTGAAACTCTAGTTATAGTGGGCTTGTGGTCCTCAGATCAATGAATTCATCTTTGGCTAGGTCAACACTGAAGCAATTTATATCAGAAAGAGAAAGCATGCCACTCTAGTGTTCAATTTTGTTACCATCAAGATAGAAATAACTTTTGAAAGAGTTCTAAAGTGCTTCCAGGTGTTTGTAGATAACTCTTTTCAAGTAAATTGACAGAATTTTGTAACTCAGCTCCATCGAGGTAAAGCACGTGTAAGTTTGCCAAGATGTCAGCCTCGTATCAGCGGTAAGCCAAGAAAGCTCGGAATGTTTTCAGAGGCATCCATAAAGGTGATATCAGGGAATTAAGAGTCATCTCATTCCTATGGCTAAAAATACCTGCCAAGGAAGTCAACCAACCCACAGACAAAATTCTTTCTTTCAAAGTGCTCTAAGAATGGATTTTCGGTTTCTATTAGAAAAAGTATAACTTGCCTCTTCAAAGTAAGCGAGCATCTCTAAGGTAGAGAAGCCCCTCATTTTCTATTGTTTCTTGACACACCCTGTAAAAATACTATGACTCAGAGACTCGCTTTTGATGAAGTTGATGACTTTTATGACCGCCAACAAAACTTCTCCCAGGATTTTTGGAAAAGCCTGAATATGTCTGTGTTAAATGCAGCCAGTGAAAACACAAGAATTCTTCTTCGCTGACATGAGCAGGGTCATCATGAACAAAACAAGGAGGTAGCTACGTGGAAAGAGGTCTATCGTTTCATTCAGTGGCTTGCCGAGGGGTGTGGCAAGGCTGCCGACCCCTCCATAATCCACTTCAAAATATGCCAACCATTCTTCACGACAGCACCTCCCCTGACGAGAGGGCCATTTCCCTGCCTCTCAGCCTGCCTGGTGCGTGTGGCTTCAGGTAAACGTCCTCCAGAAAAGCGAGCCTTCTTTTGTTTGACACTTGCAAAGAAACTTCAGGAGTGCTTCCGAAGAAGCTTTCATGAAATAGCAAGTCCACGTTTTTAAAGTATCTTGGCTTTTTCAAACTGAGCTTTTTTCGTCCACCTACACACAAAGCTCTTGGTTTTCTTGGATGCACCGCCCAGACTGACAGACGTGAGGAGCTCTGTCAGTCTTCCTGACTTCAAAATTCCCTTCTCAAGAATCTTTCCACGATAGTAAGGAAATCATGGAGGCTTTTATGTCCCATCCCTTCATTAATGTAAAGAAACGAGGTACACAGTTCGATCACACCTTCCTTTTCTTTGCCAGCTCAAGACAAATTGGGTCTGTAAAAAATAAATAACACATAAGGCTAAAATAAAATACTTTTGCTCTTTGCCATTCTTTGAAATGTAATATTTTGTTTATGGTTCCTAAGTAATTTGTTTGAAAAATCTATATAGAAGGAAATAATCTGTACGTTAATTAAGTAAAGTATAAAACACTCATTATATTTTATGAAAGGTAGGTAAAATAAGGTAGTTTTTATGATTCACCAGAGTGCTTGCGCTAGGTACTTCTTCTCACCTTTGGCAGACCAGGGGATTAGACAGCTGCACAACAGTCCTATTCTTTTTTTTTTTTTTTTAAGACTTATTTATTTATTTATTTGACAGACAGAGATCACAAGTAAGCAGAGAGGCAGGCAGAGAGTGAGAGAGAGGAGAAAGCAGGCTCCCCGCCAAGCAGAAAGCCCCGATGTGGGGCTTGATCCCAGGACCTGAGCTGAATGTAGAGGCTTTAACCCACTGAGCTACCCAGGTACCCAACAATCCTATTCTTGAAATCCAGCTATGGCTTCGTGTGACTCTCCGAGACATTCTAGAAATAATGGTTCTCATATTGTCACTGTTTCCCACAAAGTTATTCTTTTAAGTGTGTGGCATTTTCACAGAACAATAACACAAGAACATGTGAATAATACACTGCATACAAGACTCTACTTTAAAACACAAACATTGTGCAAAGAGAGAGTAAAATAGAAAAATAAATCAGAGAAAGGACTTCCACTGCTCACAGAGCTTACCGCACTGTGCATAACCCGTGTCACCATGCAATCTGTTAGCAATCACATGGAGTTACTTTAAATCTCCCACTTCGACAGTCAGCTCAACCATCAGACATGTTTGAGCTCATCTGTGTCACCAAAGGCTGCGAAGCCAACAGAGAGTGAAAAACTCTTAGTAGAGAGCAATTCAGATGGACAAAACTTGGGCAGACTATGAAAATGATTCATATTCTGCATATTGATCCGCAAACATTTACAGTTAAGGAATGTCGGAATGTGTGGTTGCTGCCATAAGAACACGCTTACTCACTGCCCACTGGCCGCCCCACCCGTGCACAGAATTGCCACATGGCCACCCGCTGGAGTGGATGCGATTTCTTCCAGAAGACTGATCCCACATTTCCAGGGGCCACCTAATAGCTTCTGTATAATTTCACAATTCTGGTGGGTGTAAATGACATTTCAGATACCTCCAGTAAGGGTAATGTGATATGAAAATATTTGTGATTTCCACTGATGACAAAAATCACAGGCCATGCTCACACTAGCAGCTGGTTGTCACACTCGTAATTGCAGGAAATGCTACATGTCAGATACAGGAAAGTAAAAATGAAGCTGTAATTTTTCCCTACCTACGTTCATGGCTGCTCAACTTCGATTCCACAGACCCCATGGGCCCATGGATCCAGTGAATAAATTCTGTTTTGTATTGTCATAGTTGCCCAAGAGAATGATTTCCAAATTTCAGATAAGAGAAATGAGAAAAAAAACAGCAAGTTTTTATAATGCTAATTTTTTAAGCTTAAAAGGTTTTTTTTTCTATTTTGCTTTTAAAATATTCTTTTGATGAAATGATAGAGACAGTAGATAGTAATTTTTTTTTAAGTCTATACCAGGTAAAATGAAAAGTGGGCAATCCCATCACCAGTTGCTTCACCCACTCCTTTTGGCATGTTTATTGGTCTACAAAATCCAAAATCTGGGGCTTGGTCCAGGACAGCATGACAAATCCAATGAGCCCCAATATCTAGTCTCACCTAATATCTAGTCTCAGAACCCCAGGTCCATTTATCCGCCCCTCAGGGAAGGTGACCTGTTCCTAGTCTACAGCAAAATCCTGAGCCGTCTGAGCTGTCATGGTAAACCTATTGCCTGGGCAGAGATTGATTTACAGGGTGGAAATGTGCCTCATTCCGGCCAGTTAAACCTGGAAATAATGGCAGTGTGACTGGGTGTCTGATGTCTGGAAATGCTGATCCTACCACCCAGAAGCCCTGCCACGAAGGCATTCCTTACTAGGTTACATGGTTCCTAATTGTTTATGACCACTGAGTTGTGGGACTTCTCTAACATGCAAGTGAAGATATCCTAACTGACCCAGCTAGAAACTTTGGGAAGCTTTCAGAAGGGGCATTACCTCTTTAAAAAAATTGCATCAGGGTATTAAATGAGCTTGCGGGTCCCTGTTTATGTCGATTGTCCCTCCTTCAACCCTAACTCAAGCCACTCCCCGCCATGTTGCTGATTTTACCTCCTAAATATCCCCCAATCCTCCTTATTCTTTCCATTGCCACTGCCAACTCTAGGCCAGCTACTGTTAGCTGTTCAGTCAGTCCACACAACTGATGGATATGGCCCTCCAACCAGCTTTCTGGTTCGCACAAGGTCCTCTTCCAAACCACAACCAGGGTGGACCAGCTCACATCACTTTCCTTTAAAACCTTGCAGTGGTTTTCTATTGCACTTGGAATAAAGTGCAAACTACTTAAGTTAACCACAAAGCTCTACAGCGCTTGGCCCTCCACACCCCTCACCCCTACCCTCTCAGCTACGGTCACACAGCTCCCCACTCCCACCCCTGCCGCACCTCCTTAGAGCCTTCAGACTTTTGAGATCTCTGATCAGCAATGACTTCCTCAGGGAGACCTTCGATGCCCACATCTTCCACCAGGACCACATGTGGCTCCCCGTATATACACTCCACAGCATTCTGTGTAGTCTCTCCTTGTATTTAACACAACTTTCAATGACCTATTTATTTGTGGGATTCATCAATGTCTTTTTTCCCTACTAAAATGTAAGTTCCCTGTCTTGCTCATCACTGCATTACCAGCCCCTAGAAGACTGTAGGTGTTCAAAAGATATTTGTGAAATGAATGGTTGGATGTTCACAAATGGTCACAGATACTCCCAGGCAGAAGCTTGTCTCCAACAAGTATCTGACTTCACAAACAGTACACAGGATCCCTGTTCACCAGCTCCCAGAGTCCTGCTCACAGGGACAACATCTTTGCCCCTGATTACTCTGTCTCCATGCAGTGCTGGAGGCAGAGAGTAGCATGCCCTCCTACTGGTTCTGAGGGTGACTCAAGTCTCACCCACGCTCTCTCCAAATCATGGAAGGAGACAAGATTGCATAATGTCTGTTCTGCACTGAATGTTTGTATCCCTCCAAAATTCATATGTTAAAGCTCTAACATCATAATGCAGTGGTATTAGGAGGTAGGACCTTTGGGACAGGACTAGATTTAAGGAGTTCATGAGGGTAGGGTCCTTATGATGGAATTAATGTCCTTATAAAAAAGAGGAAGAGACTAAAAACTTCTCTCTCTCTCTCTCTCTCTCTCTCTGTCTTTCTGTGTGTGTGTGTGCGTGCGTGTGTGTGCATGCGTGCTGTGAGAGGACATAGCAAGAAGGCAGCCATCTGCAAACTGGGAAGATCGATCTCAGCAGACACGGGACCTGTGGGCATCTTGATCTTGGACTTCCCAGCCTCCAAATGGTGAGAAATAAATGTTTGTTATTTAAACCGTCAGTGAATGGGTTTTGTTACAGCAGCCTGACTAAGAAAACAAATCAAACATGTGGGCCACAGAACCAGAGACAAGGGCTCATTCCAGTTCTGACACTTACCTTCCCTAGGATGAGACAGCTAACATCCCAGAGCCTCAGTGCCTCATTTGTAAATGGGATAATAAGAGCATAAACCACACAGAGTTGCCGTGGGAATTAAATGAGGAAGGCTCTGCACAGAAAGCCTGGCACATGGTATAAACATTCAGCCCCAGTGTCAATGCTCGTCTGAATTACTGTCATACAGCTCAGCTCAGGCATGACCTCAGAGATTAACTAGTAAACAGGCTGATTTCACAGATGAGGAAACAGGATCCAAAGACACTCCAGTGGCAGACCCAGCAGGAGGAGCCAGGGTGTGGGTGTCTTTCCATCACAGTGGGTGCTCTGACAGCTCGCGGCCCTCCCGCGGCTCAGAAAGAGCATGAAGCGGAAGAAGCCGGGGGATTCTTTCCTGCAGGCCCAGGATGGGTTGAACTAATAAGTGAACACAGAAAAGACCAGAGGGGTGCTCCTCTGCCCCCAGAGAGTATCCATCCGCCTCGGAGCATAATGAGACATAGTCTAGGAGAACGTCCCAATTAATCCAGTACTGTCCGTCTCTTTTACCCGGCCTCCCTAGGAAGGATGCTCTGACTGTTTACTTGGGTTTCTTTCAACACTGTGGTAGCGTTCCCCAGTCCTGGGACCAACATAAATGAATTTCCTGCTAATAGCATCCTCATGACGCCAACACGCAGAGGTTATTCCGTGAGGATGTGATTCACAGACAGCCCCACGAGCACACGCACATCTGAACGGAAAATATATTCCTTGATGCCTGCCTGGTGTTGCAGCTGAGCAGCTGCTTGACAACCATGGGGAAGAAGAGAGAGAAAGACAGAGTGAGAAGGAGACAGAGAGAGAGAAGAACCTCTGAGAAGGGCTGTGCCCACAGGAGCAACACCATCAGTCACTTCTGAAGGGCACACTTCCTCTGGAGAAAAGGTTTAAGGGAAGAAGCGAGCACATTAATGAAGAATTTTGAATCTATTGATTGAAATCTGTTGAATCTCCTAACTATTTGAGAACACGTCATTTTTGTATTAGGCAATCGATTTAGGACTTATATAAATAGAAAAACAGGAACTTTGCAAGAGATGGGCAAGTTTAGCTGAGATGCCTCACTCTGTTACACTGCGAAACCCACCTCTCCCTCCCTGTGGTCTTTGTGATGAGATGCGTCCAGACGGAAGCCCCACCCCGCACCCCGTTCCTCACTATTAATAACAGTAACAATCTCCGTGATGATAAGCAGCTGCTCCCAGAATGCACCGCACTCTTTGTCTCCTGCCCCTGCCAGAGCTTCTCCCCTGCCTGGGACCCCCTCCTCTGGTCTCTTTACCCAAATTTGTCCACCATTATTCATTCACTTAGAAGTGGCCCTCCAACACCATGTCCCACTGAAGCCTTAGCTGGGGTCCCTAGATGTGCTCAGAGCTCCTTCCAGTGGGCTCCCCTGGCGCCTTGTGTCCCCACTCTTATGACAACAGTCACTCTGCTGTAACTACTGCTTCTGAGACAGAGGTTCCCCCCACCTTTGTATGCTCTGATGGGACACTGTACCTACTCCTGTTGTGACACTACTCACACACGGTGCTGATATTCTGCCCACAGTGCCCAACTGTAAAACATACCCTTTTTTCACATCTGTACGTTTCTAAAATAAGGATGTTTTGCAAACAATCTGAAAATTGTACATTTAGTGCGGTACTGTTTCTGATTTTTTTTCCTCTCAAAAACTCTTATTATATTAGATCTAACATATTAGACTCTAATTAGGAATGCACCTTAAAATCAAAGAAATAACGTCACCTCTTTGTGTGTCTGACATCCCCTCTCCACCATGAATTGTGGGAGTAGGACCTGTGTTCTGACCATCTTTGCGTGTCTGTCCCTTTGCAGGATGTGCACTCAGTGGCCACTGCTCAAGAGATGGAGAAGGGAGGGACAAAGAAAAAAGAGGAAGAAAAGGAGGAAGGAAGGGAGGGAGCCTCTTACATTCTACAGCCTAACCTACAACAAAGCACCTTCCCATCTGCTTTCCCTTAGCTTGATTTCCCACCAGAGGGCATGGGGGTTTCTCTCCCAGAGATTTTCCTTGGAGTTTTCCTGGTTACTGCTGTCTGGGTACTCACGTCTGCTCTAAGTCCTCAGCACAACACAGAGCAGTCAGCCAGCTGGGGCACGCGCTACCAAGGGAGCAGCCACCAGGAGGAAAGTCACAGATTCTGGTATCCTGTAATTCAGGGTCACTGGCCAGGTGAGTCTTCTGTGAACCCTGCACCCCACGGGCAAGAGCTCAGCCTCCTGAGCTCCCTCACGTTTCAGCTCTTTGTCAGGCCCCCTGAGCGGCCAAACTCACCCTTACCTCCCCACCTGTTTCCCGAGACCAATCAGCGGCTTTTCTCACTTCCCACGACCCGTGTCTTGCCAGTGACATGCTCCCTGGCCCTCAGCTCTCCCAGACCTCACCGTCCTCTGAAGAGCACCTGCTGCCCGAGCTAGACTTACTGGGACGGTTCATACCATTCTTTTATAGTGTTTCCCACAGCAGAGAGCTAAGCACATATCTGATCAGAGTTCAAACACAACTGAAACAAATTAATATGACAATCAACTTTTCTGGGCTCCTCTGCCCTTCTTCATTTCCTCGGTCCACCATTCCTTCTGCTTCTAGCCCAAACAAATCCTTCTCTTGGAGGCTCCCCATTCGGGTGAGAATTATGCCCCTTGCTTCTGGTTTTTCCAGGTATTTTGTTGGAGGTATGCTTGGACCATGCTCCACGCAGCCCCCTGGAGCTCAGGCCCTATTGGACACCTCTCTGAACTAGGCTCTGTCCTTACAGGTTCTTCTCTGTTCAGTCAGATAACCACTTTTCATGGGTTCCTCTGCAATGCTTTGAATATCAAGGTGGCGTCAGAAGTGGGAGAAGGGCTGCTATGTCACACTGTTGGCCTGTCCAGACTCCAAGCTGGCTCTCTTAGGCTCTGTTAATACGAGCTGCTTTCAAGTTAGGTTTTCATTCCTCACATTGTTTAAAAAAAAAAAAAAAATTCAACTAAGTAAATTTGAAGACCTAACTCGCTTTATTCAATGATTCATGAATCCGCAGCATCCCATCTAGCACACAGAAAGGAGCTCCAAAGAACTATACCAAATAAAAGGCTTCTATAGGCAGAAAGGGGGTAAGATGAAGAGTGGACTGTTTCAGGCAAGGTCACCTTGTCTCTCAGGCACATGACCTCACTGGTACTGACTGGATGATTCCGGCCAAAGGTCATGTTCCTGGGAGAGGCTGAAATGACGCTCAGGTTCGGTGCTAAGACTTGGTTTGCCGATGTGGAACTTAGCACAACTGACTCTGTTCTGGCCCTGTTATTTCTTTGTTTATCATGAACAACCAATGGGGGTAGGGGGTGGTTGGGTGTGTTGGGTTTTTTTTAAGATTTATTTATTTATTTATTTTAGAGCAAGTGCAGAAGTGGCATGGGCGGAGGAAGAGAGTGTGGGAGAGAGAATCTGAAGGAGACTACTCGCTGAGTGCAGAGCCCAATACAGTGTTGAATCTCATGAGCCTGCGATCATGACTTGAGCTGAAACCAGGAGTTGGACACTTAACCAATGGCGTCACCAGGCGCCCCATGAACAACTGATTTTCTAAACCTAAGGAGTCTATTAAATTCCATCCTGTTTAGCTTTATCATTCATGCTGGTGGTGACTGTCTTGGGGCTTTGTTCCCTCCTTTCAGTTCCTCAGCAGGGTGGGAACAGTGTACTGGGGCTTTGCGGCGGCGGTGGGGGTGGGGGGCATCGATGAAAGAATCAACACCATGTCTATAGCAGGGCTTTAATTCACTTCTTAGTCCTGAGATCCCATGAGGCTTGGTCGACTGAAGAGTCTGAGGGCTCATTTGTTCATAAGAGGGGCATATGCCCAGTAATTACCATCTTATCCTACCTTCTCCCTTGGGATCTTCCCACAGTACTCCCTGTCCCACTCAATGGATGGCATTCCTAATTCCTCCTTCCCCTTCAGCCTGCATGTAGAATTAGTTCCTTAACCCTATCCGCTGATGCTATCACCTCAATAAATACCACCATTCAGCCACTACTCCCTCCCATGTTTCGACCACACCCTGTACCCTCTTCCTTTCCTTCATGTCTTTCTCCAACTTCCACGTTTCAGGCCTCAGTTTGAGACCTCACTTTCTCCAGGAAGGCTTCTCATCCTGTCAATTTCTCATCCTGCCACCAGCCTCCCCAGTGTGGTCCTTTCTCTATCATATCACCCAACCATCGCATGGCATAACACTTCCCAGCCACGTCTAAGTTCTCTCAGGATGGGGAAAGAGTCTGATTTGCACGTTCTCATATTCCCAGCCTACAGGAGATGTCAATAAATATTTCTTGAATTAGGGGTGCCTGGGTGGCTCAGTGAGTTGAGTATCTGACTCTTGACTCACGTCATGATCTCATGGATTGTGGGACTGGCCCCGTGTCATGCTCCACGCTCAGCAGAGAGACTGCTTGAAGACTCTCTGCCTCCGTCCCCCACCCCTGCTCACATTTTTAAATAGATCTTTAAAAAATATATTTCTTGAATTATCGAATGAAGTAATGACACCGTGTTCTTGATCGGGCAAGTTTTGAATCACTGGCAAGTGATTTGGCTCAACACCCGTGAGGCTTCCTAGTGTAAGAGAAAGAACGCCAACTTTGGCCTCTAATTAGCAGTGTCTCTCCTGAGACCTGCCACGTGAACTCCATGAGCTTCAGTTTCCTCATCTGAAAAGTGGGAATAAAATTTTATCATAAAGGGTTGTCACAATGCTCAAAGGAAATTATGCATATGAATGTATTCCCAAACTGAAAAAGTATGGTTCCTGGACAGGTATAACCATCGATCCCAATCCCTTGGAGCAGCCCTGTCCTGACTGCAGAGGTTGTACCAGGGACCTGAATGAGGTCAACCTTGAGCACAGCAACTCATCAGTTTGGGTCCAGTACTAAGCCCAGCAGAGCTTTTTTATTCTTTTTCAATCTTTTCTGCTGTCTTTATTCTGCTACACGCCTGGGCCACTTCCAGAAGCTTTCATAACTGCCACTTCTACTGCACTCTCTTGGTGGAGGGTTTAATGATCCTGAAGGCCCTAGAAATACACTGAATTAAAACACAAAATGGATGGCATTGTGCATTTTAGTGAAACAGCAATTAGAAGCGGCAGCCACCATGTACTCAGGAGGGCAAGAGATCTGGGGAGAAAAGGAATAAAGTGACCTCATAAAGACACTTAATTTCATTACCACCAGACACAGTTTCCCATTACTGCTCTTGGTGTTTAATGGTTTTATGATTCCATCTATTGATGCTTAGCTAGTTCATTAACTGTGCTGCTAAAAATACAATTATCTCCAACAAAACCTTTATCACTAATAAAAGGAAGGGGAAAAAACCTCTACCGTTACCAGAAAGCAGTGGGGTGGACACACCTTCTGTGTCCCAAAGTTGGCCCCAAAGTGTTCGTGGAAATTGAGACTATAACCCACACAATGCATGCAGCTAGTTTAAAAAACTTCAATCAAGCAACTCCAACTCCAAGCTAACTCCAACTCTCTGCTGGATGATTCTGTGCCCACAAATGACACTGGCTCTGACTGAGTCAGCGGAATCATCCTGTCACAATGCTGGTGACAGAAGTGACACAGGAGGCTCTTCTTAACCTATTCACCCACTCAACAGGTATTTACTAAGCCCGTACTAGGTGACAATCACTAGTTAGACACAGAGAAGATACTTAAAATAGGTAGGTTTACAGGAAACCCACGGTCTAGAAGACAATGTGTGTCCGTTGGAATCAGGACAGAGAATCCCAGTTACTGAGCTGGGGCTTGAGTGGACCTCCACTCCTGATTTGGAATGGGGAGCAGAAAGTGGGTACTGAGCAGGGCAGAAGGTGATGACGGCTTTCCAAGTTAGCATAAAGGCCATTACAATGGCCCTCAGGCCCTGTAGCATCTGTACTTAAGCCCCCCCACCCTTTCATCTCTCTTCTACAAAAGGTGGGAAGGAAGCCAGTACAAATAACGCTGGGCTGTAGCCAGGAGCGGACCAGGCCTTAATAAAAACAATTGGTTAAGTGTCTGCCTTCAGCTCAGGGTCCTGGGATTGAGCCCCCAATCAGGATCCCTGCTCAGCAGAGAGTCTTCTTCTCCCTCTGCCTCTGCTTCTCCGCCACTGCCCATGATCTCTCTCTCAAATAAATAAATCAAGAAAGAAAGAAAAGAAAAGAAAAGAAATAAGACCTAGAATATGTTCATCCTTAAAAAAAAAAAAAAAAAAAAAAAAAGAACCAAGTAGATCCAGCCCAGAGATGCTGGGGAAATGAAAGCCAAGGGCTGAGTCCCTGATACTCTTCATCCCAGACCCGGGAGAGCCTGCGGTGCAAGCTTAGAGTCTATCAGCATCATGTTTGTATGCGCTGATCAAGGCTGTCATCTAACTGCAATGGTGGTTTTTGCTTCTTATCTCATATACTTCTTCCTCCACCATTCATCCCTGTGACTAGAGTTGAGATAATTCACGGCTCGTTTGTGCACTTTTTAATGCATCTGAGGTTGAGATGTATGAGTTTAATTGGTAATTGGCACTCAAGTTTTTCCTGAAAAGCTGTTATCTGTAATGCATGTCATAATCAATGGCATCTTAAAAGTAAAGGATTGTGGTATTAACAAGAAAAACTGAGGACCTTAATGGGTGCCAGGCCCTACTCTGGATGATTCCATGGCTCTATCATTTCATACTAGAAGCAGACCTATGAACAGGACACAGAGGTCAGAGGGCTGCAGCTCACTAGTGTTGGAGCTGGTGGTACCCACCTCATGCTTTTGACCAGGAAGAAAGAAAGGCTGGAGAGCAGCTTCTGAAATAATGCACTGGTGTCAGGAACCCTCTAGGAGGCCAGCAGTAAGTCCGAAGGGAGACCTGGAAGCAGGGCAGAGAAGATTCCTGCAGAGATTCAGACTCTCCCCAAGGCCTTCCAGAAGGGACCATCATGGCCTATTTGGCCAATCCACTTAGTAAACATCCCCTCTGTAAGACAGGAAAAGTGTTAGAGCTGGCCCTGCCCTTGAGGTGGTTCCAGCACCATTAGGGAGATAGACCGATGCACAGGAAAAGATAAATGACAATATGTAGTACTGTTGAATGCCAAAAAAATGGAACAATGTGTGTGCATAGGGCTCCGGGAAGTGCAGGCCACCTTCATACTCCAATTTGCCTTTGGGGAGAGAGTTTCTGAGTGCTGGAAACCGCACTGGCTCTTCTGCTCCCTTTGTCTTCTCCACAACCTCACAACGTAGGTCTTGTCATCCCTATTATACAGGAACCCTAGATCACACACTGGTTAACAGTCCGTCTGAATCTGAACTTCAGTCTGCTTAACCTTCAGCCACACAACGTCATCAGTGTGTGTGTGTGTGTGCGCGCGCACGCACCCATGCACACACTCGCACGTGCATGCACATGTACGTGTGCTCTCTCTCTCTCTCTCACACACACACACACACACACACACACACACCCCTTATCTACTGTCTACAGAGGCAATTATCTTTTGGAAAAAGCAACATAGAACATACTGCCAGATGCATTGAGAGAAGCCAAATCTTCCAAAATCCTTCCTGGGTATTTTATCGTTTGTGAAAGAGAATGGATTTTTGTGGGTGTTCTCTTTTGTTCTGTTGTAATGAGAAGTCTGGTTAGAAAATAAACCAGTTGTAAAACTTGAGATTGATTCTTTACCTGGCAAGCAGCTTCGTGCAGAAACAGGGCTACCCTTGGAAGAACACTTTGGTCCTCGGTGACGGCCTCGCCCCCAGGAACCCTCTCTGTGTGGCGCCGGGCTGCGGCACATGCAGAACAGCAGGCTCCATGAAGCCATCCACCGGGGTTCCACCTGGTGACCCGGGCATGTGTCTGCTTTGAGGTAACAGACATTATCCAGCACTTACAGGGCGTCAGGCATTCGAGATCATAAAACAGTTGAGGAAGGAGGGTGAGTAAAAGAGAATCATTACGATACTACGTAAGATGGGATATAACACAGTCTGGAGAAGCTGCTAATTCAGTGGGAGTGGACAGGGCAGAAGAAGGTATTAAGAAAACTATAACAAAATTAGAGATATGCAACCAGGAGTTTTCAAGATTAAAGAAGACCTTCTTTCACAGACAGATTAAGCAAGAGCATTTCTGACAGGGGACACAGTAAGTGCAAAATCAGGGAGGCCCACCCGTGCGGGGCCTGTGCGTGTGAGGATGAAATCAGAGCAAAGATGGGATAGGGTGGAGGTGAGCTGCGGGCCGTAGCTGGGGAATGAGCTCTAGATTGATGAGTTGTCATTGTTTTTATTTTTTTTTTAATTCATGCTCTAGCACAGCCTGATTTATTTCAGAACCTGGCTTAATTGATATTTTAATTATATGCTTACACCCTGCAACAATTTCAAACGAGAGCAGGTACAGGAAATGAGATAATGTATGTTAGAAGCACTTACAGAACTGGGAAGTGTTGTACAAGGTACTGTTAGCGCTGTTGGCTTTCTTCTGAGATTCCTGAGGCAAAGCTTGGTTCATTCCCGTACATAGTCTCGGACCCCCTGTTAGGTGCCCAGGCTAAGCCAGGGACTGAGAGGGCTGAGGAGAGGAAGGACACGCCGTGCTCCCCCAGACACCCAACCACGCGACATGATTGCTCAGCAACTGTCATCACCTGAATGTCGGCACTTTGTAGGTACTTAGACCACAGACCCTTCCAAGGTAGGACCCCATTAATCCACACAGTGTTGTGTGGCTGAAAGGCAAAAGACTTAGTTCTTCACCCCTATTGTCATCTGGGGGGCACTGGGGTGCCACAGTCCTTCCCAGGACCTCAGTGTCCTCCTCTGGAACATTCAGAAACAATGGTGATGGCTCCGCAGTCTTCTCAGCCCCCGGAGTCCCCCAGTCAAGCCTAGCTCCAGTTACTACCAAGGTTAATACTCTGCCTCTGTCATGTGTCCACACGCATTACCAACTACATTTCCAAAGAAGTTCTTTTCCAAAGAAAGCTTGTACTCCTACCAGAGAGAAAAACGAAATCATCTCGTATTTGGACCTGACTGGAATTTTGCATGGAAAAAAAAGGGAGTTGATGGAGCTGGCCTTCGGCAAGCTCATTTTTCTGGCATGAGGAAAATGCCTGACAAGATAATTCTATCAGGAAGTTACAGGGAGGCGATACAGCAAGTAATTTAGGCCTGGATGCTGCTGTGCTTCTGCTGAACAGGACACCTAGTGACTTAGTGAAAACAAGGTGCCAGCAATGGGCCCCCTTGGCTGGTAGGTATAGGCCAAATGGCCATGCCTGTGAACGCTTTGGTTTGAGTGGAGGCTGTCTCTGCTTCCGTCCGTGTCGTGCTGACCCACAGAACCTCAGTTTACCTTTGAGCGCAGGAAGCGCGGTGGGAATGTGGCTCTTGCTCTCTTGCCTCACCTTCCCCGGAGGCGGTTCTCTCGCAGCCTGGGAGGAGTTGCTCTGCTCAGGTGCTTTCCTCAACCCACCCATGGGCTGGGCGTCTTTCCTAGGTGTTTTCATAGTGCCCGGTTCTTACCCCCTCAATTAGCTCAGCAGGTGTGCAATTCAGCACAAGGATGTGCGTAGCCCTGTTCTGGGACATTGTTCTGAAATCTAGACTCTCTCACATTTATATCTGTTCTATAACTGTCTACTCCAGAGACACCATGTACGTCACTGACTTTTAAAAGGAAATATTCATATGTTTAGCTTGGCTAGAATTCTGCATGTCTTACTATGTTAAAATAGCATTATTTAAAGCAACCTTTGTATCCTAGCGCATTGCACACTGCCAGCAAACATTAGGTATTCACTACACATTTGCTGAATCACTGACCAGATGCAGTATTTGGTATTGACTACTGGAGAAGCTGGGCTTGGCGTTCCTTGACAGTCTTTTTATTTTTTTTCCCCAAGGGGGGAAACCAAGCCGGTGAAGAGCTGTTCAGTGATGCCTCCAAGGCCATGGGCAGAGTCCAGATCGGAACTGAGTCCTGGAGTGCCCGCACCTCTCTCCTCGCCACTCCTGTGCCACCTCACCCTGCTGAGGCCAGCACAACCACGTGAGGTGGACAAGAGAGTCTGCTTCTGAATTCGGTGGAACATTCCCAGTGCTTCAGACAGGGCCATCTTCAAGGAACCCACTGCATTAGTTGTGGCCTCGCAGGAGCACAGGTGGTACTCAAATTAGGTAATTTGAGGAGAGTTTAGTAAACAGAGGACATACGAAGGTGTGGGCAGCATGGAGGGTCATTTGGGGAACAGTGCGGTGCTCTAGAGCTAAGACTTGTCTCACCCTAACCACCCTGACAAGGCAAGGGGTGCGAGCGGTTACCAGAGCCCAGACACGGAGTGCACTGTGTGGAGAGAATTTCCCGACAGGAGCTTCAGAAGAGCCAGGCAGCTGGACGGTGACACCACCACAGGGGGTGAACCAGAGAAATCAATACCCAACCTGCTCTCCTATCCTCTCCTGAATCTCCCCACTCATGCTCCCCAGTGGCCGAACTCAAGCAGAAGCTGAAAGTCAGAAGAGCTCTTTGAGAAAGTTTACACAGGTCGCCCTACTGGGGCTAAAGCAGGCAGAAGGGTAAGAGAGTAGGTCTGGAGGTACAAAGAGAAGATGCTGGGCACACCCCATAGAAGCCATCCGCAAGAGAAAGAGTCAACTTTGAATTCATATCAAAGCAACCTGGACACAAAAACAGCAAGCTCATGATGGTCCCAGTCAAACAGGATCTTGCTGCCTCTGACCTCTCCTCTGTGCTCCTACGAAACCAGAGGGGCCAGAAACTACAGGTGGTCAACGCAGCAGGGCCTGGAAAGGAGGCACAAAACAGGAAAAGAGAAAGCTGGCTATGCCGCCTTTCCCACTGCGGCCTTCTAGCCTGAGGGAACCTGAGCTGGAGAATGTGCTCGAGCCAGCTAGATTGCAGTATCAAACAGACCCAAACATTTAGGGACTCAACGAATAGAGGTTTATTAGTTGCTCACATAACAGGAGGCTTTGTTTCCCATATTTATTTGGGGAATGATCCTTAACCCATAGCTTCCAACAACCACCCTGGGGTCAATTCCATCACAGGTAACTAGAAAGAAAACAGTACAGAGCAGGACACACGGGAAGTCTTTAAGAGGTAGGCCTGGAAATGACACACATGCCTTTCGCTCACATATCTCTGGTTAGACCCTCTCCCAACTGCAAGGAAGACTGGGAACTGTAGTCCAGCTGCCCCGAACATGCCCAAGTGAGCAGAACACTTATAATGGAAAAAAAAGGGGGGGGGGGGAATGGATTGAGTGGCTACACAGAAAATTTAAATCCTGAATTTGGCTATTATACAGAATTGACATTTAGATTTCTGAAAAGGTCTGCTTTCTGATTAAAAGTTACAAGAGAATTCTTATTATTTGACAGTGGTAGAAAGAATCATGAGGTCTGCCCTAGATTTTATCAAAGGAACCAAAAAGTCTGAGCCAGAGAGCAGGCTTGAACAGATCTAAACAGGAATTTCGAAGTTGTCTGCATACCATTTGCTCAGGTGCACCAGTTAATCTGTCACTCTTGCGTAATCAAAACGAGTATACTTTTTTCTCTTTTTTACTTCTATGAGAATTTAATTTCTTATAATAAATATTACCTTTTTAAGATTCTATTTATCTATTTTTTTTTCTTTTTTTGAGAAAAAGAGAGAGAGAGAGAATGCGCAGGAGCCAGGGGAGGGGTAGAGGAGGAGGAGGGAGAGGGAAGGAATCTACAGCAGACTCCATGCTCAGCGCGGAGCCCGATGTAGGGCTCCATCCCACAACCCTGAGGTCATGACCTGAGCCAAAACCAAGAGTCAGACACTTAGCTGACTGAGTCACCACACACCCCAATAAATACTACCTTTAAGTAGGGAAAAATATAAAATATAGCTTTTTTTCTAAAGGCCAGTGAAGTTAGCCAATCTTCGTACTCCGCTCACATTCAAATCTTTACCAGCCATCAGTGCCCAGTGGGTAACCTGGTTCAGGTTCAGGCTGCCAAAACGAAGTACCATAGATGGGGTGGCTGAAAACAATAAGCTTTATTTCTCACAGTTCTGGAGGCCGGAAGTCTAAGGTCAGGGTGCCAGCCAGCGTGGCCAGGTTCAGGGCAGGACCCTCTTCTGGGTTGAGACTGCTGGCTTCCATGTGTTGTCATGCGGAGGGAAGGGGGTGAGGGAGTGTTCTGGGGGTTCCTTTATAAGGGCACTCCTCTCACTCATGAGGGCTCCACATTTGTGGCCTAATACCTCCCAAAGGCCTCACCTCTGGGTGTACCATCACACTGGGGGTTAGGATTACAGCATGTGAACTGGAGAGAGGGGACAGACACTGAGTCCACAACAATGCCCAGGACCTTGTTATGCATAAGGAAGTTAATCAGGGCAGCCAGGGAAGGGAGCTGAGGGCAGGCTAAGTCAAGGGCTGTCAAGGTGCAGCCATCACAGGCAGGACCTAGCCAGCAACAAAAATACTTCCACAGCAAATTATAAGATAGCGCTGGCTCAAAATCCAGGTAAAACAGGTCAAGGTGTCTGCCGGTAATTGTAGGCTTGTAGATGTCCTCCTGAGAACAAGTCCCGGGGACGGCACTTTAGACTATATATGGCTTAATCCTGCTTACGTCCTAATTAAGTCTCCATACCACTTATATCCCATCTTCTCGACTCCACCTCCACTATCATTATCATCTGCATGTGACGTCCACACTTGAATGGTGGAGCCAGGATTTGAATCCAGGCAGCCACCCCAAGGTTGCAACCGCTCCATAGTGAAAATACCCCCATCACCCATGGACGAGGTAACACATGTAACGTGCATACCTTAGCTGTATTCATTTCCTAGGATTGCTATTCTAACAAGATACCTCAGCAGGGGTGGTGGGGGCAGCTCAAACAACAGAAATTTACTTTCTCACAGTTCTGGAGGCTAGAAGACCGAAATCAAGATGTCAGCAGGGTTGGTTCCTTCCGAGGGCCATGGGGGAGAATCTGTTCCAGACCTCTCTTGTCGGCTTGTAGATGGCCATCTTCCCCTGTGTCTTCACGCCATCTTCCCTCTGCATGTATCTCTGTCCAAATCTCCTTTTCTTATAAGGACACAGGTCATGCCGGATTACAGTCCACCCCAACAACCTCATTTTACCTTAATCACCTCTAGGACAACCCACTCTCCAAATACAGTCACATTCAGAGGTACTAGGAGAGGACTTCTACATATGAATTTCAGGGGACACGATTCAGCCCATAACACCAGTTAAATGATCATAGCTAGTACTGTGATCCTGGAATTCAAGGACCCCACAATCTCAATTCGCCTTTCTACCCATCTTTACGTCCCTTACACCCATACCAATCACTCTCTCAAGTCACTGCTAACCAAAGCAGCTTGAACTTCCCCTCCCCCAGGCTTTTCAGTACTATAATCTACCCATGATGATACAGACACCGTATCCTTACTTCGTGCAAGTCTCAGCTCAGGCCCCATTAGCTCTGACTTTTCCACCCCAGTCATTTGAAAGGAAGAAAGAAAATTAACAGTTTCCCTTATGGCGTGTTTTCACCAGCACAGTGTCATTCTATTCTCCCGTATTCCTATGCCCTGCTGACAGGCTAGGAGATGGGAGCTCAGAGTGGTTAAGCACTGTAGCAAGGGTCACTCAGTATGTGAAGGCAGCATGTGACTCTACCCCCACCTGTGTGACTGATTCCAAGTCCACTCTTCTCCTCACCCTGAACTACAGCAGCTCAGGCCTGAAGCCGTCATCCAGCAGGTAAGCCTACAATGTCCTGATGCGCTTCCTAATCACCTGGAGATTTCCCTTTGAGGTTTTATTAAGACTTCACTATCGATGTCCTATTCACATGTCTTTTCTCCCCAAATATATTTTCAGCATCTTTTTTTAAAAAATATTTTATTTATTTATTTGACACAGAGAGAGAGATCAGAAGTAGACAGAGGCAGGCAGAGAGAGAGGAGGAAGCAGACTCCCCGCTGAGCAGGGAGCCCGATGCAGGGCTCAATCCCAGGATCTGAGATCACGACCCGAGCCGCAGGCACAGGCTTTAACCCACTGAGCCACCCAGGCGCCCCTATTTTCAGCATCTTAAGAACAAGAATAAGGTTTTGTCACTTGGACCGATCCCTTCCTAGTGACAGGTAAGGCTTAGTAGAGATGGCTGATGCTTTAAGGCCAAGTTGAGTGTTATTCTCTGAATAACATGAAGACATAGCCACCCCTCCAGGGAGGTACACACGTGCCCCGAAGAGATCGATTCCAGCCAGCAGAACAGAAGGGCTTCTTCGTCCTCCTCCAAACAGTGCCTTCATGAACTAAGAGCAGAGATGTTTGTCCAGCGATGCCCTCCCAGCCCTGGGCCCCTCCCAGCCCTCGCGCTTGGGGAGGGCACCCTGAGCTCAGCGTCTAGCAATGGGGCTGGATGTCCTCCCTGATACATCTGCCACTGTCCTTTCTGTTTTCCTCTTCCCTTCCTGTCCCCAATCTCCTCTCTCCTTTCTAGGACCTCAAGGTTGCCTGAAGGTCTGTTACTTAGTGGTTAACAGTAGCCGGCCACTGCTCTAAGCACTTTATAGTGTGACCACGACATTGAACCAGCAGGACTCAGGAAATGGTGTCATAAAGGTATTTTTACTTTGAGCCCCATAGTTCACTTCTACTTCCTCAGTGGGGGTGGCCCTTCGTGCATGAAAACTGGGATAGTTTGCATGGTCCTTCTGGTCACTCAAAGGTAGTAAAAATCCTACAGTCACTTTAAAATGCAAACAGTCCCAATTCAGCACTTACATGGTCAGATCCCATGCAATAACCAAAACTTGAACCCTGAGTTGAAGTTAGAACATTCTCCCCTGTCTGTCTGGGCTCTGCCACATGGGGCTCTTTGCAGTGTGTGTGTGAGTTGGGGAGCGAGCATGGGTGGGGCCTATGGTGACTGTGGAGAGGATGGGCCAAACCTCCTTCGGGAGAACCTGCTGTGAAGGGCAGGTGACTGGCAGCCCAGCTACAACCCTGGGGACTCTCCCCCCCACTACATTTGCATCAATGTGGCACTTCCCAGGGTGGCTCCCAACTGAAAGCCAAGTACAGCAGGGTTCTAGAACTGGGCCCTTCCTGCCAGGGGACTCTTCCAATGGGAAACCTTTCTAGGAGACTAGCTGGGGACCAGTAGGGGCCTAGCTAGCCTCACCCAGACTTACTCAGCATCGTGCTACAGGCTGAGATTCTTCCTACCCACTTCTCCCTTTCTCCTTCTACATCAGGATGCAAAGCCTCTCAGCTTAGTCTTGCTCCATCCCCCCGATTCTTCATTGTGTCCTTCATGCAGTCATAGACAGTACTGTCTTGTGGTTAAACTCACCTGTCCATAGTAAGTCGCAATTTGATTGATACTTGACTTGGCCTTTTTCTCTGTTTTTGCCCCCTTATCTCTCCTCTCTCCCCAGTCTCCTCATTTATAAAATATGGGGGTAATATCACATCCACAGCGCATTCTCCCCATCTCCCACATCATAGCACATCCACATTCTCCCCCATGAGAATTAGTTATCATCTGTAGAGCTGCATACAGCGTTAGCTTTGTTGACCCACACCATGTTAACACCCCAGCATGGAAGCCCATCTCTGATTACAACAGCTCGGATTCCCACATGGCTTCCAGAATCAGCAAGTCATGCTTCTGGAACAGGAAGCAGATCAGTGAGGAAATGGCTGTGTTTGTGGCTATCTGAAATACCCGCTCTTAAAAAAAGAGTTTCTTACGATCCGTGAATGCTGCTGGTGATGACATAGAATTGGCATAGGCCCGCCAAATGACTTAATCAACCTTATGATGGGTTTCTTGCCCACCACCAGAGGCTGGCTGAGAAGTCAGTGCACCTCCCCAGGACTTAACCATGTTTTGCCCTTTGAGAAGGCTCAGCCACCGACTCAGCCCCCAAGGGGCTGGGCTTCCCCATCCAGAGGAGCTGGCCACCAGCACTTATATCACCAGAGCTCCTGGGTTTTGCTCTTGCATCAAAAATGATGCTGAATTCCAAGCAGGACCTACCAAAGAAGAAGCAAAGCCTCATGGGGCTTGTGTTCCTGAACCCTCTGGCCTACTGTGGAGACTGCCACATCTGTGTGTGAAACCCACAGACCTGCTGGGGGCCTCAGCCTCACTTCATGGCACCCTCCTCAACCCAACCTCAAGGCCCAGAACTTCCAGACCTCTGCAACATGTCTAGCATTTTATCTTCATCTGCACCCTCAATGCCCTGGTCTCATTCAGGTCTGCCTTGTGCCCCACCTGGACAATGGCAAGACGTTCCCAACCACAAGTCCCACTTTTACCTTCATCTCACCTGATGCCTCCTTGACATCAAGGTCTAGTGATCTTCAGCTCTAACCAAGCTGCCCCCTTCCTTGGAAATGTGCCGCAGCCCCCCACTTCCCAGTGATGGGGCAGACTGGTGGCCTCAGGCCAGTCACAGTGTGCAGACAGGTTTTGTACAACTGACAGTGTTTTCAAAATTTTGAACCAATATTTTAAAATCAGAAGTTGTACATAAAAATTAAGATTTCTGGCTTGTCTCAAACACCAGGAAATCTGGCAAGCCCAAGTGTGATGGTTAATTTTATGTGTTAACTTGACTGGGCTAAGGGACGCCCAGATAGCTGGTTAGACATTATTTCTGGATGTGTTTGTGAGGGTGTTTCCAAAAGGGTGTTTCCAGTTGGTAGACTGAGTAAAGACAATCTCCCTCACCAGTCTGGGTGGGCACCATCCAATCTGTTGAGGGCCTGACAGAACAAGACAGTGGAGGATGGGCAAAATTGCTCCCCCTGCTTGAGAGACATCCGTCTTCTCCCACGCTCAGACATCAACGCTCCTGGTCCTCTGAGCTTCAGACTTAAACTGGGATATATACCAATGCTCCACCCCATTCCTATTCTTAGGCTTCAGACTCAGACTGAATTACACCACCCGCTTTCAACGGGCTTCTCCTTCTCCGTAACACATGAGCCAATTCCTATAATCGCCTCTTGTCTGTGTCTATATACATCTCCCTGGTTCTCTCCCTCTGGAGAAGCTAAACTAAGAACCCAGTGCACATGTTTACATAGCAGCTCCTGACCAGAGCTGGGGGTCACAGCATCTGCCACTCTGCCAGCTTCACTTGCTTGTTCATATCATGGCCCTGTAGATGCTAGAGGAGGAAATCCGAGCCGAGATGCGAGTCCAGACTCTCTGGCCTGCTTTCCTTAACCCTGCCCCAAGCTTTCCCTGAAGCCTCATCTCGCTGTAGACAGAGCAAGCCTATGATGTACGATCCAAACTGGGCCGCTTTGGGCAGGGAAAAGGGGCACCAAAAATAACAAGTTGTCATTAATCCACAACAGGCATAAACTGGGACTTTTCCTGGCAAATCTGGGTGTATGCTTGCCCAAACCATGAACCCCAACTTGGGCATCACACAGCCCCATCTCCAGCCAACCAGCATCGCTCATGCTTCCTCAACGTGACTGCCTCTTAGCGGGTCGGTGCTTTTGCTCCCTGCTCTCTCTGCTTCTGGGAATACCCTCCCCACTCATCTCAACCTGTCAGGGCCCGACAGCCTCTTCAATGCCCAGGACAAATGTGACTGCTTCCTTGAAGCTTTCCTCATGCTTCCTGCCCAGACCTCCTCTCTCACTTTGGAATTTCCAAAGGACTTTGTAAATCTGCTATGATCCTTCCATGTGTCCCACATTAGAATCACATTCTAATGTCATTTTTAGGGAGTCAACAAACGTTTAGGGAGCCCTGAGGATACAGCAGCCAACAAGTCCCTCCCAGAGTTTCTTTTACTGCATACGTGGAATCTGCTCACGAACTAATAAATTTTTTCAAGGGCGGGAACTGCAAATGGAAGATTTAGTGCCCTGGTCAGGAACGTTTGCTACATTAGGCTGTAAAAACCTCTCTGTGCCTTACTCTACTCATGTGCTAAAGGGGAGTAATACTCTTCTCTTACAGTAGCACCCTGAGGTTTAATGAGTGAAGTGATACTATTTGTTAAGTTAAAAACATTTAGCCAGGGCAGGAGGGTGTTCAGTTGGTTAAGTGTCTCCTTCGGCGCAGGTCATGATCCCAGGGTCCTGTGTCAGGCTCCCTGCTCAGAGGGGAGTCTGCTTCTCCCTCTACTCCCTCCCCCTTGCCCATGATCTCTCTTTCTCTCTCTCTCAAATAAATGAAAAAAAAAAATTAAAAACGTTTTAGCTACATAGAATTCTAAAAATAGCTATGGTAGCTACTAAGCAAAGCAAACCGTGATCAGCATATCCGGTATCACCTCCTATTAAAATCTCTAACACTTGGAAATAGGCGTTATTATTCCCTTTAACAGAGAAGAGACCCAAGGCTCAGAGAAGTTAAGTGATTGGCTGATGAGGCCAAAAGGTTAATGGAAGGAGAGCCAGGCTCAAGCCAGGTGTATGACCCTGGGCTCTGCATGCTTCCCACCACAGCACACTGAGAACCAATCAGATTCCAGTGTGGTGCAGTTTCTCCTCTTAGGACAACAGTAAGAGGGCATTGAGAGAAACCTAAGCTTAGCATCCCTCTGGGGAGTTCCTTCACAGAGACCATCCCCACCCCAAACGATAGTGGAAGTGGAAAGCCAGCAGCTGGCCGGGAGGGGCCAAGATGCCGAGTCACCTGGTCAGTCCTGGGCCTGAACCTGTCCCCTCCATTCCTCTCATCCTAGCGTCCTCCTGGACATTGGCCCTTGGCCTTTCTGGGCAGCAGGGACCTTCAAAGGTTGCAGAAGGCCCGATCTATGGCCATGAGCAGTGACTGACTTCCTTGGGCAGGGGACCACACCAGCTGAGACCCCTCTGCTCTCCTCTACACACACACACACACACACACACACACACACACACACGCCCCTCAAGACTTCATTCAGCCCAGGGGAGGAGCAACACACTGGGCCTGATTCATCTGGTGAGATGAACTTCCCTGAGGAACTTCCCAGGCCTGAGGTCAGTGCCCAGCTCTCTGCTCCTCACCAGGAAGGCACACAAACTGGGGTAAAAAGCCACACTGCCATGATTTCCGAGCCCCCGGTCTGTGAGGCTGTGCTTCCCATGTCAAGGAACAGCCAGCCCCCTCTAAGTGCCTGCTGGCTTCTGTAATTACTTGGGGAAAAATGTCATGTTTGCCACGGTGCTGTTAGAGTAGTGAACGGGCTAAGATGCAAACAGCTCCACACCAGGGTAAATATTTCCCATGGCGTCATTCCAGCTCCCTGGGGCATGCGTTTCCAGAGGATCACACAGGAGAAAATCAATGATAGGGATCCTCTGTGATGAAATGCAGTCAGGAGGCTGCATCTGAAGACAGACAGTTCCAGTCTGGTGTGAAATCTGGTCTGATCCTTATATTTGAAGCTATATTTATTCTCTCTTGCTTTAGAATTTTCCACTATCTGATTTGATTACAAAATGAAAACCTGGATGTTTACACAGTTTTCACAGAAACACTTAGCAAAGGTTTCATGAGGCCTGGGAAAGGAAAGAAGCAGACCAACACAGGGCAAGTCACTGGGCCTCCCTGGGCCTCAGCTGCCCCATCTGTAAGATGGAGGTAAGACATCAGCCCAAAGTGAAGTTGACTTTCTTGTATTTCCTTCAATCTCTGAAACCCATAATAAATTACAGGCCTGGGACGCCTGGGTGGCTCAGTTGGTTAAGCAGCTGCCTTCGGCTCAGGTCATGATCCCAGCCTCCTGGGATCGAGTCCCACATCGGGCTCCTTGCTCCGCAGGGAGCCTGCTTCTCCCTCTGACTCTGCCTTCCACTCTGTCTGCCTGTGCTCGATCTTGCTCGCTTTCTCTCTGACAAATAAATAAATAAAATCTTTTTAAAAAAATAAATAAATAAATAAATAAAAAAATAAATTACAGGCCTACCATTTCACGACAAAAGAGTATGCAAGGAAATGCCAGCGTGGCTCCTGCTGACTCTAGGATATGTGGTCAGGCCCTGCCCTAGCATTTGCAGTACCAGACAAAGACTACAAATGGAAACCCACATAGAATATGTCATACTATTTAAAAGTTACAAATCAAGCTAATAAACTGCTAAATAGAATATGTTTTAGTCTCCTACCTTGACAAATATGGCTTCAACATGACCTGGAAGGCCAGGCCAAACTTTAGAGTTCTTGAAGTCCTCAGAGTTTCACATCATAATATGGCAGTAAGGAGAGCTAACCCCAGCTTCCCCCAGTCCTTCTCACACCTGGCTCCACCTCAGACCTCAAAGGGCCTCACAGTCATGCTTGTGAACAGCCCAGCCCGCACATCCACACTCTGTGTACACACGCACACACACCCACACACACACCAGCGGGCCCAGGGACCTATACACCAGCAGCACAGCTCCAGTCTCTAAAGGACAGATCTGGGAAAGAGGACTGGTAATGAGCTTAGGGTTGTTTGAGCAGGAAATCCCAGAGTTCCAGGTACCCGTGGAATGTTCTCAAAGAGGGAGCCCTTCCCTTAGTGCTATAGACTCCTCACCCTGCGGGGAAGTATCATCCATGAGAGGCCACAGCGGAGCCAGGGCAAGGACCCCTCTTGTTGACTTACCATTGACAGTGGGCTAATTCCCTTAATATATAAAGAACTTCCTCAAACCAATAAGAAAAAAATCAGCTGCTCAATTTTTTAAAAAATTAGTAGATAATTCATTTAAAAGAATATGAATAGCTCCTAAAGACGAAAAAGATCTTCAGTGTCCAAGGCTGAAAGTCTGGTAGCACGTTGTTGGCAGGGCGTGTACAGCAGCACGTTCGTCCAGTGCTGGTGGCGGTGAAGGTGGGGCAAGCTCTATGAAGCACCATCTGGCAACAGCTACTAACACTACAAATACACATGCTCTTTGTCCCAAATATTCTACAGCTAATTATTTAACCTAGAGAAATATTTTCCAAGAAATGATATTTATTGCACCTTTTTTTTTTTTTTTTGTAATAGCAAAATATTGGAATCAACCTAAAAGTCAACTGGTGCAGAGCCGGTTAGCTCAGTGATGTTCTCCCACAGAAGATGATGGTACAGGACAGGTCCACATGAACCAGTACATGGACTGGTCTCCAGCATGCATTTGCTAAATGACAAAAAGAGAGGCACCTGGGTGGCTCAGTGGGTTAAAGCCTCTGCCTTTGGCTCAGGTCATAATCCCAGGGTCCTGGGATTGAGCCCCGTATCGGGCTCTCTGCTCCGCAGGAAGCCTGCTTCTCTCTCTCTCTCTCTCTCTCTCTCTCCCTCCCTCCCTCTCTGCCTACTTGTGACCTCTGTCTGCCAAATAAATAAATAAATAAAAGCTTTTTAAAAAATGACAAAAAGAAAGCTTCCAGGGCAGTGGTGGTGCGCTGCTATTTGTGTGAAGAGAAAGAACCCGTATGCACATATGTTCAATGTGTCAAGACTTTCTGGAAGGGTATATAAAGACTTAACAGTAGCTGTATCTAGGAAGGGAATCTGTGTGGCTGTGGACAGCTGTGGGAGGGAGAATTACCCTTTGTTGTACTTCTTTTAGTGTCTTTTGAATTTACACCATGCATATGGTTTACTTATTATGACATATTCAAATGATAAAAAAGAAAACTTGGCTTAGCACTCCATCTGTACCTTTCTCAATGGTACATATAGTCTTCTATCTTATGTCATCATTATTTACATATGTTTTGCAAATCTTCCATATTTTAATTTGAGAGGGTAGAATTCGTGCCAAATAATAACTAACATTTTTGAGCATTTATTATCTGCCAAGCCCCATTCTCCACGATTTATATGCATTTTCTCACTTATTTCTCTATAACGACCTCTGATAATAGGTACTTTCATTCTCATTTTGCAGCTCAGGAAAACGAAGGTTTTCCTAAGGCCGCCTCGCTCTGTGCTAGGGAAGTGGATTTTAAGACTGTTCCAGCCCAGCTCTGACTGACTTCATGGGTCCTTGACCCACTAGGCATGGTTTCTCTCTCTCCCTCATACACACACCCTGGAATTTAGGAAGATTGGGATGAATGAGTGAGTGAATGAGGGAACGCTTAACGCTCCTGCCACGTTCCCAGTTATCCTGCACCTTGTGCTTATAGGTCATGTGTGTTCTGTGTCCAGATCTGCGGGGGGCAGGAGAAAGACAGCTCTCCTCATAAATGGCTATAACCTGCCCCCCTTGCCCACGGCTGCCTGGAGGGAAACGCAGAGAAGGAACTGACCAACTGAGGGAGACGAAGCCATGGGTAGCTTCACACCAGAGAGGATATTTTTTAAGCAAAGGTGTTAGGGCTCGGACTAGAGCCTGAGGGCCCATTCTGTCACTTGTGCATGAAGAATGGCTCAATTCTCAATGCTCAGAAATGTCAAAGTACTGGGCACACGGTCCCTGGCCATACAGAGCCCTCAGGCCCCTTCTGACAGCATGTCAAGCTTCCAAACGGGGCACCCCACAGTCTGTGGGCGGAGCAGCAAGGACTCCCCCGGGGGCCACCTGTGTGAGAAAGAGATGAAGGCTGCTGGTACACACACACACCCCACAAAACAGCTGATGTGTTAGTGTGTTTGTTTGTCTTCCACCCTTGAAACAAAGCCCACTTCGGGCTCCCATAAGGCAATCTGAACCAAGCCCATGATCTTTACGCACAATCCCGTCTCCTCATCTTACATGATTTATATGGGGTTAAATAATAAATCGCATGGATGCTGTGGAATTTATAGTGCTCCAAGTAGGTCATTAAATAAATCACTGTATAATTTATATAAATGAACCTGAATCATGCAATAGGAGGATCTCATTAGAAAATCAATCCCGTGAGTGGATAAACATGAAAGACTGGCGGTTCGGAATAGTCCCGGTGTCTCTGACGGAATGTGAAGGTGCTCCGTGCTCCATGCTGGAGGGCACTTGGCTCTCACTTCCTGTGCGGGCTCAGGCCTGCATCCCCTGGGACCTGCCTCCTCCTGCAGTGCCCTGGTTCCTCTAGCAGGGAGTCAGCACCCCGCAGGGACTCAGGTCACCTCAAAGCCAGCTGGCCTCTTGCCGGCTCCAGAGCACAGCCAGGCTGAGAGAGAGGGAGCCGCGAAGCACTCCTGCTAACCACAAGCCAACCCCAGTCTTGAACGGAGGCCAAGCCCGGGTGTCTGGCTGGCAGGAGAGTCACCTTGCCGTGGGCAGATGTCTGCTTGATGCAGCTGCCTACACACAACCTTCCCCAGAGCTCCTGTGTAGACGCCACTCCAGCCTCCAACAGAAGCCCATTTCGGAGGGGACCTAAAGGGCATATGGATTCGAGGGGCAAGTCTGATCTGGGTAGCTTAAACCCCTTGAGTTCCTCCCCCCGGCCCCCTCACTCCCTCTAGGACAGGAGAGTGAAGGCAGCGGCGGAACCCTGAGACCCCCTTCCCAGTGCTGGGAAGGCGGTGTCAGTAACAGTGGCCTTAGGCAGTGCTGCCAGTTAAGGGTGGGAAGACCTGGAGCCTGGCTCTGCTCAAGGCAGAGATGTTCTAGAAGGGAACTGCAAGCCGGAGGAAGTCCTGTATTTTTAAAACCACTACTTGAAAAAGACCAAGGAGATGGGATGCAGTAAGACCTAAGATGAGCAAAACATTCCAACACATCCTCTGGGAGACAGGACAGGCTCTGGGAGGCTCCCTGTAACCCTTTAGGGAGTTTGGTCACATGGAAAGCTAAGAGTGAAAAGGTAACAGGCCACAGGAGTTAAACAGCACTGCTCAGCCATTCTAGGGTTGAAAGTTAAAAGACTCTGATCCCTGAACCCCTGAGGGTACTGGCTTCACGGCTTGTGCACCCTGAAGCGCAGCAGGTTGAGAAGTCAAGAGGGGCTCTTTGCTCCTGGTAGGGGCGGCACCCAGGGACAGGGCTCCAGTAGGGCCCATGAAACCAAATCTTCGGCCTGGCACAGAGCTTGGGGACATGACGCAGGCCCTTCTCGCCCTCTGCTCCCATGAGCTGCTGTTCCCCCAAACACTCACACACACCGGCCAAGCCTTTGTTGAGACACTTGGCGGTCAGTGACTAAGAAACAAGAGAACACGTCACGGAGAGCAGGGATGTCACTTGAGTCTCCCAGACACGTTCAGCTTCCCGGTCTTCGTGATCTGAAGCCGACAGCCGTAGGAAGACATCCTTCGCCGGAATGGCCCACCGCGCACGCAGCTTCCCCACCGCAATGTCAGGATCACCAAGGGAGTATCACAGAGGGGACCAACTAGCTCTGCGCTTCCAAGATCTCCTCAGGGTCAGCACTGGATCCTCCCATTCTAAGATTTTATTTATTTATTTGACAGACAGAGATCACAAGTAGGCAGAGAGGCAGGCAGAGAGAGAGAGAGAGGTGGAAGCAGGCTCCCCACTGAGCAAAGAGCATGATGTGGGGCTCGACCCCAGGACCCTGAGATCATGACCTGAGCTGAAGACAGAGGCTTAACCCACTGAGCCACCCAGGTGCCCCTGGATCCTCCCATTCTAAAGGTGAAACAGCAGGAGGGTGCCCTTTATTTCTCACAGTTCTGGAGGCTGGAGGTCCAAGGTCAAGGCGCCAACAGATTCAGAGTCTGGTGAGAGCTCTCTCCCGGGTCACAGATGGCTGTCTTTTCTCTGAGTCCTCACATGGCAGAGGGGCCAAGCAGCTCTCTGGGGCCTCCTCTGTAAGAGCATGGAGCCCATTGGGAAGCTCTACTCACAATCTAACCAGCTCCCCAATACCATCCACCTCTACCTCCTAACACCATCACATTGGGGATTAGGATTTCAACACATGAACGTCCGAAGGACACAGATATTCAGTCTAGAGCAGAGGGGGAGAGAGAAAGGGAGGGGAGGACGGACGGTGATAGAGTCCTCTTGAATCTACTGATCCGTCCGTCCCTCCAACTATGACGCTGTTTTTTCTCTTGCCCTCATTGTCCATTTCATTTTTTTCAAAACTGAGCTACTTTTCCACCTCAGCTGCTTCTCGCTTCTAAACCCCTCACCTTGGACACCTACACCCGCTACTCTCCGATGTGGCCAGGGACCCTGTCCTGTCCACTGCTGTTTCTCACCTGGGGGGCATCAGCTCTGTGTCTGGCACAGCTCAGCCCAGGCCCAGCCAGAGCCCCTCCTCCCAACCGCACTGGCTCCTAAGGCTCTTTTCCCTCATCTTCCTTCCCTTCTCCCCCTAGCGCCAGGACCTCCTCTACAGACACCACACCTATGAAAATGGCTCTCTGACATCTCTAACATCTCTAACTCTCACCCCATGGTGTGTGGTGAGCCCCTTCCCTGGTTATCTTCAGGTCTCTCAGATTGGACACCCCACCGCCTAAAGCTGGATTCTTCATCTTTCTCTCTGCAGATGGGCCTCCTTTCCTAGAATTTGTACACCATGAGGAACACCATCGTTCTCCAGCTTCTAGATCCTTCTAAACCCTCCTGTCATTTCACGCTCCACAGCCAGTCCTGCAGAAACTCCTGTCAGCTGTTCCTCTGGTGTTTTTCTCAAGCCACTCATGCCCACGGCCCTCACCCCACACCAGGCCCTTCATCATCTCATACATGGTCAGGAGGGACACACATCAGAGCTGGGAGGAATGAGTCAACCCAAGCCTTCATGTGTCAGAGAAGGAAAGAAAGGATCAGGCAGGAGGCACATGTGCCCAAGGCCATAGCTGTTAGGACTTGAACCCAGGTCTCCTAGTAGTCTCCCCTCACCTCCCATGGCACCCCAGCCAAAGGACAGGACAGCAGCCCAAACCCCTTTACCTTCCCTTATAACCACTTGCTGAAATACTTTTTGCGGTGTTTTCCAGGTCACAGGGTCCCTCTCCCCACTCATCCCTCCATGTAGGCAGGTCAGCCCTGTGGCCATACTCTCCTCATAGGAAGTAGTCACTGGACTAGGGACAGCCACCTCACTTCTCAGGCCAGTCACATTGTTTCCTCCCAATATGTGGAATTAGGGATAAGGAAATTCTAATTCAGTCTGCTTTAGTCTCTTTAGGTGGCCGGCCATCCACCCTGTGGTCTAAGGTGAAAAGGAGGTAGGCTGCTGAGTGACACAGACATATGAATGGAACAGAGATGACAGAGGGAGAGAACAAGCCTACTGGCTGCCTTGTCACTGGTTCTAGGCCCTTCCTGAAGCTCCACCCCCGCAAGGTGGAAGGATGGGGCTCTTTCTGGTGGAGGGAGCTTCATCTCTACCACTATTCCCTTCACTGTCGCTAATCCACCTGCAAAGAAATATGTAATCTGGGGGCGCCTGGGTGGCTGAGTGGGATAAAGCCTCTGCCTTCGGCTCAGGTCATGATCCTGAGGTCCTGGCATCGAGCCCCGCATCGGGCTCTCTGCTCGGCAGGGAGCCTGCTTCCCCCTCTCTCTGCCTACCTCTCTGCCTACTTGTGATCTCTGTCTGTCAAATAAATAAATAAAATCTTTAGAAAAAAAAAGAAATATGTAATCTGAGTAAAGATCAAGCTGACCATGCAGACAGCTTCAATGGTCTCTTAGCCCTACAAGATTTTGTTTTGAGGTACCTCACTTTGGTTTCTGTCACTTGCAATCAGAGTCCTAAATAATTCACCAACCAAACCAAACACACACACACACACACACACACACACACACACACACACACACATCATCACAGACCTATAGTGAGCAGAGGATACTCAGAAAGCTTTGCCTCCCCCCAGATACACATGAGTGTTCCGTGCACCTATCATTAAACATCCTCTCACGGCTGCCTACCCCTGCCCGCAGTCATCCTAAGATTTCACAGACAGCCCGTGTATTGCCTGCCACATCAAAGGGCTTAGCATCTGTCCTACTGGTTCTACTCCCACACCTTTGCAAATGCCACCGTCCTTCCCATGGTGCCCTGGGCTCCTCCTCTCCAGCATTCTGTGTCCCCGAGTGGCTCCAAACCCAGCTCCATCTAATTTTCCCCAAAAACCCTTCCCTGATGAGACTCATTCCACTCCAAACAGCACCACCTGCCCCAGCATTGGCTCAGCTTCCCCTCTCCCGTGGAGACGTAGTTCATAAAAACAGACCCAGGAACGTAAATTCAGTTATGCTTTCCTGGCTGTGTGTCCTAACTTCCTGATGGTCTGTAAGCTCTTCTGCAGAGACTGGGTGCATTTTCAATTCCCCAGCCCCTCCCCCACAGCATCTGGCGCACTCCTTTCCACACTCCAGACACTTAATAAATATAACGGTCCGCCTGCCTCAAACAGGAAAAGTAACAAGCCAGCGTCCAGACTTGCTCCCCGCAGGCCTCTGACTGCCTCCCTGGAAGTGGCGAGCGCCAGGAGCTCCACAGCCCTCCGCTCACTTCCAAGTCCGAATGAAAATGTGCTGCCACATGAATGACTCCAAGCCCTTCGGAAAGGTCTGAGCGGGGACCAGGTGGAAGGTGGAGCGGAAGGCTGAAGGGCAAGATCTTGGAAATGAGCCCTCTCGGGGTGTGAACGCGCACAGTTGAATCTGCACATCGAGGCGGCAGCTGCCTCAAGATCAGCCCCAGGAGCGCGCGGAGGGACTGGATTTCCCCAGCCCAACCCCAAACCCACCCCCACAGCCCTCTTCTTCCATGGCCCACCGTGAGCCTTAGTATTGGCTTGGTGGGGCTTTCCCCCATCTCCTACCTCATATCCTAGACACCACTGTCAACTACTCTATGCACACAGGGGAACAAGAAAACTCGAGTGACCTTTTAGTACAATCCTTTCAAAGAGCATCTTCGTTGACTGGGCTTTTACTATATGCCAGGCCCTGTATACCTCTCATCTTGCTTAATTAATCCTCTCCATAACTCTACTGGGTAAATTGTTGCTCCTGTTTTCCTAGATGGAAAACAGAGCCTGGAGAGATTAAGCATCTTGCTCCTCTATGCGTAGAGCCACACAGACAGGAAGCAGCGGAGCTGGGATGTGAATCCACCTAGTTTTAGGGCTGAACAAGTTGCGTATTTTCCACCATGCCTTATTGTCCCCTAACCTAAAGAAGCAAGACCCCACGGGAAGAAGAGTTTAGCCAAGTGCTTTGTGGCCAAGAGCTGGTCCAGGAGGTCAGCAGAGACACTGGAGGCCAAACTGAGCACTGAGGGAGACTAAGACCTGAACGACCGATTATGAGATCCCGTGCCCACCCAGAGACAAGGCATTAACAGAGAGGAGTGGGTTAGACAACAAAGCTCCAGAAATGAGCTTTGAAAGTGACCATCTGCTTCCTGCAAGAAAAGGGAGAAGGGTGGGCACATCTCTTCTCCTTCCCCATGACCACACAGTAATGTATCTGGCCCTTATCATGATCACCACGAACCAACAATCACTAAGCACTTCTTTTAGGCCACTACTCGGTTACATTACCTCTTTTAACCCTCACAACCCAGTGAGATGGATGCTTTCACCTCCTCTGAACAGATGAGGACACTGAGGCACAGAGGGCTGTAACACTTCGTCCAAGCTGCTCAGCAAGATTCCACTGGGAGGAGCCAGAACAAAATCCATGACTGTCCACCTCTAGAGCTTGAGCTATGGCCACAGCAGGCCATTGTCACCCTGAGAGGCTCTGGATTTGGGCTCCACGGGTCCAAGATGTTGAGATGAGGGCCCCCTAAGGAGGCTAGACGAGCAGGCCTGTGCAAACAGGAGGAGTGGTCGGCTAGAGGCCCTGGGCGACTAACGGGGCACAAAGAAGGATGAGGAAAGCAGCAGCAGGCACTAGCCCCTAGCTCTGGGGCATCTGAAGGACCAGCACCACCTGCAGGACGGAACTCTGGGGCCCTTTCAACACATATCTGTAGTACCCCAGTTTCAGTATGCTTAAAAGCTGTCCGACCCACCTTCCAGCAGGAAGACTCCCCTTCAACATTGCTATCCTGTGTGACCAGAGCCTTCTCGGGGCTGTGACTTCCTCAGGACCAAAACAAAGCCTGTTCTGGATTCCATCCTGATGTCCTATAAAATACTTCGTCTCCACTATTTGTTGTTGTTGCTGTTTTGGGGGGTTATCTGGTAGGGAATGTGAAGACGCACGAAGAAAAGGATGTCACATTTTCATCTCTCTTTTCCTCTTTAAAAAGAATTGTTAATTTGGTCAAGAAGGATTGCAGCCACATTGATTACAATGCTGGGGGCGGACAGGGTTTGATGGCTGTGCTAAGGCAATCCTTCTGCATTGAAAGCCAAGCCCGTGATCCAGAGGAGTGCAGAGGAAGAGGAATGACGACTGCCTAGAAATTATAGAGGAAAATTTCAGACTAGAAAATTGAGATGTAACTGATCCCCATTTTCATATTCTGTTAGATATTTATGTAACATAATTATCATGAAAAACTGCACGAATACATATAGATCATTTTATGTGTCAAATAGTGGTGCTTGTGCCTTGAACACAAACCACGACTGTGGCCCTCGGGAAGTCATTGAGCCCACGTGGACACGCCGTGTCATGCAAAGGAGCAGGTATGTACCTGCAACCTAAGAAACCAGGGTTCAAGTCTCAGCTCCAGCTCCATTTCTTGGTAAAATGCCTTGAAAACATCTGTCTCTGCTCTGCACTGCACCTTGCTGTAACATGGTGATGATACTAATAACCTACCTGAGATCATGGAAGTAAGAATGCCTCGCAGTAGCAGAGACCTAAAAACATGTTCCCCTCTTACCGCCAGGATTGTGGTGACAGCCTTGACTGGTACCTGAGCTCTGTGCTCCTGGAAACGGTGGTTAAAAAGTCTCTCCACCTTCTGTGCTCCAGCAAATGCCTTACTACAAAGATCCTCTCTTCCTGTCCCTTGCAGAAAGACTCAGAGAAGCCGCCTGGTTCATCTAGGACAAAGCCAAGCACAGTCCTTCCAAGTTCCCAGTCTTTGCCTCATAAATGATTAGGTGATCTGTTCTGTCCCCAGTAGTTCACTGGAAACAACTGATATAAAATGCTTGTTAAGCAGGTGGTTAAGTTTCTCTTGTTCCTCCAGGTGCCTTCAGAGCTTTGGCCCACACTCGGCCGGAGCTAGGCTGCCTCAGGATAAACCACTGTCTGATCTACTGCCCTGATCACTTCATTCCACTTCCCTATTCCTGGTTCTTTCTACGCTGTTCAGTCCTCCCTATAAAAGAAAAACCTCTTCCCCTACCGCTTCAGACACCTGCAGATGTTACGGTCAGAGCTTCTCTCTGTGGCAATAGACCCTCCTCTCCCACCCCAACCCTTGGAATAATCCTCAACTTACTAAGTCTGGGTTTGTTTTTTAGTTAACAATTTCAAGCAACAGTGTCTATCACTGGTCTTGGGAAGACCCTAAGGAACTCTCAGATTCGACAACGGTCGTCCAGAATTGATCTCCAGTCTTAGCAAGTGTCCAAGAACCAAGCAGTTAAGAACAGATGATACATATATATATGAGTAACACCTCTGTCAGGACCCCGCTGTTGTTCCAAGACACCACTGATGTCGAGTACTATTGTGGCCGCGGATAGATGCATGGATTCCGATCGTCCCTTCATGCCCCTTTTCACTGTCATCTTTGAGGCCTTAGCACCAGATTCAGAGTCTTGCTTGGGAGTGTTTGATTGACTCAAGCTGCACACTTGTGTTCTGTGAAGGAGAATACTAGACCTCAAAATACAGCCCTTTGACATGTGGATTATTTTGAGCCGAAGTCAATCAAGACCCAGCAGACTCAAGAGTAATTTTTTTTAAGATTTTATTTATTTATTTGACAGAGAGAGATCACAGTACACAGAGAGGCAGGTAGAGAGAGAGAGAGGGAAGCAGGCTCCCCGCTGAGCAGAGAGCCCGATGCGGCACTCGATCCCAGGACCCTGAGATCATGACCCGAGCCGAAGGCAGCGGCTTAACCCACTGAGCCACCCAGGCGCCCCTCAAGAGTAATTTTTTACCTCTCCATTAATTACCTAAAAAAAATTTAGATGGGGGTCTAGCTCTCATGATAACCAGAGATAACTTACCTGAAATGCCTCGCTGTATGCCCAGCAAACATCTAATTACCAAGCATCTGCTATTCTATTGTCCTGTGAATTGCTCTCTTCCCCTGTGAAGCTTCAGGCCCCTTATCCCATTCCTTAGCTCAGGATGGCACATAAGCTTTTATCACCCTTGGATCTCATATTTTTATGGGGTTTCTGTCCATACAAAATTAAATTTGTTTTTCTCATATTAATCTGTCTTATGTCAGTTTAATTATTAGAGCAGCCAAAGAACCTAGAAGCATAGAAAACATTTTTTTCCTCCCCTACAGGGGTTAAGGCTGAAGAGAAGAAAAATCTGCCTGTGTTGTTTTCTGAGGAGAAACAGGGTTCTGCATCCTACCAAAACTACACCCAGTGGGGAAGAGAGCCTGATGTTAGGCAGCCGGGAAAAATGATAAATGTCTGTTATATCTTTCTGTCTAGACTCCAGATTTTTGTCCTTGTTTGGGGGGGCTGGGCTTCTTTTTGAGTTTCTGGACCCAATTCCAATGTGGTAGGGGTGGTTCCTACACACACACCACCAACCAATTCTTGGGCAAGAGCAAAGTATCCAAGATTTCTTTTTCTTTTTTTTTTTTTAAAGATTTTATTTATTGATTTGACAAAGAGAGATCACAAGTAGGCAGAGAGAGAGGAGGAAGCAGGCTCCCCGCTGAGCAGAGAGCCCGATGCGGGACTCGATCCCAGGACCCTGAGATCATGACCCGAGCCGAAGGCAGTGGCTTAACCCACTGAGCCACCCAGGCGCCCCTTCTTTTTCTTTTTTAAGATTTTATTTATTTATTTAACAGAGAAAGAGACAGCACATAAGCAGGCAGAGAGGTAGGCAGAGAGAGAAACAGGCTCCCCACTAAGCCTGACATGGGACTCGATCTGAGGACCCTGAGATCATGACCCAAGCCAAAGGCAGTGGCCCAACAAACTGAGGCACCCAGGTGCCCCAGTATCCAAGGTTTCAATCCAAATCTGACACTGCCTACTCAGAGACAGCATCAGAATCCAAGGCTAAGGGCTCCGTCCAACAAGACTCTGCCAACCCCACCCCTACTTCAGCCATCAGTCTCAAGTCCTAGGTTGTTACCTATGCTCCAGTACAGACTGGAGGTCCCTCTGACCTCTCCTTGAGTGTTTTTAAGTGCTAAAGCAGCTCATGGAACTCAGGGAAACACTTCCTTATGCTCACCAGTATATTAAAAGGTATGATAAAGAATATAAATCAACAGCCAGATGAAAAGATACATAGTTTAAGGTCCTGAACAAAGGAGCTTCTGTCCTCATGGAGCTTGGGACTGTCTCCATGATACCTGGGAGCACTCTGGTTCCCTAAGAACAGAAGCTTAACAAAAAGGACCAAAAAGCTGTCTTCTTGGTCTTTTTACAGAGGGTTTATTACATAGTCACGTGTGACTAAGCCATTGGCCGTTGGATGACTCAACTCTAACCACCCTCCCCCCTCCCAAGAGGTCAGAGACAAGACTCTGACATGGTTGGTCTTCCTGGCAACCAGGCCTTGCCCTTGGGTGGGGTCCCAAAAGTCACCTCCATGTGTAAGAAGACACCTCTTGCACTTTGTGGCTCTGAAGCATCTCCAGGAACTGAGGATGAAGAGGAAACGTATCTGAATGACCAAATGCCTGTTTCGTATACAACATTATATCACAGGGTTTGTTGTTGCGAATCGAGATTCCAAAACCTGCTCTATCAGCCAGTACAGTTGGTATAAAAGCTCAAAATGATAGCGTGTGCCTTGGGGCTGCACAAAGCAGCTCACGAATGCAAGGCTGCTGTATCTCCTAGCCTCCTTCCCTCCCACTGCCCCCTGCCCACACATTTGGCTTTGATTAATCAGCCCAGATGCTGAGACAAGGAGGGTGCTTGCCAGCCTGCCACTCTTCTCTTCAGCCTGAGCCACTTATCGCTGAAGAGGAGACGATGCCCCACGTGACATGAGGAAGAGAAGGTGTCCGCACTCGCCTGCTACCTGCTTCTGCCGGGGCCGCTGCCAAATGCCCGTGGGGAGCTGCAATCAATTGTCGTACAACATGCCAACGTAACAGCTGGTGACCAGTCATTAGGGTAATCCACCAAGCATGGGAATTTCAAGAACCCCTTCAGCACACACAGAAAATGAGAGTTATTGCAAAACCAGGTGTTCCGGTCTAATTGCACAAACCAGTTTGAAATGTTAATCTGCTCCCTCAAACTACATTCTGTATGTGAAGAGTGGGGAAGAGAGACTCCCAGCCAAGCTTAATGGGGGGGAGCACATACTTTGTTCCCTCATTTATTTATTCCTGCAAGGTTGTTCTCAAGTCTTGGAGCAACAGAAGCACAGAGGAATGCGGCGGAGACCGACCTTGAGGGCACTGGCTCGGTGTCCTGCAATTGCACAGGAGCCGTCAAACTGTGCCAGCCTGGCCCTTAGCAAAACAAGCGTGCACTTCCAACAAGCCTCCCCAGTCCTGCCTCTGGAAGATCCAGCAGCCAGGCCTGCCTCCAGCTCAGCCAGGGACTCCCATTCTCACAGCACAAGCCAGATGCACCTGTTCCGGGAAGCAGTAAAACCTGGCCGTTGAGAGAACCTCAGGGGCAGACATGCCTTGCTTCAATCCCCTGCCCTGCTTTGTGATCTGGGCCAAGTTTCTAGACCTCTCTGAGTTTCTTGGAGCCTCGATTGCCTCCTCTTTAGAAAAAGGGATAATGATGTCTACCTCACAAACTTGGAGATTAGCCCAGTTGATGTATCTAAAGGTCTTGGCAAAATCTGTGACTCATGATGAGGACTCTATAAAATAACTATTATTATCAATTCATTAAATTAGATGATTTTATATCTGAGAATCAGAAATCAAAGTATCTCCATCACAGCTCATTTCAAAGACAAAACAACTCCCGCTTCCACTGATTCCTTCATCTTTTTCTCCCCGGTCTCTCTGATGTTGAGGGCTTGCCCCAACATGGCCTTTGCTGCTTCCTCAAGTTGACCTGCTCCCATTTTCAACACTCATTCCTCACCCCCACCTGCATGATATGGTCTATCCTGTCTCTGTCTCTCATGACCCAGACAGCACTTTCTGCCTCCCCCTCCCACATCTGTTGTTTTTCAATGCCTGGATCAAATCCTGCCTTCCCCACGAAATTCCTCTAACTGCTCTAGCTCACACCGCCAACAGCATCAGCACTAGGATGGGCCCTGGACCTCCCTAAGGCTGGGGTGGAGTGTGGACAAGGCAGACTCAGCCCTGCCCTCCCATCACTCCTTCCCTGGACCACAACTGCACTTTAAGTGTGCATTACCACCAGTGTTCACGGCTGAGCTGCGCGTCATTCTTGCCCTTTGACGCTAACTTTTTAAGGAAATGATACAAGACTATGTTGTGGAAGAAAGACTGTGTTGTGAGGTCAAAGAGTCCCGGGTTCAAATCCCAGTCCTGCCTCTTGCTGGCTTTGGGATCCTGAGCATGTATTTAACCTCACTCTAAGACAAGATGTGGTCCCCAGGCAGAGCCAATGCTCTGTCACAGTGTGAGGACTGCTGGCTTCTGTTAGAACAAGATACTGATGCTATGTGATGTCTTAGGATCACTGTCCCCTAACTTGTCAGGATGGAGTGTGAGGGACAGTCTAGGCAAGTGTCAGGTAGCCATTCTCTGGATGCCAGGTAATGACTTCTACTGTCTCCTCAAAATTTGTGCACAACACAAGAGCCAGCTTTTTTACAGTTCTTTCTTCTCATTCTCCGTAAAGTTGTTTATGAGTGTATTTTTGAATTGTCCTGGGAAACATATATATCTTGTTATTCTAGAGCTAGGTTACCATAACTCTGACTTCTACCATAATTCTGATTCTTCTGGGAAGAACCTAGGAGAGAGTGAAATAGATTCCGGATGCCCTTTCAAACGAATTCTGGCAGTTATACACAATATTATTTGACCATCCTTACAGCAGTGAGGATGTGACAGAGCCCAGCAAATCTCCCAGGGGGGCCACAGGTGTGCTCTCACGGGGTCTGCTGTTTAGCCCTGCTAAACGGTAAAGAGCAATGCCTCTTTATCTTGGGTCCTCTGTCTCTTTGTGGCTTATAGTGTGCTTTGGGGTGATGGCAGTAAAGCGTAAAATTGAGCTGATTTGCTTTTGGTCACAGACCCTTTGTTCTAACTACCTCAGTCCTAAGCCTAACAAAAAAGCACTGGAGTCCATTAAAACGTGGTTGAAAAAGCAGATCACTCCAAGATCCAACCAAAATGACAATTTATAAAAGTACAAAAGGCAATCAATTCATAAAAGTACTCAGACCAGAAGACAGGGTAGGAAAAGACCAAAGAAGTCACAAGGTGAAATAATTCCCACTGGTTGCAAACAACAGTGATAGAGGGCTACCACGAGACAAGAACCACTCTTCAAGGCAGGGGACCCTCCTCACCATCCCCCACCCAATAATCAGCAGTGGGAGGGGGAATGCTGAGAATTCCCCCGCTAAAGTGAGGGCCTCAGGGATCGGTCTCCCCAGCACTTTGCCCCCACCCAGACTGAAACTGAAAAGTCAGAAGAAATTGGGAATTCTTCCTGGAAATAGGTAGGATATCACCGTGGAACTGGCATTTCAAAACAGGGCCATCCCAATTTTGCTCACTGCTCCCCACTCAGACACCCTAACATGCAGCGTGCTGGTGCAGATGGCGCACCCGCCATCTGTAGCCCTCTCCTTCAGCAGAAGGGAAATGGCCAGGAAATCTACAGACAGCTACCTATCTTAATCAACCTGGTTTTGTCCTCATAAATATGCAGGGACAGTCAAGGACCAGCAGACCCTTCAGGAGAACGCAAAGGAACAAACAGCTTGAAGGAGCAAACAGGCCCCTGGATAAACAAAATAGAGGAAATACCACGAACTCAAAAAACTCGATTCAGTAACTCCAAAGAGATTCTGAGAAGAAACTGCATCCATAAAGAACAGGGTGCTGTGAAAATAAATTGTTGAAGTGGAAACACAAGCAAATACACTAACATGGAAAGCAAAAAGACAAAGAGACAGATGCAATATGAGAGAAAAATTGAAAGATGTAGAAGATTAATAGTAACAGCCAATATCCATCTCACGGAAATCCAGAGAGAGAACAAAAAGCGGTAAAAAGAAAAAAGGAAGGGAGGAAAGAAGCAAATAAATCTTTCTGAGGTCTTTACTGCTGAAAAGCCCACCAAGTACTAAGAAAGGTGATTGTTAAAAAAAAGACCAATTTCTAGGTTTATCTCCATGTGCTTTCAGAACATGGATTAAGTAAAATTTCTAAAACCGCTTGGGAAAGAGTTTAGCTACAAAGGATTAATAATCCTCTCAACAATGTGTCTGGATAATAGAAGACAGTGGGGTAACTCCTCTGAAATTTTGAGTAGAGTTATTTTGATCCCAGAAGCCAGCCAAGCAAAAGGACAAAATAAAGATATTTTCAGACCTGCAAAGAGCCAGACATTTTACTTGAAAAAAATTACCTGGGGATATACTCCAGAAAAGCAAACAAACAAAAAAGGAATCTGTAGAAATAAACAAAGACCAGCCAAATGGGATCAGGCAAAGGTTATTTATGCAGAGCTCACAAGGGAGTCAGCCACCATCGCTTGTGTCCTGGTGGAGACTCAAAGGCAGGTAGAGGAGTGAGAAAGCTCTATTATGGAAAAAGGGAAGGCGTCAGGTGCCCTGCTTGGAGGCTGCCGGTGTGGGGAAGACGTGAGCAGGCTAACTAGAAGTGGGGCATCCCGTGTGACTGCTTAGGGGTGCATGTTTGGCTTTTTCTGGTAGATCTTAAATTAGAAGACGGGCAAACATTAGGGAAATTGTCAGCTATCCATCAAGTCCTGCCCATTTGGGAACTGCTATTACAGAGGTTACCATTTGGCTTCCTGGGCTGGTTGCTAGAGATAGTGGCTTGACTTCCTACAAGTCTGACTCAGAGACAGCAGGCTGGCTCCCTGGGCTGGTTGCTGTAGAGAATGGGTTGGTGTCTTACACTGATTGTTGCAGATTACGGGTCAGAGTTCTACTTCTTTGGGTATCATCTGGCCATTGTCTATTTGTATATGCAGTCTCTCAAACGTAAAAGACTGCATGAGATCCAACAAATGGTGAAACGAAGTCAGGAGTGCTCAGGGTGACACAGAAAAAAGTCTGTTCCAGAATTAGCCATTCTACAAATAGAATGATTAAGAATTTGGACATTCTTAATAGTATGGTGAAGATGGTATGTGTTACCTCAGCCAACAAGAAACACATGCAATTAGAAATTCCAGGATGAGAGCCATGTTCAGGATACGAAATAAATTTAAAAATGGGTTATTATTTTGGAGAACTGATAGAGTACAGAAGGAATCCATTTGACCTTGAGGCTTGCAACAACCTCCTCTGAGCAGCCAAACTTGAGTGAAACAGGATTAAATCTCCTCTCTAGATCCAAGCACTCCATGGATTCTATGGTAAATAATAATTGCAAAATCAGCGTTATTAAAGTTGTATGTTGATTTTCATTGGTCAACATCAACTGATATGTAAACAAAGTGTCAAAGGACTAACCATGGTTACTGTGTCAAATATAAATGTTCCAAACTTTGACGAAGTAAAAGTACAGTTAGTACTGACTGATACTGGGAGGAGGAGGAGGAAGGAGATGGAGAACTAATTTCCTCCTGCTACATGGCAGAGACACAAGAGATACAGAGTTAATGAATCAAGGAATGAAGCTGAAGTACCTTATTTTAAATCATAGAGGAAATAAATAGAAGAATCAAATTAAACAAAAATTGGCAGGAAGACGTTAGGGAAAGATGCGTGCCTCATTTATCATAGTGGGGAGTCAATAGTCATCATATTGATGCCTGCAGGAATAGAAATGTAAGCACATTATTTGAGTTACGGACAAAACCATCACCACCACCACCCAGACCCCGAAAAGTCAGGTGAAGAACGGGATCAGCAGTGGAGGGGCAGGGGAAGACTGACTTTTCGTGTCATAGCCTTCTGCACTATTTTACTTGTTATTTCCCTGAACATGTGTGGTTAATATTCCTTTCTTTCTTTTCAATTTAAAAGAAATCAGGATTCAGAGACAACATTGGAGCACCCCCACAGAGCTAACTTCTTTTTCTCTGTCCCCCAAAACAACCCTGGTCTTTCTATTAGGCCTGGCCTTACCAAGGTTGTACTTCAGCTACACTTTGTCAAACTTACCTTGCAGGAAGCCTAGAAGAGACATTTAATCCAAGTTTAAATGTCTTCTTATCTTTATAAGATAAGAAGATTCAGGAGTGAACAAAAGGAAATCCCCACCCTCAGGGAAATTATTTAAATTCTCAGGGGCAAGACATACACCAAACAAGGAAAACCTGCCTCTCCTTCACCTGCAGAGCTAGAGAAACCTGTCAGCATCTCTGTTCAAAATTGTGAGACCTGAGCTAATGACTAAACCTATGAGCCTCAGCCACCTGGTCTATAAAATAGGGATGTTACCTTTCACAGTTGTTGGAAGAGTAAGAATGTATCCAGACTCCCACACAGATGCAAAGTGGCATTTTTTTTTATCTTTTTTTTTTTTTCTAAATAGAATACAAAAGCAATTAAAGTCTCCAAAACACTTTGGTAGGACCTGCTAACAATATAAATGTTACTTCTGCTTTAATATGAGCCAAATAAGTGTGTGTGTGGGGGGGGGGGGAATCCAGAATGAAATAACCACAGCACATTACAGCCCTCTCTTGAGAAGTCATAAGGCATGATAGTGCAACAGATGCCCTGAGAAGTCCTGCAGCAAACAGACCTAGTCAACCCACCATTTCCCAACTTACGTCATCATGGAAATCTTCCACCCATTCCTGGCCCTGGCCTGCCTGAGCATCCCCCATCCACTATGATTCTACTGAGCTAGTGCTTAGCAGAACACACTTTAGAAAACGATGAAGTAGGGGCGCCTTGGTGGCTCAGTGGGTTAAAGCCTCTGCTTTTGGCTCAGGTCATGATCCCGGGGGGTCCTGGGATGGAGCCTAGCAGGGAGCCTGATTCCCTTCCTCTCTCTCTCTGCCTGCTTCTCTGCCTACTTATGATCTCTGTCAAATAAACAAACAAAATCTTAAAAAACAAAAAACAAAAACGACATAGAGGGCTTATTAATTCTGTTGCTCAAGTTAATAGTCCTCATGACCTCCCTCACACTAAAAATAGCTTCGACATGAGCAAGGCCATGTGGCCAACTGTAGACCTCACTGTGAACAACCAGATTCTCTTCTAAGAGCCCTGCCCATTGGGTTGGTGGCACACAAGTGGCCTCCGCATCTGAGCCCATTTCTGCAGCCTTTGTAACCCTACCGAGGGAGCAGCACAGGCAGGGTCCCTCTTGGCCCCTGCTATCATGTGGGGCTCAACAATGAATCTGAACCACCAGGTGTCTGGTCTAACCAGAGCTAGAAAATTCACCCCAAGAACATGTGCTCCCACGTAGCTGACCAGCTAATGCTACAAGCATCCTAAAGCCCCCACCCACCCCCCGATAGGGAGGTGCACGCAGCATCTTCTAAAGGTGCCAGCGGATTCGTTCAGCACCACGTGCCTTCAGCCACTCCACCCCGCTCCCTATCCGCCCACATCACACACACCACGCACACACTGAGCTACCTGTTGGCTCCTCACACATGCCAGGAAAGCTGTCCTTGGGACATACTGCCAAAATAGACTTTTGGAGACAAAACCGCTGCTGCTAGAGAAAACTAGCAAATCAAAGGGCACGACTAGCATCTCCTCCTGTCTCTATGCCATCTCCATTCTGAGCAGAAAGTAGAACCAGGATAACACTGACAGCTGTTGGTCCTCCTGCAGGAGGCCCAAAGCCCACAGTCCCTCCAAATGGCAGGTTCTGCTGCTCCCTCCTCCCCACTGGCAGCATGCAGGCTGTCACCTGAAGCCCTGCCTGGCTTTGTTCCCCAGGACAGACACTCGCTAGCAGACAGGCTGGTGTTCTGCCTGACATTCACACCCCACTCTGTTCAAACCACATCCAGCATTTGGAAAAGCAATACAAAGCGGGACTTAGAGCTAACTGCCCACGGGGGGGGTGACTGGCGTGTGAGAAGTTCTGTTCCTTCCAGAACATTCTCTCCCACCAGCTGTAAATGCCTAAAATATTAGAGTTAGGGTGTCACTCCTTTGGCTGACGGCAGGGGCGTCAAGGGGGAGGTACATGGCATGTCCTCCTGCTCCCTCCTCTGCATTGCCGCAGGCCTCCTCTGCAGCCTGTGCGAATGCTCCTTCACAACCAAGGCAGCCGCGGCCCCACTGAATCTCCCGTGGGGTTTTCATCCCATTCAGTATACCTTCCTTTCCCATACTTGTGGGTTTCATGAAAAGATTTGAAATAATTAAGAGTCATGTGGAACAGAAAGTATGCTAAGGGAAAACAGACAATGTAGTTGGAAACAAAAGTAACCGATTGCCAAAAAATGCTGAAGCTGGTGGGTATGTGTGGGTTCCTTACACTTCTCTCTCTACTTTTGTGTGGTTGAAAAATATAATAAAATTTTGGGTGCCTTCATGGCTCAGTGGGTTAAGCCTCTGCCTTGCCTGCCCATGCTCAGGTCATGACCACAAGGTCCTGGGATCGAGCCCTGTGTTGGGTGCTCTGCTCAGCAGGGAGCCTGCTTCCTTCTCTCTCTCTCTCTGCCTGCCTCTCTGCCTACTTGTGATCTCTGCCTGTCAAATAAATAAATAATCTTTAAAAAGAAAAGAAAATTTTAATGAAAATATGTGTGTACACACACACACACACACACACACACACTCCTTCTCACTGTCCCTCCCTACATGGTATCACTTCAGTTATCAACAATTTAAATTATAATATGAATGATTTTTGGTTCCTGTAAATTTTTTTTTTTTTGAGGGCAGATTTTGATAGTAAAAGAATAGGAAGGCAGCTGAATTCTCAGTGGGCAGAAGGCTTAGAGCTGTGGGGGTAGATGGGGAAGGGGGGCAAACATACTCGGGAGGCTGGGTTCCCCAAACACAGGGAAGGGTGCCCACTTTGCAGACTGCAGGAGCTCCTCCTGTCTAGCAACAGTCACGTGGGGATGGAGGTTTGGTGGAGGTCCTGATCGGCCGCTTGCTCTCTGCACTGGGGACTTCTGAAGCGGTTTCATCTTTGCTGTCACCCACCTCTGCTTTTTCCACAAACCTACTTGAGAGTTAGAGGCCCAGGTTTGGCTTTGAGACATGAACTTCAGAAGTTTGTGGGCCAGCCCACTTGCTGTTTCGGTGGCCCCAGTCTTTAAGTCAATGACTCTGTTCTATTCTCTGACCCCAAGGATCTGCTCTCAGCCTCCTATAGATTTAGGAGACTTCAATTCTTGTCCATAATTTACTGAACCATCAAGCTTCTCAAATGAGGCCATCCTTCAAAATACTGTAAAAAGGGAGAAGTTGGTCTTTTCAACCCCTAGCCCAATAGTTCCTTTTCCTATCAAGTCCCCCTCTAAACTTGGGCTGTTCCCCGGCTCAAAAACTATCAATAAAAAAGCAATTCTGGTGTGAAAGTATCAATTCTTAAGGCACTCAACAATAAGAATACGGTTAACTAACTAGCATTACCCCAACAGTAGAATATCTAGGCAACTCTCGAAAAGGATGAACTAGATCCACAGGGGCTGATATGAAAGATCTCTAGTAGATATGCGAGGTCGGGTGTGCTGAAAGTCTGGTCCAATGGTGCTGAAGGGACAAATTCGTTCCCTGCAGAGACAGGAAGAATCTTACCTAGTAGTCACTAGAAGTGACCACTGACAAAGCCTGCCTCTCAGCAGAAAGCCAGACCTAAATGGTTGAGCATGGGGGATGGTGGAGCTTGGAAATGGTCTTGTGCCTTGTTCCAGGAAAAAGTAAAGCTATTCTCCTCTGCGTGGAGACCTGACAGCAACTGAAAGGAACAAAGTCAGGCACAATTTTGGCATATTTATGTCTGCCTTTTGGGGATGGAAAGAAGTTAACTTAAGTTCCAAACTTCTAAGTTTCTAAGCAAAGCATCCAACATTGTTTATTTTCTTCTTTCACACCTGAGCACTTCAAAGATCTTTGAAATTGCTAAGAGACCCCCTTCACGCCAGGGACATAAGAAGGAAAGGAGGTCTGGTGTATCCCGGGTCTAAAGTCCAAAGAGGAAGATCTGTGCTCTCGGGTGGGGCAAATGACTAAGTATGACAGCGTGGAATGGGAGACGAACCTCCAAGGGTCAAGTTCCTTCCCTTTGCACTCCCGTCTAGATATCCTTTTTGTAGCTTTTCTCTACCAGAAGTTTGAGGTTGCCTTCGCAGGATGTGGCAGAGATGACCACATCTCCCCTCATACCACACATACTCTCCGATCTTCTGCTGGGCAAATGACCATGTAGGATAAAGACTACACTCCCCAAACTCTCTTGCCAACTGTGGCCACTCACCTAAGTCCTGGCCAAATAAAAAGTAAGAGGATATGGTCAGTACAATGGCAAGTGGGATTTCTGGACAGAGCTCTTAAAGAGAAAAATTCTGATTCCTCCTTCCTTTCTTCTGCTGCCTGGAATGGAACATAATGTCTGGAGGGAGAACAACAATTTTGGACTTTCCACTAGGTGCAAACTTCATGTTGAAGATGGGAAAACAGACAAGGATCCTGGGTTCCTAATGATTGTAGATCTATTACACCAGTTCAGGACAGTCTACGTGCATTGGAGGAATAAACTTCAATTATGTTTAAGCCACTGTTATACTGGATTTTCTATCACCCATAGTCAAGCTTAAATGTGGTTAATAGAGATAGAAAATATTCTGAGACCTACTGCCTCAAAAGAATTCAAGACCTTTATCAGAGATAGGAGGATATAAATCTTGTCAGAGTCCTAATGTAGCTCTGCAGTCATTTCATGCCGCATGGAACTGAGAATAAGATTACCAAAGAGGGTTCCAGAAATTGGTCATGTGCCTCTTCCTCTATTTCCCTGGAAAAACCTCATTCCGACAGCTGTCCTAGAGACTCCATTCCCTCCATTCCTTTCTTCTCCAGCCCACCCTGGGATCACTGGCCAGGCTGCAGAATCTGCAGGCAGTAGGTAAGAAGAGGGCTTTCTCAGAGTCTCTGCTTTATTTTAGAGCAACTTCAACCAATTCCTTCAACAATGCAAGTGGCTAGGTCAGGATATCCAATTACAGTGACCAGTGATCAGGGCTCCTCTGAGTCTTCAGATAGGAACTCTAATTGTGATACTGGACTCCTTATACTTCTTTCCTCCCATAACCCAAGTTTAACCCAGCTAAGTCAAATTGAAGCAAAATTTAATTAGAACTGATTCTTTCTTTTCAATTCAACTATCTTACATAGAACCACTGCCAGGACACAGATTTTCATGAAAAGCCCCAACAGGAAAGACCATCATTCTCAAGGTTGAACTCGTGGGTACAATAAAAAATGTGAAAGCCAAGATTCCTCCCAGTCAGGAGGGACTCATTTTGCTGAGAGAGCAACGGGAAGATGGATACACCAATGTCTGATTGCAACATTCAAAAAGAGACCACTTCTGCTGTTGAGACTTCTTGGTACTATTAAGAAAATAAGTCATTCCACATACTCCCAAGAAGGATAAGCATTCAGAAAAAAATGTTTGCTCTGAAATACTGTGAGGTTGATAAGATTGGCAAAGTTGGTCGCCCTCCAGAATCATATTTCTGGTGGCTTCTTTGTGGCGAGCCCCCTTGACACACATGGCTAGCAAGGGTTGTCCACACCTTGCTTCGACCAACCAGAAGACAAGCAAACATGTGTGTGTAAATACAAGACCAGAACGATCTTGAATATTGAACTGAATTTCAATGTTTTAAATACAAAGATCTTATTTTCAAAAAGACAAAACTATAGCCATGGAGAACAGATCAGTGGTCGTCAGGGGTTACGAGTGGAAAGAGCATGTGATTGCTAAGGGGCAGCAGGAGGAAGCTGGCTAAGGTGATGACAGTTTTGTATCTTGGTTTGTGTTGGTGGTGGGTCTACAAATTTATATGTGTATTAAAACTCATAGAACTGGGTGGCTCAGTTGGTTAAGCCTCTGACTTCAGCCCAGGTCATGATCTCAGGATCCTGGGATCGAGCCCCACTTTGGGCTCTCTGCTTAGCGGGGAGCCTGCTTCCCCCTCTCTCTCTGCCTGCCTCTCTGCCTACTTGTGATCTCTATCTGTCAATTAAATAAATAAAATTTTTTTTAAAAAACTCATAGAACTACACACATCAAAAAAATTCAAATTCACTGAATGATAGCCTTTTAATTAAATTAAAATTTAAAAAGTATTTTCTAAGTAGTTAAAAAAAAATAAACAGACCCACAGGCTAGTTCATTAAGAAACTAACAGTGCATGTGTCTAGGCTGCCAGCATCCAGGTCCCAGTCTTGCGCTGTACTTCACACCCAGAGGTCATGTGTCACTTGGAAATGGCTGCAGGGATGAGCTCTGAGGCCACAAGGAGCAAGCCACTGGTGGAAAGACAGTCGGACAATAACTATGCACAAAAGCTATTACATCTTCTCACAGAGAGGCATTTTCAGGGCACGGCGATTCACAGGAAACCTCCAAAGTGTGCAAAATAAAGCAGCTTGCAAAAGAGATAAAGAAAATACTCAGCTAGCTCTACCTAACTAGTTAACCAGAAAAGTTATAACCACAAAAAAAGAAAAAACAATCATAAAAACCCTATGCATGATGTAATCGTCACAATCTATTCTCAGTGGGTGCCTGCACAAGCACACAGCTTCCTGCCTGGAGGCTTCCAGTGGCTCAGGGAAACTTGGAACCAACCATGGAGCTGGTAAGGAGGCTGGCACATGGGGGAGGCGAGTTCCGGAATGAGGCTGAGTTTCCCCCCAGCAGAGTATAATGAGAACACAGAGTCAAGAGTAGGTTAATTTATGGACAAGTACGGAATCTGAGATTTCTTACCTCTCTGAGCTTGGAGCTAAGATCGGTGCCTGCCACGCAAATGAAACTCACACACTGGTCAGTGCCAATGACTAAGTAGTATTCCTTCCTCCCTTCCTCACTGCCTTTCTGTACAAGTGAGGGGGACGCTGTCTGTGCCTGGCACGGCTTCCTTCAGCCCACCTGGAAGAGCAGGGACAGAGGGTTCCCATGCGTGGTCCAGGGAACAAACTCAAGCACGTTCCTTGACCCTCCACTTGTCTGCCTCAGGGCCTTTTCCCTCTAAATCCCAGCCCCTTAAGAGCAGCCTGAAGGTTAAGGGATTAACATCCCCAAGGGCATCCTTCAATCAGTGGGTTTGGACGTCTAAATAAATACATCCCAGGGACAATTCCAGCAGGTCGTGTCAGGATTGAGCCCAGCTGCTGATTGTGGCCACTGGCTCACTACTGGCTTTCTCTCCTCCTGTGTCTTCCTCGCCCCTTTTCCTTGGATCACTGACAAATAAACCAACTCCTCCCCAATCTCTGTTTCAGGCTCATCTTTTAGGAATGCCCAAATTGCCTAGATTATCTCTCTCTGCTCCATCTCACTCTTTCTGTGATGTCCTCCTAAAGCCAGCTCCCAGAACATAACTGCACTTTTCCATCAAGTATCAATGGCTGGGACAACCCAAATCTTTTAACGTCAGTAAATGGACTATGAAGTCTGGCTGTTGCTAAGGAGGACACTGCAGCCACCTCCCCCGCCCCTGTTGCCTTTAACCATTTCGGGAAGCTGCCTGTGCCTCGTGCCCCCAGTCCAGGTTCCCTGCGGCCCCCAGGCTGTAAGCAACAGACCCTGGTCAGTTTGGTCTTCTGCCTCCATTTGTGTAATGAGCCCCAGGAGGCTGGTGTTCTGGGCATTTAGGTGCCCGCCAGAGGGCTTGCAATTCCTTCAACTAATTAGGGAAGTGAAAGGGCCATTCAGGGAAGACTTTGCTCCCGCACCAGAGTCACACCCGGGTGGCATATCCTTCTCCCCCCTCCCACATCTGTCTGTTCAAGCCGCTGTCTTCCAGACACAACTGCTCAGGTTAAGACGCATCAAGATGGAAAGTTGCCACTTGATTAAGATAAAAATACAATAATCAAAATACATAACACATTCCTCTTTTGAACAGATGGCCGGGGAGCTTGCCTCATAACACTGAACATCAAAAATGAATCAGAGGCTCATCTTGCTGCATAATCAAGAATTTGCTCACTGTTTGTACTACAGCCAGGCGGGAGTTGGAGATGCCATCGACAGTGGTGGAGAAACAAAAAGAAACCATCGATTCCATCATGAGCCGCTCCCGAGCCTTGTTCTCCGCACATCAGGTAACGCAGGTCTCCATCAGACACCGTGTCACAGCGCGCATGGCAGGGGGGTGGGGATAAGAGGGTATAAAATAAATGGAAAATGTGTCTACAGCTACCTTTTATCAGACTGCAACTGCTGATATTTTTTCCTAAAGAAAAAGCATTCCAGCCACCTCGTGTTTTTTATCTCATGGAGACATCCCAGTCCAGACATTTGTCACTTTACTCCAGTTACAACATTGTAGCATATTGCGTTATGATTTATTTGTTTACTCAATTCCCTTGGGCTCTTTGAAGGCAAGGTTAATTTCAAGGATAATGTGACTTAATATCACAGAGCCCAGCAAAGACTTCAAATAAACGTTTGATGAATGAATGAACAAAAATAATCGGAATTATTGGAAGAGCTTCTCAGTTGATCTAGCTTCTTCCCTTCTCTTTTCTCCCTTCCACATGGCCACCAGTTTCAATCCCTCTAAAACTTTCAATGAGACAGACCTATAGGTGCTATGAAATTATCTCCACGGTGAAGAGAAAAAAGACAGACTCGAAACAATGCATGTGTAATACATGCATAACTGATTTAAAAGGAGAGGAGGAATATGTACATATACGGTTTATACATTCCTAAATATTCCCACCAGAGACAAGAATATTAAAACAAGATGACTCTAGGGAGGAGCAGCTAGAAGCTGGGGAAAAAATGGGTTTCATACGCAAACACTGATTCATGGAATACTACATCAAAAACTAATGATGTAGTATGATGACTAACATAATATAAATAAATAAATAAATAAATAAATATAAAAAACATCTAGTTTAAAAAAAAAAAACTTCTTTTTTTCTTACATATTCCTCTGAATTTTTACTGACTCCGAATTTTACTGACTCTGAATTTTTACTGACTCTGAATTCTGACTCTGAATTTTTACCCTTTTGCATGTATTTCTACTTTGTCAGTTTAAGAAGTCAGCAAATAATCATTTTAAGCATCACTGGTTAAATTACTCTCCTACTCAAAAACACTGACTACCTGTTTCCTACAAGTCAGGTAATCTCATACCCCAGCCTGACTTTCTAACCTGTCCCTGACCAAAGCCCTCTGCAGAACCTCTCACTAGTGACCTAGTCTCTACATGATGGGATCGTTTCTGTTAGTCATCGGAGCTGTTCACAAACATGCTAGTTCTCCTTCCAGGCACATGGTAAGACTGTATTGCCCTGCCCTCCCCTAAATTAGGGGTTGTCATGTGTCATGCCCCTAATGGGCAGGGAGGGAAGATGGAAGTGTTAGGAACTCATGGGAGTCATGTTCTAAAATGGCTCCCAATGACCCTCGCTTCCTGGCATTTACCCACTTGTATTGTCCCCTCCCCTTGAGCGTGGGCTGGACCCAAAGACTTGCTTCTGATAAACAGAATATAGCTAAAATAATGGGATGTCACCTCCAAGATTAGGTAATAAAAGGTTGTGGCTTGGGTGATGAGCATTGAGGAGGGCACGTGATGGAATGAGCACGGGGTGTTACATGCAGCTGATGAATCACTGAATTCTATCTCTGGAACTAATAATATACTATATGTTAATTAATAAAATAAATGCAATACAATACAATGCACTGTGGCTTCTGTCTTGCTGGCAGGCTCCCTCTCCCTGGCTCGTTTCATGTGCTTGCCCTGATAGAGTAGGATATCTAGCAAGAAACTAAAGATGGCCTCTGGCTCTCAGTCCAATGGTCCTCAAGGAAACCACATCCTGCAAACAACCATGTGAGCGAGGCTGGAAGTGGACCCTGGCCCTGATAAACCCTGAGATGACCGCAGACCCAGCTGACACCTTGGCTGCAGTGTTAGGAGAGATTGAGCCAAAGAACCAGCTAAAACCTGCAGAAACAGTGACATAAAAAATGCATGTTGTTTTACATTGCTAAGTTTTAGGATAATTTGTCATGCAGCAATGGATAACCAATATAGAGCCATGGACCATTCCTTTCCCCTGTGAGGGTGGATCCTGAAAGCACAGGTTGAGATGGACCTTAATCCCTAAGTGGCTATGATGAGCAGAGCCTCCAACCAACCCCCGCTGGAGAAGGAGGGTGAACAAGATACAAACATTGCCTATTTGGATTATTTGCTACTGCAGCGAAACTTAGTCCATCCTGACAAATGCATGACATATGTGAAGGCGCTGTGGAATTTTAAAGTATAATCCAAATGTAAAGCATTACCATTACTACCTGAAGGTTCATAGTTCCCACATCCTGACCTGTGACCCCCACCTCTCTTCTCCAGCTACTCACATCAACTCTTCTTCATTCCAACCCCTGCCACACACTACTAACAACCCCAGCCCTATAGCAGTCAGTCCCCGTTCCCTGAGCGCTGATGCCCCCATATTCTCTCTCACATCACTTACTACAACTTTAACTCATTACGTGTGTATCTATTTGTTCATCGTCTATCATCCTCATTAGAATACAAACTCCATGAGAAGAGGGGTCCTTTGGGTTTCATTCATCATTGTGCTCCCAGCTCCTGGCATGCTACCTACAACAAACATTTAATATTCAAATGAAGGCATGAAGGAATGAAGGAACGGTAAACACTCTTCTCCTCCTCTGAAGACTGATTTTGACACAGTCATAGAATGTTTTTAGTTACTTCCCTATCTGACACGTTTCTGGATTGCGTCTCCCAAGGAGAGTATGAGTCCCTTGAGCATGAACTGTAACCTTCACGTGGACAGCATCCTGGCAGCCATAACACGATACACCTTCCAATGCTTAGTACAACGCCTTGTTCATGGTTGGAACACAGCTGCTAAATTAATAATATAACAAGTGCTTAACAAATTATCGATGAATAAACTAATATAAAACAAGTATATACATATGGTATGTATACACTGGATATACATACAATGGTATGAATAAAATTCTTAAGGAGATAATAGAGCAAATGAATGAGGAGTAAAAGTTTAGAGCAGACAAACAAAGGCTTTCTGCAGAAGAGCTTGGGCATGAATTGGCAAGGAAGCAGAGAAATGACCTTGCATTTAAGGGTACTATGCCAGGCACCAGGCTAAATGCTGTGCATGTGTTATTTTGTTTAATTCAAATCAGCCCTACATGGCAGGTGCTGTTATCCCCACTTTACACATGAGTAAACGGGCTCAGAGAGGTTAAGTGACTTGCTCAAGTTCACACAGATAACAAATGATAGGACCAACAACAAACCCAGATCTGCCCCTCTCAAAAACCCACCTCTTTCCACCATGCCAGAACATAAACTTGGATTTAAGCTCAGCTGCACCATTTATTGACTGTATGGCTTAGACAATTTGCTTACCCTCTCTTGCCTCAGTTTCCAAGTTGAGATTAATCATAGCACCTACATCACCGGGTTGTAGTATCGAATAGGATAACATATGTAAAGTGCTTAGAATAGTTCCTGGGCCATGGTAGGTACACAATAGGCATTGTTATAATTTTTTAAATGGATTTAAGGAGAAAAAAATATATTTTTCCCCTCCAAAAAAAATTCTAGTAATACTTCTTTCACTGATACCTACTTTTATCTGGTATTCCTACAGCCTGAGCTTTAGGACTGCAAAAAGGAAGTTTCAGTGACATGAAAAGCCATGTGGAAAACCCAAGGGTAGGGGCGCCTGGGTGGCTCAGTGGGTTGGGCTGCTGCCTTCAGCTCGGGTCATGATCTCAGGGTCCTGGGATCGAGCCCCACATCGGGCTCTCTGCTCCGCAGGGAGCCTGCTTCCCTCTCTCTCTCTCTCTCTCTCTGCCTGCCTCTCTGCCTACTTGTGATCTCTGTCTGTCAAATAAATAAATAAAATCTTAAAAAAAAAAAAAAAAAAGAAAGAAAGAAAAAAAAAAGAAAACCCAAGGGCATCTCACATGTACCCCCATACTCCATTCTTGACCACTCCACACAGTGCCCTTCTCATCCTAGAGTCTGAAGCACTAACTCAAGAAGAGGCTAATTTGAGAGATCCTTAAACAGGACTGGCTACACAATTTGCAGGGCTCAGTGCAAAATGAAAATGTGGGGCCCCTTTTACAAAAAATTAAGATTTTCAAGACCGTGCTGGCATTACATTAAACCAAGCACAGGGATCTTCTGAGCGCGGGGTGTGACCTCATACATCACATACCCATGACGCTGTCCCAGTTCTCCAACCTCTCCAGAGGGGGCCAAAAACAACTGGGAGAGTCGGACAGAAATGAGCCAAGCCCACGCTGGCTTCCCCATCCAGGCAAACTGTGATGTCCAAAACTCGCTCCTGCAAATTAACTCAGTATTTTGATTAAAAATCATGATAAACTTGTGAGTGCAACAAAAGAAGAATTTGATGTTTTAATACAACTCATTAGAGCACCTTTATTAGCTCCAGAAATAGAAAGAAGATATAAAATAGAAAGATTAGTTTAAAATCAACACTGCACTGGTAAGGGCGGCCGTGATTCGAGGAACATTAATTGCTGGGTAGTCTCATTACTGATTAAATAAGAAATCTCAAATACCATTAGACAATTGTGATTAAATCTATGTCATTCTAATTGAATGTGTGGTTTATTGCCTTCCACCGAATCGGCAGGTCACCTTCCTGTTTTGAATATTTGGAAAGGGCACATCTATGCGGTATGACAGCACACGGAGCCATTATTTCTCAGACAGCCCTGAAACCCTCAGAGTTGTATCCTAAAATATGGCTGTGTTTGCAGGTGGGGAAGGAGCGTGCCATACAATAGGGAACCCGAGATGAGGAAAATAAATCCCACTTAATGTCACAGCTAGGCACTTTTCCCTCGCACCTCATTACCGGGCTCTGGCTTGTCTAACGCTGGCGTCCTTCACCGTGCCTCCAGTTTGGGAGTCATTTGAGGACCGGGGGGACTGGGGTATCTTCTTGGCTCAGAGAGGAAGCTCTGAGTCCTTGAAACTGGATCTGGTGGGGATCACAGGGAAATGAGAAACCTAGTCAAACCCAGTCTCTCCCGCACTTCTGCTAATGAGCCTGGTCAGAAGAGTCTTCTATGGCCTGTTCTTTTTTATTTCCCAAGGACAGGATACAAAATTAATTCTGTCACTGCTTTGACTGGTTTTTGCTCCCACCTATCCCTTGGGACATGGGCTATAATCTCCCCACCCTGCTCTTACTTTGCCTGGATTAAGAGCTGAGGTGAAGTGGGAAAGCATCTGGCTGTGTGCCTGTGAGGGATATGGCCCCACACGACACATCCATCAGTGAGGGGACAGGACAGCACGGGCCCCAGGCCACCCTGGGGGGGCTTATGCAGTAGGTTAGGTTATTCTTAGTAGCCATTTACTGCACATAGACCCCACAGATCCCCCCCACACACACATACACAGACCCACACAGATGTCCCCCCCCACAGGCCCTCCCCCCCCCACACAGACACCCCCCTCCCCGTGCTCCCCCCCCCAACACGTACGTATACACAGATCTTTCTAAACTCCAGAGCTGGTCACATCACTACTCTGCTTCTGGTGAAAGCTGGTTTTTTTCCCTACTTGCGGGGCCTTCAAGGCCCCTCACCACCTAGCCCTACCTCTATCCCCCAAGCCCCCTCTCCTACTGACATCCCAAGCCATGGTGCACACCTTCCGTAGACTCAACACAACAACCCCTCTGTGTCTTCGCTCACGGTGCCTGCTCTGCCTGGAGTGCTCTGTAAATGTTATCAGGATACTTGATGGTCATGCTACTCCCGAGTCCCTGGAGAGGAAGAATTTCTCCCCCTCTGACAGGTAAGCCACCATTCCTAAATTTTAGGGCTGCCCTACCACCAGGGGGCAGTCAAAACAGTTTTAAGGCGACAGGAGGGTTTGGCTCAGTGGCAGTCTGTTGCTGAGGACTGAGATTTGGCCGCTGGTTGGGGGTCGTGTGGTGCCAGGGGGAAATTCAGGCACCAAGCTGCTGCCATGGGAGCCACAGTGTGATGTGACAAGACTGTTGCCACCTGCAACACTGCTTGTCCTCCAAAGGACCAGACTGGCCTTCCCAGGAAACTGGGCCAGTGCCCCACTGATGGTGGAAGGCAGGCTGTGAGAGCAGCCTCCGGTCCCTGCAGACCGGAAACCACAGACTGACACCCAAATCAGTTCCGGGCTCCTGAAAGGCCATCAGCTGGGGAGTGTTGTCTCAAATGATGACTGGCTTTTAGATATCTGGTCAACCCTGGCTGCAAGGTACTCAGAAGTAGAAGTGACATGATTAGACACTTGTACTCGGTGCCATTGAGCAGCTCACACCAGATCTGCCTGTCCCCCTGAGCCACACAACGTGCTCCCCGTCCCTCTGCAAAGTCTTCTCCCATTGCTCCTGCCGAAGCCTCATGTCTCTCTTCAGGAAGGGCACCGGCCAAGCTGGGTGCTAGCATAGCCCCGGCTAGACGAGGCCATCTTCATAACCCCAGTACCTAGCACAGTGCCTGGCACACAGTACTTGCTTACTGAATGTGGAAGGCAGAAAAAAAGGAGGCAGGGAAGGAACCAAAGGCTGCCCAGATCACTAGACTCCCTCCTCCACATCACCACACCAAGCCCTCCTCTCCTGCCACCTCCACTGGCCCGGCCACGTGTGCCTACAACACTCAGAGGTGCCACTACCACCTTGACTCACAGAGAAGCAATGAAATACAGTGGTCACAACCCTACCTCTGAAGCCAGTGCCTCTGAATTCAAACCCTGGCTCTGCCACTTAGTAACTGTGTGACCTTAGGTAAGTTATTTAACCTCTCTGTGCTTCATCTACCATAAAAGGGATATCAACCGCACTTACTCTACGGGGTTGTTACAAGGGTTCAATGAGTGGAATGTGTCAAGTATTGAGAAGGATACATGGCAGGTAGTAAATTCTATCCTACTTAAAAAACTTCTCTCCCCACCAAACCAGGAGCTCCCTGAGGGTAAGAACTATGTTTAATTTATTGTTTTATACCCAGTACTTAGCACAACTCCTGGCCTGGCTTAGCAGAGACATCAATAAATGACTGAGGGATGGATGCATGAGTGCTACAGACTGTAAGTCGGAGTGTGTGTTCTGGAAGCTTGGAAGTGAGGGCCCCGAGGGCTTGGGGCGGGGGGAGGGGGGGCAGGGTGGCAGCTTTAACACTGCTTGGTAAGGGGCAACAGAGTGAGCAGTGGGCTGGGAGGGGGGGGTGCCCAGGCCTCACTGGAGGCATTATAGGCCAGAAGGTCTCAGGATGAAGCCGGTAGGCCTCTGGGAGGGGGTAGAGGTGGGAAGAGCTGCCTTCCCCTTCCCTCCTGCTCCGCAGTCATGTCCCTCTCCTCTCCTTCCCCTTTCTCCAGCGACTTGCCTCCCCCTCCCCTCCCTTCCTCAGGAAGAGCAAGACAGAGGGAGGTTAACGGGAAAAGCAGGCTGGGTCCCCACTACTGCGTGGCTCCATCACAGACAGAAAGGGCACACGCTAAGCCATTTCTGCGACTGCGTTCCGCCGCCCCTCCCGACGACCAGCCGGCATTTCCGTGGGCAGAAAAGGCATCAGCACTTCTGTGCAGCCTGAAATAAATGATGAGGGAAGTACAATCACCCGATTGACAACCTGCCTGCGAGGTGTGCATACAGGAAGGCTTTCTTTTCTATTTCATCAATCCCTCTTTGGTACAAAACAAAAATCAATAACTCACTTCAAATTTACAACTTTCCCAATTTAGAAGTTCAACTATTAAGCCTCCTTTAAATATGCCATCCTAACTCGGGCCTCGGGTCTGGAGCACAGAACCCTTCCACATGGTCTGTCAGTGCAACGGAGAGAGGCTGCGTCGGAAGCCAGAGCCACAGCCACCGGAGAGGAGTCTGTCTGCCTGTCTGCATGACAATTGGTAGTCCGAGGCCCCAGCCCATTCCGGTTCTGGAATCTCATTTCATTTCTGCTGTGCACTTGGTAGGCCGGTAGGTATGACAAATGGTCTTATCTTTGTCTAACCTTTGTTGGACCCATGCTGGCTTCGGGGTTTAACTTTAATATATGGCATCAGTTTAATAGCAAAGAGCTTCTCTTAAAATGTCAGATTGTAAAATGCTGAGTCATTCACCAGGAAAAGGCTGGTTCTGAGTAGAAATTAGAATCAGTGGGGCACACAGAATAATACCACATATCTTCAGTCTAAATAGAGGGAGACAGAGCTTAAGTTCAGATCAAATTTAGAAGGCAGCGCTGAGCTCCAAAGGACTGTTTGCTCTGAAACACAAGAATGAATCAGATAGGAGGAAGGAAGCCTCTGCTGAAATACCATGACTCTTAAAAGCAAACAGGGTGGTGCAGATGTGACATTCGACATTTTATGTACCTAACATATGCTAAATGAGACAAAACTATGGAGACAAGCAAGCAAACAGAGACGTGGAAGAAGTGATCCAGTCCTCCCCGTGTGCCTAGGACGATCTTTTATTTTTGCTTTGTAATTGTACTGTCTTGACATTTGTAAGTGAATTAAACTCCCCAGCAATAATTGTTTCAGGCGGGATCATGACCGAATCCCAAAATCAGTGGGCCAAGACACAATGAGAAACAGGATGATTTAAAGAATCTCTCCCACAAAGTACTTATTCATTACAAAGGTAAAAATTCATTCAGAGGTAACTTCACAGCCGAGAAAACTGGCCGTCGCCACCCAGCATGAGAGATCGCCATTCACCCCACGGGTTGGAGCAGGAGGTGTCCCGACCACAGAGAGGTCACACCTCTCCTGGGCTGAGAAGGACGCAACATCACACCCATGGTATTTCTGCCAGAAAATTCAAAGCTTGGATTCAAATCACAAGGAGACATCATATAAGCCCAAATTAAGAACATTCTAGAAGATAACTAGCAAGTACTTTTCAATAGGGAAAAGGTCATGAGAGACAAATTAAAACTGAAGAGCTGTCCCAGATGAAAGGAGATTAAGGAGACAGGACAGTAAATGCAACGAGCGGCCCTGGATTAGAGCTTGGGCCCAACGAAGGGCATGAGTGGGAAAACTGGCAAAATTTGAATTAAGGTTGTAGATTACAGTATTGTATCAATGTTAATTTCCTACTTTTGATCATTGTACTCCAAGTTATATATATTAATATTGGGGGAAATCTGGGTGAGGGGGTGTATGGAGTTTTGTACTGCTATTGCAACGTTTTTCTTAAGTCTGAAATCAGTTAAAAATGAAATTATAAGCAATGATAAAGATGGACAAAGGGAACCTTGTTCTGCAAAGCCCCCTCCCCCAGCCTCAAAGAAAAAGAGCAAAAAGAATGTTGGTACCTGTTGAAAACTTGATAGTACTACACAAAATCCACAAAACCAGCTGTATAAACAATGCAGCATATGTCGCACATGTCATGGGTTTCTTTTTTCCTGTAACTGTGTAAAATCTACAAATTTCCCATCAGGATGGACAACGTGAGGCTGAAGCTAGAATAGCCCGTGTGAAGTGAGGTGGGCTGGCTCTGCGTGTTCCCACAGAACAAAATAAAGCTGGCCAACACCGCCGCATGGAGACCAGGGACTTCAGCAGACTTTCTCTTGGCTCCATCTCCTCCACCAGAAAAAGGATCCATCTTAGTGCCCGTGCTGAGAGATACGGAAGCGTACAAATTGAGCGTCACTGTCTCCTGCAGAGCAGGGCATGGTGGTGCCACTACCCTGGGAACATCCTGACTGGAAGCGATTGTTGCCTAAGCAGCTAGTCCCAGGCTGCATTTAAAGTCCCCAGCCTTGGGGGGCCTGGGTGGCTCAGTCGGTTCAACATCTGACTCTTGAGTTCAGCTCTGATCATGATCAGGGTCATAGATTGGAGCCCCACATCCGGCTCCTTGCTCAGCAGGGAGTCCGCTGGAGGTTCTCTCTCCCTCTGCCCCTCCCACATCCCCCTCCCCCATGCAAATCAATCAATCAATCAGTCTTTAAATAAAATCTCTGGCCTCAGTCGACACACCTCCTGTAGGGTTTCCTCACCCTGCTAAGCAAGGCCTGGCATGGCGAAGGTCCTCAGCAAGGGAGGGGACAAGCCCCACACTCTGTCAACACCACAGCGGTGTCATTTGGCACTTCAAGCTAGCTCCTTGCAGCACCCAGTCCAACCCCACTTTCTCACCAGTGTGCTCCCCATTGCCAGGCTGCTGTATTAAAGGCAAGATTTACATTTTATCTTAATGACCTGGAGCCACATGGGACAAAGGCAGAGAGATTTGTGGCAGGTGGCTGCCTGGGTCTGGCAGGAGACAAGGAGCCGGGTGGGCTTGGGTCTTACCAAGCTCTTTTTCTTTTCTTTTCTTTTTTTTTTCTCAAGATTTTATTTATTTGACAGACAGAGATCACAAGTAGGCAGAGAGGCAGGCAGAAAGAGAGGAGGAAGCAGGCTCCCCACAGAGCAGAGAGCCCGATGCGGGGCTCGATCCCAGGACGCTGGGATCACGACCTGAGCCGAAGGCAGAGGCTTTAACCCACTGAGCCACCCAGGCGCCCCCCAAGCTCTTTTTCATGGAGACTGGGGAGGGACCTCCCATTGCACCGCCACCCATGAAGAGATCTCACTCATTCCCCAACCCCTATATTCACACCTGCCTCTGCCAGTTCATTCTCAACCCCCTAGAGCACACACAAAAAAATTGCTTTTCACTCTTGAGGCGGGCATAGAAGCCTATACTTCTCTAGACCCTGCATTGCCTGCTTCTCAAGGCAGAGGATAGGCAAGCAGCACTTGGTAGTGTCTGCCTATCAAAGTCAACTTTGTGACTTGGCCATTCTATCTCTTAACCCCTGCTCCGACCCCTGCCTGTTCTCCAAGGGCAAATGGAGAATTGGAGCACTCTGGGTGCTGTTCTCCCTCTCCCCCAAACAGATACATCAACAAGGGTCTGTGGAGCCCCTCCTCTCTCTCAAATAAGCCACAACTGTCAGAAGCATCTACATGAGACTTCAATGTGAGACAAATCAGGATGCAAGTTCTGACCTCAGAACTGTCAGCTGTGCATC